>NC_073307.1:124828677-125173075 GCF_027595985.1 Sorex araneus | reverse complement strand
GGCCTATTGTTTTTAAAATTTACAGCTTCATAAAATAAAATATCCGCGAGAAGAAAGAGAGAAAGAGAAAGAGAGAGAGAAAGAGAGAAAGAAAGAAACAGAGAAAGAAAGAAAGAAAGAAAGAAAGAAAGAAAGAAAGAAAGAAAGAAAGAAAGAAAGAAAGAAAGAAGAGAAGGAAGGAAGGAAGGAAGGAAGGAAGGAAGGAAGGAAGGAAGGAAGGAAGAAGAAAGAAAGAAAGAAAGAAAGAAAGGAAAGAAAGAAAGAAAGAAAGAAAGAAAGAAAGAAAGAAAGAAAGAAAGAAAGAAAGAAAGAAAGAAAGAAAGAAAGAGAGAGAGAGAAAGAGAGAGAGAGAGAGGGAGGGAGGGAGGGAGGGAGAGAGAGGGAGGGAGGGAGGGAGGGAGGGAGGAAGGAAGGAAGGAAGGAAGGAAGGAAGGAAGGAAGGAAGGAAGGAAGGAAGGAAGGAAGGAAGGAAGGAAGGAAGGGAGGGAGGGAGGGAGGGAGGAAGGAAGGAAGGGAGGGAGGGAGGGAAGAAGGAAGGAAGGAAGGAAGGAAGGAAGGAAGGAAGGAAGGAAGGAAGGAAGGAAGGAAGGAAGGAAGGAAGGAAGGAAGGAAGGAAATTTTAAAGGGAAACATGAACTCTGAACTTTCCATGTAATCTGACTTACTGCAATGTTTGAGGGCAGGCAGAGAATGTACTCCCTAAATATAAATAATCATCAAGAGCCTAGCAAAAATAAAAATAAAACAAACAAACAAACAAACAAACAGTGGTATCTTTATTTCAAAAACAAATTAGAAGACATCTCTATAGTTTTCAAGATACTGGTTCATTTCACAATTAGAATTTTAAAGTCAGCTACAAGTTATGTTCACTAAAAGTTGACTCTATGATCACTAAAAATAGAACTGATAAGGGATAGTGCAGTTGTATAAGGCACTTGTCTTGTCCACTGCAGTAACGCCTCATATGATCACCTCGTGCCTGCCAGGATTGAGGCCAGAGGACCACCAGGTATGCCCCATCCCTAAAAAGAATAATAGAGCAAATATTTATTTATTCATTTATTAAAATTATTTTTTATTGAATCACTGTGAGACATACAGTTACAAAGCTGTTTATGACAGGGTTTCAGTCATATAATGTTCCAACACCCATTCCTCTACCAGTGTCCATTTCCCACCACCAATGATTCCAGTTTTTTCCCAGAAACCCCCTCCCCCAGCCTGCCTCTATGGCAGCACTTCTCTGTCTCTCTCTCTCTCCCTCCCTCTCTTTTTGGGAATTATTTTTGCAATACGGATACTAAGGGGTTATTATGTTTGTTCCTTTACCTACTTTCAGCACACAGTAATAGAGCCAATATTTAACCCCCTTTACATTTTTGGTCATTTTAAACTGAAAGTTTTTTCATTTCTATATCATTTAATAGAACTAGTTTTCCACCCAATAAATAATTTTTTAGTTAAAATACAGCCAGCGCAATTTCTGGGCTCTCCTTTACCCGTAAATACCCTGTGTCAATCTGAACTTATATTGTGCCCTATTGTACAATTAAATTCTACGTCCATCAAGGAATCTTATGTTCCAATGAGTCCTAAAGGATGTTTCATCAAGTTGTTTATCAGTATTCTTTGTAGACTTGTATAATCTGTTCAAGTCAGAGTCAGACTTCGCCGTTTATTAGCTGTGCAACCTTGAGTAATTATTATTTAATCTTTCTTAGTCTCTATTTGTTCTATAAACTATAGTGATAAATCAGATTATATATGATATATAAGTTATATATCATATATAAATATAATCACATATATAATTATATGTTATATGTGAAGAAACTAACATAGTACCTATTAAATATAGTGAACTTTTAATAAATGCTGATCACCATTACTATCATCCTGGTAATAAGAGACCATTACTTCCCGTCAATCCTTTGAGTGTTATAATTTTTTATTCACATTTATGTCTTTTACATATGGTGAACTTCTTAAGGCAGGGTTCACATCTGACTTATCTCAATTGGTAACTGCTAAAGAGCCACTAGAGAGAGCTCAACAGTCTCTAAAAATATTTTTAAACTTTCCAACACTTACTTTGTGTTTGTCGATCCTCTACTTTGTGCTACAGACCAACTAGAATTCATTATTCTTTGGGCCACCAATCTTTGGGCCACCATCATTTGAGAATTTGCCTTATATACAGCTTCCTGTCCCTTGCTCAGAATCTTTAACCCTAACATATGCTTGTCCCTCTGCTTGCTCACAGCGTTTTAGTACTACACTCACCTTGTGAATACGGCACATGGTTTGAGCTTGTTCTTGCATTCTTTCTGCCTCTCATGCCTGATCAATGCTGCATGCCTCCATGGCAATGCCCAGTATCTAGACCTGCACTCTGTGTTGACTATCTGGCCAGCAATGTAGTAGTGCCTTCTGTATCATGCCAAAGAAAAAGCAGATGTATAAAAAAGGGGCATGAAAAATAATTGCTATCCATCAGTCTGACTTGGCCTCACCATGTTACTTTTGCTTCACCGTTTTGCTATGCAGAGAGAGCGTGGGAGTAACCGATCATTAATATTTCATTGCATTATCAGTGATGAAGTGTCAATATGGCTGGTTCAACAAGATGTGGGAATATGTCAGTAAATCCCATAAAATTTCATCAGCATCCGCTGGAGAAATCAGAGATCCAGAAAGGGACCAGGTCATAAAGGCCAACCACAGGTGCTGAGTTTGACCGGCTTTATCTTCATGACAGTAGCCCACCACTCTGTCGGTTTTAGAACAGGGAGGTGATGCTTTGCACGGAAGAGGCTGGTGCAATTCAGCTGAGTGGGCGGGTTGATGGAAAGTGACTCTGGCATTGCTGAGTTCAAATGGAATTAAGGATTCATGAGAGAACTGCACAGGCAGGAGGCATACAGCCCTCAGTGAATACCAAATGAGTCACAAGGGAGACCCAGCTGGGCTTCAAACCCCAAGTAAGCAAGGAACTGTGTTTTGATGAGGCCAAAAAATATATATATCATCACCTCAGAAAACCAGGTTCTCCTCTTACAGTGCCAAAAATCAGTGGAAATTTCAGACCTAATATATATGTTACAAACAGCTAAAATGCGTTGCTTAAATAACTCTACCACTCTGAAGTTATTGCTGAAAGAATTTTGAAAAAAAATCACATATTCTTAAGCCTCTAATAGTATTTTAATCACACTTCAAGTCCTGGTAGATTTTAAACAAGTTCAGTTTCTCTAAGATCATAACCGGGTAATAAAACTGCATTTTCTCAGAGTCTGGTATCGGTGACTGATGTGTAGCTATCACACATACAAAACTGACAATGCGTTTCAGGTTTGACTATTAGACTTATCCCTCAAGCTCGAATTCTATTCCTTCCACTGAGGACAGAGAGCAGAGAAAATAGTTATACCTTAGGCAAATTCGTGTTAAAAATGGAAAGGAAGGTGTCCTTGCTTCTGAGTTTAAAATCTGTGACTGCGGCTTTCACAGAATCCATAATCCTTACTGCAGGGCTTAGTAAATTAGTGCATCTTGCTTACAGCCTGAGATGTTTCGTGATGAATCTTTAAGAACTGCTCAATTCTGCAACTCAGCCCTATTTGCAGCAAAGCTGTGTCTGCACAATTTGCCGAAAAGAGAGGAAGCTAAAATCCCGATTATAACCAATGCTGTACTGTGTTCACTGTGTGTCTGGCAGGCAGTGACATACTGAGATACTGGAGCTATAAGTCTAAATCCTTTAAGTACCTATGGAGACACGTACATAAGTAAACCTATTACAATATTCTAGTCTCCCCATTACGGCTTTCAACATAAGGTGTCAAATAAAGGGAAAGAAACGAGAACTAATTTAGGAGAAATAAATTATGCATGTAGAAGACTCCATCAACACGGCTATACCAGACTCTAATGTTCAGAAGCTGATTAAACCAAAGCAGGTCTGAGCTCTGTACTACGTGATGGGAATTTCATTAAAGCAAACTGTCCTTCATTTAGGAAGACCTCATCTACTTTCTTTGATCTTTTTCAATTTCTAACTATTCTCTTAGTCATTATTTGTCAACGAAGGGGAAGGAGTTAGTGCGCTGGCTACTTTGTATTCTTATCTTTTTAACTATCTACTAAAAAAAATCTATCACTTTACCAGACAAATGCAAATAAAATATTATCTATTTGATTAATCACAGCAATATCACAAGACATTTATCTTCTATTATAAAGAGTTGTTGGCTTTTCAGAATTTTCTAAGACTTTTTTGTTGTTAATATTCAGCTTCCCTCCATTTTTCTGACAATATAAAGAACTATTTTATAGATAGTTTTAGCACTTCTCTATAATGTAAACCATACATAACTTTCCCATAATACTCTGGAATTACACTGTAGGTGGGTGCTTCATCTAGGATTTTTTTTTTAAGAGTTGACCTCAGCACAGTTTTATTTAAAAAAGTTAATGATCGCATTTCCTTGGTGGCCCTCGACCACTCACAGGTGCGACTGCCCTCATCTAGGATTTTTACTTGGTAAATAAAACTTTGAGAATTTAAAGATGCAAATTTACATATATATTTATCTTTCTTGAAAAGAATTACAACTTTGAATTCTTACCACTGATATATTTTTATTCTCTCAATTCTCTCTCACAATATGCCTAGGCATAAGAATCTGAGTATGTTATATATTGTTTTTCTTAAGACAAAATTACATGAAAAATGGCTTTGATCCTGTAGATAAGAATATTATAAAGGTTACTACATATGAAAATGAAGATGATGTAACATTAAAGGCCCTGGTTATTAGCAAGAAAAAGAAAAGAATTTCTTCTTAGAAAGGCATTTACAGGGTCAAACCCCATGAGAACATCTGTCACCTAATTCAGTATTTCTTTTGAGTTCTCCCTCTTACTTTACCCCTCACACTAACTTTTCATTGTAGACCTATTTGTTCATCTCAGTTGCCTGAATATATTCACTCATAAAACATTGACATTACTGATGCTGTTGCCCTCATCTTCTGATTCCCCATTCCTTTCCTATCTGTTAAACCACTTGTTCTTACAGTTGTAATTTAAGAAAACACCCATCATGTGAAGTTCTTCTAATTCACATTTTATGGAAAATTCCCCATAACCCAGCTCAAAAAATGTCAGTCTCAGGCACAACACCCTAAGTTTGCCTTTGTTCCTCAACCCCTAATATACTGGAATAAGCAATGAATGAATTAATATGTCAACAACAAATAAACTGTCAATGAACAAATCTTAAAACTTTTTTTCAGTCTATATAGCATTCTCTACTTAAGCACATACCACATTTGATTATTTTTATTTTTATTTTTATTTGCTTTTTGGGTCACACCTTGCAATGCTTAGGGTTACCCCTGGCTTTGCACCCAGGAATTACTACTGGCAGTGTTCAGGAATCATATGGGATGCTGGGAATCAAACCCTGGTCTGCCGTGTACAAGGCAAATGCCCTACCCGCTGCACTATCAATCCAGCCCCTGATTTATTCTTATACTTATTTTTCAGTAAATCCTGCTATTTAATGGTACTTCTAAAATGTTTGTAGACTTGTCCAATTAAGTTCTATATTTTTCTATTAGTAAACCCTTTAAATTTTCTCTAATTTAAATAGAGAAACATACTAATATTATACCAAAGACATATAATCTGTTCTTAAATACTTTATCTATTTAGCAGTATGACTGAGAAAACTATCATTCTTTGATCTGTATTTCACTGGTTAAAAGTTATGAAGATCACTTTTTTATATGCCTACTAGCTATTTGTATGTCTTCTTTTGTGAGATCTCTATTGATCTCTTGTGCCCATTTTTATAGAATTATTAATTTTTGTTGCTTAGCTTTGTGAGTGCTTTATCAGACCTTTTTCTAAGGTAGTGTCTGAAAACTATTTTTATATCACACCAGTGAGAATGGCATGCATCAAAAGTACTGGAAATGGTCAGTGCTAATGAGATTGTGGTGAAAAATGAACTCTCATTCACTGTGGGGATGATGTCTGTTCAGCTTCTGTGAGAAACAGTATGTGACTTTTTTTTTTACTTTTTAGTTCACACCCAGCAGTGCTCAGGGGTTACTCCTGGCTCTGCACTCAGAAATTACTCCTAGCCATGCTTGGGGCACCACATGGAATGCCCGGGATTGAACCCGGGTCTGCCGCACGCAAGGCAATATCATTCCGGCCCCTGTGAAAATAGCATGGGAATTCCCTACAAAAGTAAGAAAATAACTTCCATATGACTGAGTGGTTCCACTTCTTGGCACCTAACCCTCAAATACGAAAACATTCATTTCAGAAAATAAACACTTAAGTTCATTGCAGTGCTTAGTACAATGACCAGAATATATAAACAACCCAAATATTCAGTGATACATTAATGGATAAATAAGTTGTGTATATATTCATAAAGGAACATTATGGAACTGTCAGAAAGGGAAAGTCCTGCTGTTTTCTGCAAAATGGATAAACTGGAGAGTGCATTAAGTAAAAAAAGTCAGGGGAAAAAGACAAATGATCTCACTCGTGTGGAAAAGAAAGCACAAAAAGGAGGAGTAAAAAGTATCAATTACAAAACATTGGTCTTGGATTACAAATCTCAGATAATTAAAACATGGAAGAAGGGGAGAATTAAGGTCGGATTACCATTTACACAGAGAGTGTGAAGTTATTGGGTATTTTGGTGGTAGTGTGGTGCAACAACTTTATACACTAGTACTAAAAACCAACACTATTTGAAACCATATTACTTAAACAGGTGACTACTGTTATTCTGTAGATAAGAGAAGATGTGTGTTTATAATTTTATAATGTATGTGAAGTGATAAATATACCAAAAAAAGTCAATTGAGTTAAGACAGTGGGACAAGTATTCCAAATAATAGGATATTTACAGCAAATAACTCATGAAAAGAATGTAACTGGCTTGTTCAAAGAAGAGAAATAAATTAAATAAGGCAACAGAATTTGAGAGGATAAAAAATTTTTTAAAGTATTTAATAGAAGCAAAAGATCACCAAGGTCTTATTAGCAATTGTAAGTCCAATTTTATCTGAATATAATGAGAAACTATAGGAGAATATTGAAGGCAAGGATGAAAAAACTGATTAAACATTTTGCAATAACAACTGAGATATTTGGTTTGAGGATATATGGGATATGGTCAATATATCTAAATAAATATATATGTATATATAGATATATACATATATTATTGTATCGCTATCACTGTCATCCTGTTGTTCATCGATTTGCTCAAGCAGGCACCAGAAATGTCTCCTTTCTTTGTCCTTGTTGTGTTCAGGGTCAGGGGAATGAAGCCTATTGTTGTTATTGTTTTTGGCATATCGAATACACCACAGGTAGCTTGCCAGGCTCTGCCATGCAAGATTCTGTATCGCTCTCTTTTGCTTTCAGGAGCTTTGTTTTATATATATATATATTATATATATAATATATATATAAAATCCATGACCTCAGAAAGTGAATCTTAATCTTAGACTTGTCACTTTAGAAAGATTAAAGGAGGAAGAACTTTATTATTTTTTTAAATTTATGTTTTTTATAATGTAGGAGCACTGCTATTTATTAGAAGGAAGAACTTTAAATAACCAATTGAATATTGGGGTATATGAAACAGGTATTTGAGTAATAGCTTGAAGTTCAAGAGTAGATTCATGTAAATGACTAGAATTAAGATTGCTTAAGGATCTAGGCCATTTTAAATCCTGTGTCAATGAGGGACACTATATACTCATCATGCCCTATGTTAATCCAAATTCCCTAGAATTATGCCATACAAATATCAAACATATACTCATTTTTACCCCGAACCTACTATGAAGGGCTAGTAAAAGCTTTCATCAATGTTTTTATGTGAATAGATAATTCTCAGTGGCTTTGTTTCAAGTGCACATAATTATGGACACAGTTACTTCTCCCCTTCCTTCTCACAAACACATAAAAAAGGCATTTGTTTTAAATGTAGAGTTATGCATTCACTCTGTCTTTTGAAAGCAAAATGGACTGAAAAAGAGTATGGAAAATACAACTGTTGATGTTAACATTACATTATATGTGTTCATACTTCATAACGATTGAATTGATCAATCAATAGGCAGTAGGAATTGTTTTGATAAATTTATATACATACATACATTGTTTTATTTTAATTGCACTTTGTGGGGATTTTGTTTTTACAGATTTCAATGTTTAACAGCATTGTATCCAGCTAGTCTATTGATATAATTTTTCAATAGTGTTTGCTCACTTATTGTGTCTCTGTGTGTTTATGTATGTATGAGACATTTCAATGAGTCTCACAATATTTTAATCAATATTTTATTTTATCTGGTTTGGTGTTCTGGAATCTATATCTGTAATGTTACTACTGAAATTTCTTGGGAACTCTATGATTCATGCCCATATGAAAAGTGAACTCAAGTCATGACGTTTGCATATAAGTGGATCAGCATGGAAAGTATCATGCTAAGTGAAATGAGTCAGAAAGAGAGAGACAGACATAGAAAGATTGCACTCATCTGTGGAATATAGAATAATAGACTATAAGACTAACACCCAAGAATAGTAGAAATAAGTACCAGGAGGTTGTCTCCATGGCTTGGAGGCTGGTCTCTCATTCTGGGCAACTCAGAAAAGGGAACACCAAGTAAAATGTGGTCGGAGGTCATGTGGGGGAAGGGTGATGCGGGCCGAATTCAGACTAGAGACTGAACACAATGGCCACTCAATACCTTTATTGCAAACCACAACACCTAATCAGAGAGAGAGAACAAAAGGGAATACCCTGCCATAGTGGCAGTGTGGGGTGGGGGGAGATGGGACTGGAGAGGGTGGGAGGGATGTTGGGTTTACTGGTGGTGGAGAATGGGCACTGGTGAAGGGATGGGTTATCGAACTTTGTATGGGGGAAACATAAGCATAAAAATGTATAAATCTGTAACTGTACCCTCACGATGACTGTCTAATTAAAATAAACTAATAAAAAAAAAGAAAAGTGAACTCAATTAGCATGTGCATGTGTGCTTGTTAGAGAACTTTCCCCAAATGTCTGAGGTCCTGGATTCAATATGCAGGCTGGAAAAATAAAATATTAAATAAAGGTGTGTGTTTTGACTATTTTGCCAACTCATCATTCCTTTATATCTCTCTCTTCTATTTTTTAAGATTTGAAAATTGTGAAATTAAGTCAATTAATAAAAACTATTTTCTGAGAATTCTAGTAAAAATTTACTCTTTTACATTCGATCACCGAAAAGTTAGAAATGGCTTCACACAGTGAAGGAAGTGTAATGAACTTTAGATATAACTAAAACAGTTATTTCTCATGAAATGGTTTCCTTTGTGAATGCAGAGGAAAAGTTCTTGAGGGAAATTAAAAGTACTATTCCATACCTGAATAGACCCATCAATGTTAAGGAAATTGAAGCTGTGATCAAAAACCTCCCCAAAAACAAAAGCCCAGGCCCAGATGGCTTCACTGGCGAATTCTTCCAAACATTTAAAGAAGACCTGCTGCCTGTTTTCCTCAAACTTTTCCAGGAAATTGAAAAAACAGGAAATCTCCCAAACAGTTTCTATGAAGCACACATCTCTCTAATACCAAAAGCAAACAAAGACACCACTAAGAAAGAAAATTACAGACCAATATCCCTGATGAACACCGATGCGAAGATCCTCAACAAAATACTGGCAAATAGGATCCAACAACTCATCAAAAAGATCATACATCACGACCAAGTGGGATTCATCCCAGGGATGCAAGGATGGTTTAACATTCGGAAATCAATCAACATAATCCAGCATATCAACAAAAGTAAAGATAAAAACCATATGATCATATCAATAGATGCAGAGAAAGCATTTGACAAGATCCAACATCCTTTCATGATGAAAACCCTCGCCAAAATGGGGTTTGGAGGAACTTTCCTCAAGATAGTCGAAGCCATCTATCACAAGCCTACGGCAAGCATTATCCTCAACGGGGAAAAACTAAGGGCCTTTCCTCTGAGATCAGGCACAAGACAAGGATGCCCACTCTCACCACTCCTCTTCAATATAGTTCTGGAAGTACTTGCGATAGCTATTAGACAAGAAAAAGAGATTAAGGGCATCCAGATAGGAAGGGAAGAAATCAAACTCTCACTATTTGCAGACGACATGATACTATATCTAGAGAAGCCTAAAACCTCTACTAAGAAACTCTTAGAAACAATAGACTTATACAGTAAAGTTGCAGGCTACAAAATCAATACCCAAAAATCCATGGCCTTCATATATGCAAACAATGAGGCAGAGGAAAGGGACATGAAAAAAGCAATCCCATTCACAATCGTGCCCCAGAAAATCAAGTACCTCGGAATCAGCTTAACCAAGGAAGTAAAAGACCTTTACAAAGAAAACTACATAACGCTACTCCATGAAATCAAAGAGGACATGAGGAAATGGAAACATATACCCTGCTCGTGGATAGGGAGAATCAATGTTGTCAAAATGGCAATACTCCCTAAAGCATTATACAGATTCAATGCGATCCCTATAAATATACCCATGACACTCTTCAAAGAAATGGATCAAGCAATCCTAAAATTCATATGGAATAACAAACGTCCAAGGATAGCTAAAACAATTCTTGGGAAAAAGATGATGGGAGGCATCACCATCCCCAACCTCAAACTTTACTACAAAGCAGTCACAATTAAAACAGCATGGTACTGGAACAAAGGCAGAGCCGTAGACCAATGGAACAGGGTGGAATATCCCTACACACAACCCCAAATGTATGACCATCTAATCTTTGATAAGGGAGCAAGAGATGTGAAGTGGAGCAAGGAAAGCCTCTTTAACAAATGGTGCTGGCACAACTGGACAACCACATGCAAAAAAATGGGTTTAGACCTTGACCTGACACCATGCACAAAAGTCAGATCAAAATGGATTAAAGACCTCAACATTAGACCACAAACCATAAGGTACATTGAAGACAATGTTGGGGAAACCCTCCACGATATTGAAGATAAAGGTATCTTCAAAGGTGGCACGGAACTAAGCAATCTAGTAAAAACAGAGATCAACAAATGGGACTACATTAAACTAAAAAGCTTCTGCACCGCAAGAGATACATTGACCAGAATCCAAAGACTATCCACAGAATGGGAAAGGATATTTGCACAATACCCATCAGATAAGGGGTTGATATCAATGGTATATAAAGCACTGGTTGAACTCTACAAGAAGAAAACATCCAACCCCATCAAAAAATGGGGCAAAGAAATGAACAGAAACTTTACCAAGGAAGAAATACGAATGGCCAAAAGGCACATGAAAAAGTGCTCTGCATCACTAATCATCAGAGAGATGCAGATCAAAACAACCATGAGATACCACCTCACACCACAGAGACTAGCACACATCCAAAAGAACAAAAGCAACCGCTGTTGGAGAGGATGTGGGGAGAAAGGGACCCTTCTTCACTGCTGGAGGGAATGCCGACTGGTTCAGCCCTTCTGGAAAACAATTTGGACGATTCTCAAAAAATTAGATATTGAATTCCCATTTGACCCAGCAATACCACTGCTGGGAATATATCCCAGAGAGGCAAAAAAGTACAATCGAAACAACATCTGCACATGTATGTTCATCGCAGCACTGTTTACAATAGCCAGAATCTGGAAAAAACCCGAATGCCCCAGAACGGATGACTGGTTGAGGAAACTTTGGTACATCTATACAATGGAATACTATGCAGCTGTTAGAAAAAAGGAGGTCAAGAATTTTGTAGTTAAGTGGTTGGGCATGAAAAGTTTCATGCTGAGTGAAATGAGTCAGAAAGAGAGAGACAGACATAGAAAGATTGCACTCATCTATGGTATATAGAATAACAGAGTGGGAGACTATCACCCAAGAACTGTAGAAATAAGTACCAGGAGGTTGACTCCATGGCTTCGAGGCTGGCCTCACGTTCCGGGGAAAGGTCAACTCAGAGAAGCGATCACATTGTAGTCGAAGGCCATGTGGGGGAAGGGAGTTGCGGGCTGAATGAGGGCTAGAGACTGAGCACAGCGGCCACTCAACACCTTTATTGCAAACCACAACAGCTAATTAGAGAGAGAGAACAGAAGGGAATGCCTTGCCACAGTGGCAGGGTGGGGTGGGGGGGAGATGGGATTGGGGAGGGTGGGAGGGACGCTGGGTTTACGGGTGGTGGAGAATGGGCACTGGTGAAGGGATGGGTTCCCGAACTTTGTATGAGGGAAGTATAAGCACAAAAGTGTATAAATCTGTAACTGTACCCTCACGGTGATTCTCTAATTAAAAATAAATAAATTTAAAAAAAAAAAGTACTATTCCAGTGAAGACATAAACTGTATGGAAGAAGAAGGACCTGTGCTGATATAGAGAATGTTTTGGATGATCTGCAGAGACAAGTTCAGCACATTATACCCTTAAACTAAAGCTTTATCCAGAGCAAGGCCTTCCCTCTTAATTTGAGGAAGGCTACGAGAGGTGAGAAAGCTACAGAAGTTCTTAAAGCTGGGAGATGCTAGTTCATGCTTGTGAAAGGTAACAGATTCCATCACATAAATGTGCAATGTGAAGTATCAGGAGCTGATATAGAAAATGTTTTCTGGTTAAGCACATTGATGAGGGTGGTTATACTAAACAACAAATTTTCAATGTGGACAGACAGCCTTCTGTTGGAAGAAGGTTCCTTCTAGGGCATTTATAGTCAGTTAGAGACTAGAAGTTAAAACCTGACTTGAAGGCTTCAAAAGACAGGGGAATCTGTTAAGACTTAAAACAACTAGATACTCGAAATTATAGGCAATGCTCTTTACCATTCTGAAAATTTTAAGGTGTACCTAAGTCTACTTGGCCTGTTTTCTATAAACAAAACAACAAAGTCAAGATAACAGCACATCTGTTTACAACATGATTTAGTGAATATTTTAAACCTAGTAGTGAGATCTATGAAATAGAACATTGAAAATGTACCTAGTTACCCAAGAACTCTGATTGGGAGGTACAACAGATTGACGTTTGGATTCCTATAACACAACATCGGTTCCGTAGTCCATAGATCAAATACCAAATTTAACTTTCAAGTTTTACTACTTAAGTGGATTTCTTTAGAATAACAAAGATAGCTATTTTTCTGGTCTTGGTATGTTGAATCCTCTGAAATAAATTCACCATGCTATGTGTGATTAAGAATATTTGTGATTCACAGGAGGAGATCAAAATATAAATCTTATGAGCAGCTTATAAGAAGTTTATTTGAAACCCATGAGTAATTTTGAAGGATTCCAGATTCCAATGGAAGAATAACTACAGATATTGTAGGATGAGCAAGAGAACTAGAATTAGAAGTGAACTTTTAAAACATGACTAAATTGTTACAGTCTCTTAATCAAATTTCATGAGTAAAGTGTTTGTTATAGATAAGATAATAAAGTGATTTGAGGGGATGTAATGTACTCCTGGAAAAGATGATACAAGCATTGTTAAAATGTCAAAGTTTTTAGAATATTACATACCTTAGCAATTCACTCTGCCTGGGAATCCTGAACAATGGGGTCAGCAGAGACCCAGGCTACAGTGACCTTGGGGTTAGGGAGCCAGTGGCCTGTGACTTGGGATGAAGCTGAAACAGCAATGCCAAGGAGAAGTGGCCCTAATTAAAACAGGGAGCAGAGAAAAGAGATTTATTTCTAATAACTGATAGAAACATGCCTATGGAATTAATTGTAGGTGCTCTTTTAAAACTGTTCTCTGTTTTGTTAATTCAGAGTGATTTAAATATTTGTAAGTGTAACAGACAGAAGGTTGTGAAAACAACAGCAAAAAAGAAGGGAAAATTTGAAAGAACTGACTTTCATTTTGAGAAATTTTCAACACTGAGCAAAATGCTATTAGACAACACTACATGAGGTATAGATGAAAAAATTATGGGAGTATGCAGCATGTTGTCTTATTTTATGTAATTGCCAAATCCACTCTAAACTTCAGCCATCATCACCCTAATCACTCACTATCAACAAAAAGGCAAGCCTCTCCCTGAGCATAAAACATTATGAGTCCCTCTTAATGATTCAGAAAATGGTTGACATTTTGGCAATAGATTATTTTAAATAAGATATTTTCATATTTTCATTTTTAAACACAATGATGAGCACCAAAATATAGCATTGACAGATAAAACATTTATATGCACTGAAAAAAAAACAACGATGTGACTTGCTTCATAGTCACATCTGCTTTATTTATCATGGTGTTCTTGGACTGAACCTGCAATATTTCCAATATATGCATGTATATAATTTGGTTAAATCTTCACGATATCCTCAAAGGTTGATATTAATATTTGATTCTCAATGAGAGATTAAGTGTTTAGAGGTGAAATGAGTTACCTAACAACACACAGGTAATAATGGGAGATTCTGTTTGTAATCCCAAAGTCAGTTTCTGGCTCCTCAAACAAGAAACAAGAACTGGAATATTCAGTTCTACAGAATGTAGCATTTGGTTAATGGGTGCTTTTGTGCTCTCAGTTGCCATGTATTCTTTTGTGGCTCCAATAACATTAGGTTCTCTGAAACGGACCCATAATTTTCCTAAAATATGCATCTTTTTTTCTTAAAACACAAACAAGTGGCAACTTACCATCTCCCTTTCAAATTGCTGTCTTTGCTAAAAGAAGGTATCTCATGCTCAGGTTAACCAATGACTAACCAGGAGCCATTTGAGTGAGTAGCTTTCCGTTCCTTCAGGGTAGCACAATTCACCAGTGTTATTGGAAAGAATTGCTAGAATCCCATCACCAAGGGAGCAAAATCTTCTGATTTTACTTGTGCAGTCACTGTCCAAAGATTATCTGTAGGGCTTACAAAGATTGAAAAACAGCTGAAATTTTGTTATCATGCTTGCTATAACAAGTATTTATTTGGTAAGAGAAAATACGGTTTGTTGGAATAATTGGTGGCTGAGAAAACCACAAATCATCTAATTGCCACAGCCACCCCAAAAATAACCCATAAACTTGAGATGTCAAGTTATTTGTTTTAGAAAAATTAATCATTATAATTTGTTAGTAAATATAAAACACTTTAAAATGCCTTTACTAAAGAAGAGAAAGCCATATGCATAATAATTTTTCAGTAAGGTACTAGGCAGATCTCATGGCTAAAGTGATAGACAGGTCTACCATAGAAGCAGGCTGGTGAGCAAGAGGGAAACTGGGGACATTGGTGGAGAGATGAAGTGGGCAGTGATGAAGAGATGGGTGCTCAAGTACTGTAAAACGGAAACGCTATCATAAACAACATTGTCACTTGATAGCTCGTGGTGATTCAATACGTTAAACATTTTTAAATAATAAAATAAATTGCCTATGCTATTAAAAATAACTTGTATAGAGACACTTTCCATTCTGCAAAAGAAACTTGCCTATAAGTATGAACTATGGGATTCACTGAAAATAATATTCTTGCCAACATTTATTTTGTGGGACTATCACAAAAAATAAGTCTAAATATCTTTAAGAGAGTGTCCACTATCCTTTATGATTATCCATTTCCTCTGGGCACCTTGACTGTTTCCAGTAAACTTGTGTGGTGTCAGAAAAAAAAAAGAAAAAGAAAGGAAATCTGACTCATTCTGAGCAAGACAAGAATGCCCCGGAATTGGATGCCTTAAGCACGGAGATAGACTTATGTGAGTCATCCGAACCCTCCTCTGGTTTCTCCTATTTTTCCATCCAGGATCAGAATGTTTCACATGTCTTAAGAAACAGTTTCATCAGAACTGGGCAGGTGATCTCTGTTTCTGATTTCAGTGTATATTTGTGTGTATGCACACACCTTGATACATACATGCACATATACATACATACACACAGTAGCACTTAAATCCTACCTAAAGAATTTGCCTAAATTTAAGTATTCCATTTCAGGGACTGGGGTGATAGCACAAGGGGTAGGCATTTGCCTTACACTCGGCCAACTCTGATTCCCAGTATCTCCTATAGTCCCCGAGCACTGCAGGGAGTAATTCCTGGGTGCATGAGCCAGGAGTAACTCCTGTGCATTGCCGGTTGTGACCCAAAAAGCAAAAACAAACAAAAAAACTCCATTTCAGAAGTAAAAAATTACCTAAAGACAATTATCTTATGCCATTTAAACCTGAACTCTGACACCCTATTTTTCTTTAATTGATGATATCAGGTAAAAAAAAAAATACAGGATTTTTTTTTTCTTTTGGGGTCACACCCGGCAATGTAAGGGGTTACTCCTGGCTCATGCACTCAGGAATTACTCCTGGCCATGCTCGGGGGACCATATGGGATGCTGGGATTCGAACCCGGGTGGCAACGTGCAAGGCAAATGCCCTACCTGCTGTGCTATCACTATAGCCACGAAAAATATACAGGATTTAAATCAGATTTAGTCATGTTCAAATTCACATTCTACAATCATTCTTTAAGCTCTCTTCGTAACTCATTTATGCTTTCTTAACTTTGCTGTTCTTTTCTGATCTTCCAGTAACAAAGAGTGAAATGAATTTATATATAAGTACATACATGCTCATCCTTTTAATTTAAATATCGAAAAGATGAAGCAGCAGTATCTTTAATAATATCTCCTAAAATCTTCATCCTGTTCTAGATAACTGAGCTCTTAAGATACACTTTATATAAAGGGAGAAAATTTAGCTCACAGTTGACTCTGAATTTAGAAACTTCTTCAAAACCAGGTTAAAGCGGTAACCTGAAATTTTTTGTCCAGTGTTTGAAACTGGAGAGTTTACAGGTTCTAAGCCTCAAAATGACCTTCACAATTCTAGTAATAAGAAAGAATAAAATTTCTTAGTTGTTTTAATCTACAACTTCATGACAAAATACTCTCAAAATTAGTGTGAAAGAAATACTATTCATGCAATATTGAGGGTCTGAAGTCCAGAAAAGATAATGTAATCCTGATTCAGGGAATCTTATAAGATAATGTCAGAATAATGGTTAATTCAGTCATATAGAAGCTGAATGAGCTTGCTTCTCAAGGTTATTTGCAGAACAAGCTTACTATAGGTCTTAGGTTTTCATCACATGGTCTTTTCCATTCGGCCATGAACATGTCCTAGCAACATGGCAGTTGGTGTCCATCACAGTAAGTCATTGAAGAAAACATCTGTAATACAAGACCAGAGAATGATGCAACATTAACTTTTCATTAACTATACTAGAAGAAAGGAACAAAGTCTGATAGCAGTCAGGGTAATTAAGTTATATCTCTTAAATAGTAGAGTGTCAAAGAATCAGTTGGATATTTTAAAGTTTCCATACAAAATATGCCATGAACTTTTCTGTGCATGCAATGTGAATTATTCTTATTTTGTTTGCACCATACTTTTGAGATTCATTGTCACTGTCACTGTCATCCCATTGCTCACCGATTTATTCGAGCGGACACCAGTAATGTCTCTCATTGAGAGACTTATTGTTACTGTTTTTGGCATATCCAATATGCACGGGTAGCTTGACAGGCTCTGCCGAGCGGGCTTGATACTCTCGGTAGCTTGCCGGACTCTCCGAGAGGGGCGGAGGAATCAAACTCGGGTCTGCCGAGTGAAAGGCGAATGACCAACCGCTGTGCTATCGCTCCAGCCCAACTTTTGAGATTAGGAATCATTTTACTTCCCATTCAATAGATGAGGTAAGTGAGGTTTAGAATTTCCCCCTATTTTTTCTTTCTTTTTTTTGGGGGGGGGTCACACCTGGTGATGCACAGGGGTTATTCCTGGCTCTGCACTCAGGAATTACCCCTGGTGGTGCTCAGGGGACCATATGGGATGCTGGGATTCAAACCCGGGTTGGCCGCGTGCAAGGCAAACGCCCTACCCGCTGTGCTATCCCTCCAGCCCCTTTTATCTTTCTTTTATGAGAAAAAACTTCTAGTTAATTTCTTTTTAATTTTTCATTCAGGTATCATACTTTACCAGAGTATTGTAGTCATTATTTTATAGTTGCAGGATGTTTCACCAAACTCCCCACCAGTGTTTCAAGATCCCTTCATAATTATCCCATGGTCCCTCACCCTTACCCCAAAGGCTGCTTATTCCTAGTTCTATTGATCATTTCTCAAGGTTGGTTTTCATTGAGGATTATCTATCTCTGTTTCTTCATACACTGCATGTGAGTAAGACAATTTGCTATTTACCGTTTACTTTCTTAATAGTTGGAATTCAATTCCAAGCATTTTAGGTTTAACATTGGGTTGTTCTTTCTCACAGGACTTAGGTTAATTGAATTACACCCACCACAGTTCTTTCAAGGCACACCTCATTCTATGGGGCACTCCCAATCTTCTGTGTTTATTTTTAAACCTTTGTGCTTCTCTTCCCCCATCTGTTAGTCACAAATATCTCCAAATCAGACACCATAACTTGTAAAATCAAACCTTCTTATGGCTCTGAATTTTGTATATGTTAGTGAAATATTGCCTTTCTCTTTCCTTTATGTCCTTTGCATCTTTTTATTTTAGAGTAATGTCCTTTTTGTATGGACACAGGAAGACAGTTAATTCTATGCTTTTGTAATATGGGAGTTAATTGATTCCAAATATATTTACTCTCTCATATTTGCTTGACTTAAACCTCCATTGCACTTAGATTGACATTAGTTTTTAACACCCCAAAATGTGGATCCCACCAAGAGACTTAATGGAATCAGGGCAAGCCACAAGCCATTCTGGCTCTGACATGGGAGAGCCCAAGCTCCATAAGAAGTATAATAAGTTAAGAGCACAGTATTGGAACAAACACTGACATGATCCAAGAAGAAGTAACTGAATAAGGACCCTGTTGGAATTAGAAAAAGGCGCAATAGCACAGCGGTTGGGTGTTAGCCTTTCACGCGGCTGACCCAAGTTTGATTCCTCCGCCCCTTTCAAAGAGCCTGGCAAGCTACCAAAAGTATTGAGCCCGTGCGCCAGAGCCTGGTAAGCTACTGTGAATATTGGATATGCCAAAAACTGTAACAATAAGTCTCTCAATGAGAGACATTACTGGTGCCCGCTCCAACAAATCGGTGAGCAACGGGATGACAGTGACAGTGGCATGAGGGCTATAGTCTGTAAAATATAGTGAAATATCCCCAAGAAAAGCCACCCTTTGTCATGAGCCCAGAGAAACCATTTAAGCTTAACATAGGGTATATGATAATAGTACTTATCTCTTACAGTGTTTATACAAAATGACTAGAAATATTTTTAAGAATGAAATTAATATGATTTTTAATTGGATTGCCATTAAAGGAAAGCTGAAAGCAAAATGCTCTTGGATGGAATCTGACCTTGGGCAGATCTCCTAGAAGGAATCTAGAGTACTGCTGCCCCTATATGAAATTTTATCCTTGAACAATTTTTCCTGAAGAGGAGCTTTACATCTGTTCATTGTTTATATTAATGTTCAACTACACCTATGTATAATTGCTGCTCTCAATCCTTCATCATTTATCTATAATAATCCTGATGGAATTGAATAAGGTGACACTGATTACCAGGCTATGGACCTCTTCCTTCATTCTTCAACCAGGGGGGTGGTCATTGGCCCAGAACACACTAGGGGGCTCTGTCATTGTGGGATAGTGACTCGTACAACTCATTTCACTTAGCATGATACCATCTAGTTCCATACAATTTGAATCAAATTGCAAAATTTCATATATTCTCATAGATGAATAGCATTTTATTGCATTTATAACCAGACTAGCCTACGTGACCAAGACTGGAAGTGAGAAATCCTGGTGGAGCTGTAGTGAAAATGAGCTGTTATTCACTGTTGGTGCTGTTGGTGGAACTGTCATATGGTTCAGACTCTCTGGAAACTGCTTTAGAAACTTCTTAAAAGATTACGAAAAGAACTTCCTTGCCCACATCCCATAACCACTGCCATGTCGACTCAACCACCAGCTCTGCTCTACTGATTCCTGACTAATCTTCCAGGAAATGAATTCCAAGCAGCTAAACATCATTGGAACACAGGTCCCACTGATTGAAAACTTTGGAAGCATGTGGGCCAAGTACTCATCCTGTGGCTGCACACAGTCCTCACGGCTACAGCTAGACAAGGGTTCAATGCCACAGTTCCACAAAAATGCTCTGCGGAGAATTCTCTGTCAAACTATGAAGAATTTCAGGTACTCCAGTGACCAAGATGAGGACTCTGGTGCTTTTTGGAGTTGAGGAGAATAGTTGTCCCAGACCCCCCGCCCCCACCATATCACTCCCCTCCCCCCTGCACTGCTTCTGGAAGTCCGGGCAGCCAAGTGCACCTCCCACAGCCATTGCAATGTCAACTCATTGGCCCAGACCATAAATTCTGTGGTCTTTGACACCTTCTCATTCCTCAATACTGAAATTCTAGTAGGAACACAGCAAATTATATGGGAAAGTAACATAGAAGCCAAACAAACTCAACAAACAAAAACAATAATGTAGGTAGCTCAATTAGCAGCTTAATAAATTCTTAGACAAGGACTTAACAACCCCATGATCAGGTATAACAATTTTCACATAAAAATTGATTGTTTTATGCTTATTGATTTTAATATTAGAGCTTTTTTATCTTATCTATTTCAACTTCAGAATTGTCTCAATAGTTGTGGCCTTTGTCTACATTAAAATTTTAAAAAATTAAACAGAACTTCCTTATAACCCTGCAATTCCACTCCTGGCAACCTACCAACACAAAAACATTCTTCTGAAAAGATGTGCATTACCAACATTCATCACAGCACTGTTTATAACAACCAAAATTTGACAAAGCAACAAATTAAATGTGTAAGGAAATTCAGGTATGTATGCACAACAAATTTTTGCTGACAAATTTTATAAGACTATAAATTCAATTGATGTAAATTTATAACCAATTTTTAAGAGGAAAAAGTGCTTTGAGAGAAAAATATTAATTTGGGGGGGGGGCTGGAGCGATAGTACAGCAGGTAGGGCCTTGCATGCAGCCAACCCGGGTTCAAATCCCAGCATCCCATATGGTCCCCTGAGCACCGCCAGTAGTAATTGCTGAGTGAAGAGCCAGGAGTAACCCCTATGCATTGCTGGGTGTGACCCAAAAAGCAAAAAATATATATACATATTAATTTTAATTTAAAATTGATAATAAATATAAAATATTTGACAATGATTTAGTTCACAGAATTTATGATAGAAAAGAATGCATCATTTCTTATAATGTCAAATGCTAAAGAAACAAATGCTTATGATCAGATTTAACTGTGATAAATAAATCACGGCTAAACATTTTGCTTCATTCCCAGCATCAATCTCAGAAAATTTTTAAAAGATTTTAAATGTTTAAGAAATTAGGGCTTTAAAAAAAATCTACTTAGCCAGTTTGGTTAAACATTCAAAGACATTACAGTGAAGTCTGGTATGAAATTACCTTGGTATCTCTTTCACCACTTCTTTTTTTTTTATGTTTCCCTTGTATCACTTGTTTGTTACAGATTTATTTCCAATTATCCTATAAATGTGGGGTGGGGTGAGCCTCATTAAGGAACAATCTACACTGTCACTTAATAACTGTTGTCTGAACACAATGACGAGTTTAATTTATTCAGGTGAAACAATTGAAATTGTTGAGTAATTCAAAACAGAAATGGTAAGAGCCAATGATCTAGAATAGATCATTTCATCAATAACAGGCAGGCAAGATATTAATTAAATAAATAATAGATGAAAGGAGGAGTGTGAGGGAGGGAAGAAGGATAATAGATTAGTGAATTAAAGAAAGGAGAAATAGAATTCAAATGCCAAGGAGAGAAATGATTGATAGCAAAGAAATACCCTGTGGCAAGGAGGAAAATGCTTCCAGAGTTTGTGCAAAAGGAATTCAATGACTCTCCATTACGTAGAACAGGGCTTCTTAAATCTTTTTTACTCACAACACCATTTAGCTTGAGAAGTGCAGCATGGGTAAGTGCTGCCAGAAATATCTCAGATTCATTGCACAGCTCATTTCTAATTAATTTTTGGTTTTTGTACACTCAGAAATCATTTGCTGGTGATTCCCCCCACCTCCGCCCAAACCAAACAGTTGCCTCTAGAACAGAGGTTCTCAAACTTAATTTCTCTGCACTGCGCCATTTTAAAAAAAAGCATTCTATTTCCCCCCACATGCCCTACACACCCAAATCTTATCTTTTTTAAGCAAACAAACAGGAGGCTTCTGCAAATTTACACCAGAGGCAACTCCTGATCTCACCTCTCACTTCCCGTCCTGAGGGTCGTATCATCCACTTTGGAAAACAGTGGTCTAGAACAAGGCTGGGCAAACTCATGACTAATTCTATTTCTTAGAGGTGTAAAAGCTGAGGTCTGACAGGCAGAACCTTCAAGAAGTTTGTTGAGAATGTCAGTTCTAAGTGCATAATACAAAATCTTATCTCCTTTCCAAGCATCCTTTGTCATAAAATTTCCAATTGCTGTTTCTATAAAAGATGATCTTCTAATTCAAATATACTGAATCTAAATCTCACTTATCTGAAAACTGAAGATAGCATATGTATTTATTTAAGGCATTAAATAGATCAGTAAAACATTGGCATGGTATCAGAGAGTGTCAGCTGTGATTATTAACAACAGTATTTCATTTTTCTTGAAAACTGTTATTCCAGCCAATGCTCCAAAATTAAACCTGAAAGTTAAGATGTAAAAATTCTGGAGATTACAGCTACTAAGATCTTTAAGTTTGCTTAATAAAAATCGTCATAATAGTTATCCCAGGACTTGAGCAGATGAAAGAATTGGGTTTTTGATCAAAGCATCACAGGTGATTACCGAGTATTACATTTACATTGAAAACGAAACAGTTAATATGTGTCCCAGAGACTTTAACATGTGCTTAGTCACCATCACACTTAAGTGAAACTGATCTTTGGCCTCGTGCCCCATAGAGTCATAGTTCTTGGAAAAGCAGAGCAGAGAGTCTCTATCAACTAGAAGGGAAAGATTACACTCAGGGTCCATGTGTCATTTACTACTCTGTAGTGTATTAAGTCACGATTGCTCTGAGAGGTCACAATATGGAAGAGAGTGATGCTAGTTGATAGTGAGCTCCTTCCATGTGGAAGGATTTATCTAGAAGTGGAGATTGATTTCATAAATATGATTTCACAAAGAAATTTAGACTGTTCCAACTCCAGGTTAGGTTTCGCTAGTTAGAGCATTGGATTTGAGAATAAAAATACAAATAGTTCACTTACCAAGTTCTCTAAGAATTACATGGTACCTTCTCTGTAACCTCTGTAACAATTTTTGTTTTGTTTCAGTGATAAATTTTCCATATTACGCAATTTATTTTGATTAAAATTATCATTATCTTCTGAAAGTCTAAAAAACTCTAACAAATAACATCTAAAATACATGAACAAAGAATTAATTATAATGACCAGATACCTAAATTATGAACAATGCTTGACATACAACATGAATACCTTGCTTTTTCAGTTCTAATTCAACTACTTTATAGCTAAGTAGTTTGACAGAACTATTTAAACAAAACCTGCTATGACATCTTTAAAATGCAAAAGATGTCAGGTTTCCTAAGATGTTTCATATTAAGTTATCTAGAAAATAAAAGAATATACCTAAAAACCCTTTCAAAGAATTGAATGTGCAGGTAATGTTATTTTCAAGGGCTTCAAATATATTTTAACATAACAGAAAAGTAAAAGTATCTTGTACTTTGCAAATTCAGGAAAAGAAAAGGCAACCACAAATGTTTTAACAGTATGTGGCAGCGAGCACAAAGAAAAAAAGATAAAGAAATATTCTTTTTACTCCCATTCATAGATCCATTAATTTTTTTCAATACAGCGTCAGCCTTGAAGAAACTTTACATGCAAGAGGAGTTTTTCATCATGTTGACTAAGGATCAAACATTTGGGAATCAGTAAGTTGCCAGATAACTGAATATTTCCTATAGATGAAACACCATTATAGTCATCCTTTCAAAAAAAAAAAAGAAAATTCAGAGTGACTGTATCAACACCTTGTTCTTGTGAATGTTTTTCATTCAAAAGTGAAACAAAAGATGTGCTGCTGCTAAGAGCTTCAAGGTCTAGAATGTCTGTGTGCTTCTTATTATAATTCCTTTTGGCAAAATAGGCATTTTGTGTCCCTGAAGGACAAGCCTTGTATTCACCAGGCTCTAGGAATTGATTAATGTCTCAGAATGTGATGTATACTTAAGCCAGAATCAAGGCCTATTAATAACTGGCAAGCCAGGACTGTGCTCAGTTCTGTGTTCAGCTCCATTTTGCATAACAAAATGTTTATAAATCTACCTTTATTCCCAGAATGGAGTATAAGCACATCAACAAACGGCATGTGTAGTCAGAGGAGGGAGACCGACGTTATGGATGTATCGTAGCCTCAGGCTCTTCTGTGAAAAATTAAATATCAGCCTGACCACTGAGGTTCCTCTTAAGCAGTTGGTTAGAATGAACCTGGGATAGATTGAACCTTGCTTATTGGAGACAAGCTCACCTAAACATCATAAAACATATAGCTCCACAGTAGAAAGTAAAATTAAGCTTTGCTAAATGCAAGCCTGTCCCTACAATGGGATTGCAGTCCTGTGCTTTTTTTTTAGACAGATTTATGACAAAACAAAAGGCACATAGCACAAATGAAGGCAAGGACAGTTTCTTATTTTTTTGTTTGCAACACCAGGGAAGGGAGTTAGAGTAACAGAATATGTACTTTTCCACCCTTTGTTATACATATAAAAAACTGTTTTCTTACTGGTGAATCCTTTTCCGTTGTTTATCTTTGAAAGATTGGCAGGCACTAGTAAATAGATATCAAAGGGAATCCTAAGTGAATAGTTCATAAATTATTTGTGAACCTCCCCACGATACAGCAGAGATTTTTTTTTCAGTAATCATTAATCACAGGAAAACTGTTTTGTTGTTGTTGTTCTTGTTTTTTAATTGAATCACTGTGAGATACACAGTTACAAAGCTGTTTTCATGGTCTGGTTTTAGTCATACAATGTTCCAACACCCATCCTTCCACTTGCCTATCTCTAAGGTAGGCACTTCCCTTCTCTCTCTCTCTCTCTCTCTCTCTTTCTCTCTCTCTCTCTCTCTCTCTCTTCTCTCTCTCTCTCTTTCTCTCCTCCCCATTTGGGGCATTATGATTTACAACACAGAGGAGTTATCACAATTGTTCCTTTACCTATCTTCAGCACGCAGTTCTTATCCAGAATGATCATTTTCAATTATCACTGGCAAGCTACCCGTGCGTATTGGATATGCCAAAAACAGTAACAATAAGTCTCTCAATGAGAGACGTTACTGGTGCCCACTCGAACAAATCAATGAGCAACGGGATAACAGTGACAGTGATTGTCATAGTGGTCCCTTCTCTATCCCACCTGTTTTTCCCCCGAGTGCTTGAGGCAGGCTTCCAACCTTGGATGAATCCTCCTGGTCCTTGTTCCTACTGTCCTTGGGTACTAGTCTCATATTATGTATGGATGTATGGAAGCTCAATTTCTAGTTTTTTGAGGAATGTCTAAATTGGGAAATCCAGTTTTTATCTCTTAATGTAGCAGTCTCTGTCACTGAACTCAAAAAGTGAGAGATCTTCTTTTATTCAGAAATGTGTGAGATAATAATATAAACTAGAATAAGTGTCAATTAAAATGTTCACATTTTAAAACATATATTAGAACATCATGCATTTTCTCTTTTATATCAATATGTATATACAACAATAAACATAAAAAAATGATTAGGGTATTTTCCCCCAAAGAAGTGCTTCTACTAGAGAGGGAATGATTGTTCAGAGAAGAGGGCATTTGCCTCCCATGCAGCTGGCCTGGCTTCGAGTCCCAGCACCTGTGGTCTTCTAAGCCCACTGTGAATAATTCCTGAGTGCATAGCCTGGAGTAAGTCCTGAGCACTGCCAGGTGTGGCCCCCTAAAACAAAACAAACCAAAAGAAGTACACTTACTAAGTAGAGAGGGGAACAATTTTCTGCAACTCAATCCTGGAATCAGGACTTGGATTGGAGTTGGAAAGAATTTTAAAATTTCCATCAATAAGCAGAATATTTTGGAATGCAGTTTTACAAATTAGTTATAACTTCTGCTGGACACCATCCAGTTTTCCTCTACTCGGAGCATTTCCGATATCCCTTGTAAGTAGATTCGTTCTAGCCAATGTACTGGGGGTAGAAGTGATATGCTTCATGATTGTGCTCCAATGTTTAATGGTTGGTTTTTAGTCCCAACTAAACCTTCTCATTTCTTTCTAACAAAATAGATTATCATTTTCATAAACTGGCATCTATCACTGAGTGACTTTGAAGAAAAGAAACCCTCTCAATGGCTGCCATTAAGATATATTAAGTCAGGGATTGGAGAAGAGAAGAGAAAGAAGAAAGAAGAAGTCTTAAAATTTTAAACCAATAAGATCACCGTATCATTGTATCACGACCATCCTATTGCTCATCCATTTGCTCAAGCGGGCACCAGTAATGTCTCCATTGTAAAACTTGTTGTTACTGTATTTGGCATATTAAATATGCCATGGGTAGCTTGCCAGGCTCTGCTGTAACCAATAAGATATGGGCATATATATTTTTGCAGATTAATTTAGTCTGAACTCATTTTACAGAATCATCATCAGCTATCAGATGTACTGGGTTTTCTTTACTAAAGAAATTTTAAAGTTTTTGAAAAGAAAATAGAAAATTCATCTTCAGAAACATTTCTTACCTATTTAATCATAAATGCTTTTCTTTGTTTTAATTTAGTGTTTGTGTGGTATACCACTCATTACCATGCCAAATATCACAGTACTCCACTGAGGAATTATGAAAAAAACTATGGTCTCATCTCTGCAGTTCACAAAATAGACCAATAAAGGCCGATAAAATGCAGGTCTTCTCCAAGGTCATGCTCCCATTTTTTTCAGGTTTGCAAAGTCCATATGACGTAATTCACAATGCCAATACCTCTACATATGGGAGCTAATGTGTCTGATAGCCATGCCCTGATGCTGCCAAAGCAAGGATAGTTTCAGAGTGAATATTTACATTTTAATATTCAACCTTTCATAGAATCTTTAAAGATCTAATCCAATGGAAGCATACTATGTGGAAAAAAAACCTTTACCACCTTAACATAAACATTAAAATCAACATAAAACCGCCATTTTCCTTGAGAGAATAAAACAAAGAAATCTCAGGCTGGACAGATAGTGTCGCATGTAGGGCACTTGCTTGGCACCTGACTGATCAACCCTGGTTCGATCTCTGGCATCCCTTATAGTCCCCTGAGCATCATTAGAAGTAATTTCTGAAGCAGACCCAGGAACAATGTCAGAGCATCTCTGGGTGTGGACTCAAAATAGAAAGAAAGAAAGAAAGAAAGAAAGAAAGAAAGAAAGAAAGAAAGAAAGAAAGAAAGAAAGAAAGAAAGAAAGAAAGAAAGAAAGAAAGAAAGAAAGAAAGAAAGAAAGAAAGAAAGAAAGAAAGAAAGAAAGAAAGAAAGAAGAGAGAAGAGAGAAAGAGAGAAAGAGAGGGGAAAAGAGAGGGAAAGAGAGAGAAAGAAAGAGAAAGAGAGAAAGAGAGAGGGAGGGAGGAAGGAAGGAAGGAAGAAAGAAAGAAAGGAAGGAAGGAAGGAAGGAAGGAAGGAAGGAAGGAAGGAAGGAAGGAAGGAAGGAAGGAAGGAAGGAAGGAAGGAAGGAAGGAAGAAATCTTAAAAATTTCTTTAAGATACAGAGGTCAATACAGTAGTCATAGTTTAAATGATTTTTCAAATATGAGTGAGAAATTTTCTCAGGTAGATTTATGTACAAGAACTCTTCAGCTCTCAACAGCAACAGAAGAAAATAAATAAATAAGTTTTCTTGCTAAAAACCTGGCATTAAGAATGTCAGGGACATATTATACTCTTCCTTGAAGAATATTTTGATGGAAAATAAGATTTCAGTCTTAAATGGCGGGGGGTGAGAGGGAATATGTTGTTCTAGACTTGGTTTTTAGGCTGTACTTTTTGGAAAGAATTTCTTTTGACTTGTACTAAAGTTTCTATCAGAATTTCTTTTTCCCTCACAAAATCACAGTAATCATTATGATAACAATGAACTTACAGAAGTAGATATTTACAACAACATCATTTGTATTTAATCACAATATTGAAAATCTGTTTTAAGTAACCAAAACAAGAGCAGCAAAATCAACTGCTGCCAGAGAATTGCCAGAAATTGATTAAGTTTCAAGATTTATTTTTTTTAAATTGTCTTTTGTAACAACTCCAAACTTGATCTTTGAGTTTTACTGGAGCACTTTATCTCACAAATTGGAGAAGGTTATAAATGGTACTCTGTGTCTTTCTTGAAATATGATTCCCAAATGCAAGTTCTCTGTGGCTGCTTTGAAATTACCCAAATTGTATTGGGTTCTTCACTCAAGTGAAATGAGATCTTTAGTTAAAAAGTAATGAACTGTAATTGGAACATAAATAATCTTAAAACGTTTTGGTCCAGGCTTGAAAACTGGCATGTGTATAATTTTGAGTCATGCTCTGAGGAGTTTATTGGTAGACACCAGTGGGGAGCATGAATTTCAAATATTGCTTTGAAGGTTCCAGACATAATGGTTAGGGCAGACAAACCTCTGATTTTTCGTAAAAGAGCTTCAGCAGAAAGCTTTCTTCTGCAGTATTGCTTATCCCCATGGAGAACAAAACGCCTCCACTGCCTCATCTAGTCAGCAGCAGAATCAGAAAAAACTCAGCTCATCATAGCCCTTTGCCTCAGCAAACACAAATCACCGCCGTACAGAGACTGAAGCTTCTTCCTGCAAAACAGATGAGACAAGGATAAACCAAACTTCGGAAAATAATGAGTTTGAAGTTCTACAAAAGCTTCCTAAGTTCACCAAGAAGGAGGGAGTCACCTTCTAAAATGCAAAAGCAAGTAGTCTGACAAACCTGCAAGTCAGAGGATCCACCTTCTAGTGCCTTTTATTTGCATAGTTCTCCCCTACAAGTAGGACATTGATATTCACTGTATCACTGTCATCCCCTTGCTCATCAATTTGCTCGAGCGGGCACCAATAACATCTCCATTGTGAGACTTGTTGTTACTGTTTTTTGGCATATCGAATATGCCACGGTTAGCTTGCCACGCTCTGCCGTGCGGGCAAGATACTCTCAGTAGCTTGCTGGGCTCTCCGAGAGGGGCAGAAGAATAGAACTGAGTCGGCTGCATGCAAGGCAAACACCCTACTGTTGTGCTATCTCTCCAGCCCAGGACATTCATATTAATAAATAAAATGTTTATAAAATGACTTTTTGTAAGACAACAGTAACTGTGCAGTGAATAAACCTCATTGTCTTTATATCATAAACAAATTTGATGATGATAAATGTGATTGGAACCTCTTTCCTGGAGCTTTAGCTGGCTATACCATACAAAGAGGTCTATCTCTAAGTATATTATTATCATTCTGTTTCTAATTTTTCCAGTGACCTAGTACTTTGATTTTCTCAATGCCTCTCAAGTTATGAATACATGTTTAAGAAAATATTTTGGATTTAACAGTTTATTCTTTCCAGGGCATTCATTTCTAAAGAGATCATGAGAACCACAAGAAACCCAAATAATAAATCTCTGATAGTGGGCTTGCTAAATTTATTTTCATTGAATTACATGTAAAGAAAAAGATCCTCTTGCTAGACTTAGAGAGCATAGATGCTCACAAGTTTTGTTCATTTTATCATTGTTTCTTGGTTTTTGTTTAGCACATATGTGACAATTACAAAAAGCAGTACACCATATTAATTCAACTATGAATAAAAGTAGACACAGACTCTAGGTGGAAGCAGTCTATAGTTTGAAATTTTAAGACAAAGGCATATAAACAAATGTATGGAATTTAAAGCAGAAAGGCAAACTATATGCCAGAAATAACAGCAATACACTGTTAGAAATGGGTGATTGCAGGGTAATTGTAATAGAAAAATGAAGAACTGATTGAGAGTAGGGGCTCCATAAATAGAAGGGAAAAGTCTGAAGTCAAGGTGTCAGCAGTATCTCACGCAACACATTCATGCATGTGCACCAACACACCCATGAATTCAGATTGATCTTCTCTAAGCTCTGAAAGTTTCTGTGTACCTCTATGCAGATAGTGTCTCAGATATGTGGCAGTCATGTAAGTTTCTGTGTCTCTCCACCAGTCATGAGCTCTATGACCCAGCAATGAGCATGCACATATGGAAAGTTGTACACATGCTTATAGGCATTTAATAAATGAATAAATATGGACTCTATTTTAACATTTTTTATTGTTTGAGAAAGCATATGTGCTTTTTATATTTTATTACTGAAGTTTACTTTGTAACACTGGTTTTATAGAGTGTGGCACTCACTAAAGGGATTCTTGATGAACATGAGATAATAACATGGACTTAGAACATTGCAGAATGTTCCATAAACTGTGAAACCATCAATTCAATATGGCTTTACTGAATAAAGTTCTAAAATTCTCCTAAATATTTTTTATCCCATAGTTTCATGCCTTCTTTAATTCAACCATTTTCAACTCCTTACTCCTGCAATATCCTACTATAATTGCTATGAAATTGAATATTTTTTATAACTATGCAACAGTTTCAGACTAACGACTTCAATGAGGTCGGCTTGTGTCTCATCTTTTAACAATTCTCCAAGTGTTAGATGTCTTAGATTGAAGCTCCATTAGCTATTGTACTGATTTCCAATTGATAGGAGGGTCCTGATCTGAATCACTTCAGTAAGAACTAAGAAAAATAATGAAGACAAAAGATTTCTTACCCTTTTTAGGTTTAATCAAGGGAGTTCCAGGTTAGTACTTCTTAAACATATATGAATGGGAAAATAATGATTTTTCTCACCTTACTTGTGATTTTTATGTATTCTAAAGAAGATAATATATTTGTTGAATATGTACTCCAGACAGAAGTAAAAAACCTGTCTAGAAGTCTCAGGGAAAAAAAGAGCAGTGTCTGAATTACTAATGAAATCTTCTACTGAACCCACTCATTTCAAAAGATTTCTAAATTTAAGATGAACAGTGGTAGTTTTCTCAAAACATTTTTATGTAGCTGGGAAAAAGAAGTGACAAGAACAGTATACCTTTAGTACTCATTAAGATAGAAAGAAAGAGCTCTTATTATATTCTTGACAGAAAGAAATGGAAGTTTTTCAAGAATACAATATAATTATGAGAGCAAGAAGGAAAGAGAGGAATAAGATAGAAAGTGTTTATATCTTTAAAAGTATATGTATGCTGGGATCTTTGACTTTTCCTTTGTCATAAATAATTTTCCCAGAGATATTGTGTCTTTAATGATATAAAAAGAGTGAAGAGAATATTTTATGTAAGAAAATATGACTGATAATAAAAGTTAGCAAATAGCTGACTGAAGTTCCTTCACTGTATCACTGTATCACTGTCATCCTGTTGTTCGTCAATTTATACATCAATTTTGTCCCTGTCGCATGCTAGTGTAGCTCGATAGAGTCTGCTCACTCCAGAACACGAAGAGCATGTTGTTGTTACTGTTTTTGGCATATCAAATATGTAACGTGTAGCTTGTCAAGATCTGCCATGTGGGGGAAAAATAAATAAATAAAAAAAATAAAGAGGTTGCGCAGCCGCAATGCAGCTGTGTGCTCTAAGAAAAATTGTGTTGCTGTCTTCTGGGAGCTTTGTTTTATAGTTTCTAGCTCTTGGCCATTGATGAGATTACATGGCTCTGGGGGAAGTTTTTGGGTCTGACTGCCAAGCTATTGGAAAACTGGGGATCTGAGTGGAGGAGGCCCAGTCCCCATCCAAGCAGGCTTGGAGATCTCAGCCACGGGTCCTGCATACCTGAGTTTCTCTGTCGTTTCTTTCATGGGTGAGGCTCATCGAGCATGTGGAGAGTGGCATTGAGCATGGCTGTGGCTGGGTTCTGGAAGTTTTCAGATGCTGTGGCTCTGCTTTGGGGCGGGGAGAGAAACACAACCCACACCCTCTGAGGGGGCCCCGGTAAAGACAGCCTGGAGGGGGGGCAGAAGATTCTGCATCACTCTCTATAAAACTTCCTTAATTGAGAAAAAATATATCAATCTCAGTTAAAAATAACAAACTTTGTGTTCTTCAAATGTGAGTTGAATAAACTACATGTGAAAGGTATATGGAATAATTCAACATTTCTCGGGCAAAAATCCAGAAGGTAAATGCTAATGATTTTCAAAAGCTGCCCTGCCATTTTATCTTGAAGCTGATGATATAGTTTTATAAGTAATTTCTCTGTGTGAAGTAGTAACTTTATCTGCACCCAAGTGATGTATTATTAAAAGCTAATCTTACCCGGGAGTTGATAGTCTCACTATACATGTCTGGCAATGAGAAAATACCAAGAATGAGAGAACAATGAAGGAAATTTAAACAAATATTTCATAAAAAGAGAATGTGTGAATGACCTGTAAGCACAAGATCTTGTTTACTTCAAATTAACCAAAGACAGATATAACATTATACTCCTGTCAAATGGCAAAAAATGTAAAGGAAAGATGGTAATAGTGCTAATGAGGATATAAAACCAGTGTAACCTCTCATAAATTCTCATGGATATATAAATCAATATAATCACTTTTAAAAGTAATCTGATATTTCTCACTAAATGAATATGCATCTATTTATTTGCAGTAAAAACTCAGGTTTTTTCTAGTTTTTTAACTGAGATTCACTGACATTATATTATCTTTACTAAAAGATGATTAATTATAGATGTGATTAAAGACATTCGTAGAACTTGATAAAATAAATAGGTTGTAGGTGTAGGAAGGCAATTTGACTCAAAATTAAATATTATAGAAGCCTTAAATTAGTTATATGATTTTATTTATATGAACTATAAGTAAAAAAATTATAAGAGTCTATGGACATACCACCCTAAAAATGCACAATCTTACCTGATATAAGAAGCTAAATTGAAACTAAATTCACTCTATTTAGAAATTGGACTATATGCAGATATATGCATTTTTCAACAGTTAGCAAATACATACTTGAGATTTGCATATTTTGTATATGCAAAATTTGTATGAAAGGGAAAATCTATAAGCAAATATTTTATTCTAATTAATTGTTATTTATGATTGAGCATTTAGAGAGGTATACTGAGATAATATTAAATGCTTTAAAAAAGCAGGATTGTCTGATGGATGAACAGAATGGTAGATGGATAGATATATGGTCAGACCGCCATATAAACGTAAATGGCAGAGTGAAGGTAAGAAGGTGAGTCCTTCACAAAATGCTTTAGCTGTGCTGTATAAGAATTATCATAGTAAAATGTTGAAAAAGTCATCCGGGCATTCAAATTATGTAACATAATTATGTAATATGAATTTTTTTCATCAAGCAACTAAAATCAAGCTTCAACATCAATGCTACATCAAGTTACTTTCACTAAGATCACCAACCTTTATAGTATAAATTTAATGGGTAATCTCTTAGCCCTGTGGTTATTTATATCCCATAATAGAGGGTTCTGAATATACAACCTTACTAAACGGTTTTACTAACCATTTTTGGGAAGTGAGTTTGGTGTTAATTTTAGTTACTTGTATTTTTTTAATAACCAAATTTATTTTTTTTCCTGTGGCGAAAACTGTTGTCTGGTTGTGAAAATAAATAAGTTCTCAGAAATTAATGAGTCTGAAAAAATAGGCATCAAATGATATTAGAGCATAAATTTATAAAGGGTAGCTGACCTACAAATTAATTTGCAGGAAGAGGGTGGACAAGTTTTTGGTATGAAAAAAAGATCCATATGCACCTATCCTATAATGGATTTGTTACACTTCACCATAAGGATGTCTTGTTAGAATACCTAATTAGCAATAGGTGTTTTTGTTTTGTAAATTTTTAAAATCTTATTTTAAAATAAGATCTACAAGGTCTACAGTATCACTTGTATCACTTGTCTTCCCGTTGATCTTTAATTTGCTCGAGTGGGTGCCAGTAACGACTCCATTTGTCCCTGTCGAGTGCTAGTGTAGCCCAATGATATCTGCTCATTCCAGGAACAGGAAGAGCCTCAAATTGTTTATTCAGGGTTTTGACGAAAAAGTCTGACCATCTCGTTGGTGGGCGGCCACATGGTCTTTTGATATCCCGTGGAATCCAGTTGGTAACAGCACTAGTCCAGCGGTCATCTCTGAATCACATTACATGTCCGGCCCATCTGATTTTTGATGTATTGGCAAACGAGACAGCATCCCTGATTCTTGATCATCGACGGAGGTCGGAACTCTGGATTCCTTCTCTCTTTTGAGTGAGACATGATACTCGCAGCATAGCTCTTTCATTCAAGGTCTACAGTAATACTGTTAATGATAAGTTTTCAGGCATAATACGATTCCTCACCACACTCTCCACCAGAGCGCCCACTTCACTCCACCATTGTTCCACTCTCCCCCCTCATCCTAATTTATCCCCTGTGCCGCCCCTTGGTAGGCTTCCTATCAAAAATCAGTTCTTGGTTTCTGTTGCCTTTGGGTAATTTTAATACTCCTGCTATGTCTCTTTCTATTCTACATATGAGAAAGATTATCAGGCATTTGTTCCTCTCCTTCCACTGTGTATAAGAAAATTGACACAAGAAGCCCAGGAATTTTTTTGTTTGTTTTACAAAGATCAATAATTGTTTGTGGTTTTAAAAATGTGTATGCTTTTCTGATAATTCCCTTATGTGATAACTTTGTTCTTGAAATGCAAATTGCTATTAGTCTCAGACTTAGAATGGCCTTGCTTATAAGAAAAATCAAGTCATTCCTCCAACTACCGATTTAAATCTTTGTAGTTTTCTGTCCTGGAACCTTGATATTTAAAGCATGAGACTCTGACATTGGCGTTAACTGGAGCATATTAAAAATGCAGAATCATATATTCCAACTCCTGAATTTTTGAGTGAGAATTTATAGAATTTAAGAAAATGGTGACTAATATACATTTTAAATAATGGAAATGATGGATTGTAGTTTAGCTACCCAAGATTTCTGCTGGTTAAGAAACTACTGTTTCCTTGATTTTCCAGCTACTTCTCTGAATTCTTCTTCCATAACTCCTTCACATAATCATTTACTTTATCCCAAAATACGTAAGTTGGAATTCTTTTGATGTGTTAATACTTTTTTACCCTCATGCTGTAAGTCTTCCTCTGTCACCACCTTGGGTTCATATCTAAGTTCTGAAGGCTCCCAAACTTCCAACCTAATATGCTCTCTTAGTCTCTTAGTCCAGTCCTATATATTCAACTGCCTATTGACTGGTGGCATCAATGAACAATGTTCTAATGAATGAACAGTTAAACAAACAAGATGTCACATTCAAATCTTGCTACAACATGATGCTAAACAAAATATAACTAACTGCTTATTTATTGGCTAATTTATCTGAAGTACTCATAAAGAGTAGATACAGTATTTAATAATGTAATATGTCCCAAAAATGGTTAGTGAGAAATGAGAATACTACTCCTTTTCCTAGGAGATATTTTCTTTTATATCTTCTTCTAATTTCTAGTCATTTGGTATTTCAAATGTCTTTTAACCATTAAATTAACATTTGAAGAAATATATATAAATTAAACATTTTTTGGTAAAGGAATAACCATTCCTTAGACTCAATTACTTAAACTCTTAAGTTTTGTGAGCTGAATGATAGAGCATTATTAGGTTCGTGCCTGTCTCAAGTTTTCCTAAAATAGGAAAACAATCTCAATATTTATTTCTCAATGCTTGTCCATTTCAGGGAAAAAGTACACTTCATGGATTTGGGCCACATCAGTTTGACCACATACATATAGAACAAAACTATCTTTATTGGGAGATAATTATAGAAAACTCATTGACTTAAGCCCTTAACAGAGTATTCTATTATTTATGTAATGAGTCTGTGATTTGGATATTGTATAATTATAGTTTTACTCATTTTTCCAAGCTCATCCTTTGCTCATTTGTTCCAATAAAATGACCTTTTTTCTATTATTTTCTCAATACTTCTTTTATTTTCCTTCATCTAAACATTTCTTCTGCATGTATTTATCTGTTTCTTTATCATTTTTAACTTATCAGCTTGATTTTCTATTTTTTCTTTTATTTGTTTGTTTGTTTACTTATTGCTCAGGGATTACTCCTTGCCCTACACAAAGGAATTTCTCCTGGCGTGGTGCTCAGTGGCAGGGAGGTGGGACTGGGGATTGAGTGGGGCTTGCTGGCATCAAACACAGTTTGCTGTTGTGTGCAAAGCAAATGCCCTGCCCACTGTACTATTGTTCCATCCCCAGTTTTCTGTTTTGCTGGAGATTTTTTTTATTGTTTTGTTTTTGGTTTTTGTTTTTGATAAACCAAACCAAAGTAGCTGACTATCCTTTCCAAATTGTCTTTTTTTTTAATTCATTTTTCTCATTATAGAATATGACTAACTATACTATGCTGACCTTTGGAAATTTATGACATCTTCTTAAGAACTTATGTGAGTAGCAGTATTTACACAATGACAAAAAATTGTTATTTAAGATTTAATGTTTTGGCATATGCACTGATGATACAAAAGCAAAGGAGGAAAGATGCTTGGTGAATCAGTGTATTAGCACTAAATTGGTCATTGTATTATTCACCACCATGAAGTCACAATACAGCCACAGGATATAAAAACAAATAAACAAAAATCACTTATAACCAAACTTCATTAGAAGTAAGATGCATTATTTGTACTAAGCCATAAGTATTAAATGCATGTTTTTTAATGTGCTATGTGATAAAATGTAAAGTGCACACAAAGTACTTTTAGCACAAACCAAAGTTTGATAATTGTCTCCAAGAAAAGCTCTAGTGTGATTGAACTAGAAAAAGAAAAACTTATTTTTAATGAGTAAACATTGCCATTTATAAAAATGAAAAACAGGTATCTGGCAGACATTTTTCTAAAATATAAACAAAGTGAGTCTGGCACTTCAATGAAAACAACTGACAATATTTTCTTTCAGTAATAAAATGTCAGTTTTCCCAGATTTTGGAAACTTTGTATGTGCCACCATGAGTTTGAAATCATTCCAATATTAAGACATTCGAATGAGAACAGAGATAATAACATGTGTGGCCTCTGAAAATATTATATAATGGAATTATCAATAATTGGGAAGTGTGCATAACTCTGTGAGTCAATATTTCCAAATGAACAATGCATGATGTTAAAAAATTCATGAATGGGTCAAATAAATCCATTCCAAGTGAAGATTGATGACTTTCTTTGTAATACAAATGGAAAGTTTATTGACATGCTTTGAGATCTACACTGCAATTGATATTAAGAAGTGTTACCACCAGCCAAGTTTTATCAGTAACTTATACAATGTTTTAAGTTTAAACTATTTGTCTTCTATCTCCATCCATCAGATAACTGATCTTGAGAGGAGGGTCTATTGTTGTCTTGCTCATTAAAATTGCCTGTGCCGGAGAAGGTGCTTAGTATGCTTCGGGTATTCAATGACTATCGTGTTACATGAATTAATTCCCATTTAAAATCTGAAGAGGGCTGGAGAGATAGCACAGCGGATAAGGTGTTTGCCTTGCACGCGGCCGACCCGGGTTCGAATCCCAGCATCCCATGTGGTCTCCTGAGCACCGCCAGGGGTAATTCCTGAGTAAATGAGCCAGGAATGACCCCTGTGCATTGCCGGGTGTGACCCAAAAAGCAAAAAAAAAAATCTGAAGAAACTTATCTTTTATTATTATTATTATTATTATTATTATTATTACTACAATTTGTGTAACATGGATACAAGAGTGTTGAAGTCTACGGTATCAATGTACAAAGCTATTCTACCCCCCCACCACCAATGTGCGTTAAATCCACCACCACTTTCTCTAATGTCATGATTAGTCTGATACTATTCTCTACCACTCATCCCTCCTTAATTTACTAATACATTTTGTGATCCAAGGCCAAGAATTTGTCATTATTCATCACTGTCCATTACCTGGTCATAGTTCAAGGGAGAACACAAGCTTGAAAAGCAAGACTCTTTCCTGTTTTATAATGGAATAATTAGTTTTGATGTTATTAAACTTTGCGATTTCTTTATTTATCTTGTATACTAGTCCTTCACCTCATGTATTATGTGCAAATATTTTCTCACATTTAGTAAAGTGTCTTTTTAATTTTAGTTCAAGTTTCTTTTGTCATGCAAAATTTTGACACCCAAAGAGTGCCAAGCAGAGAAAACTCAGATGAGATTAAGTCTTAATAATTTAAGGTTATCTAACCACAGCAATATATCTAATGAGTGACTGAGAAGAAAGTCAAGTTTTGCTCTGTCAAATATTAAGTTTATGCCCTTAATTACATTATTCTACTGAATGTCTGCTACAGTGAAGATTTGAGGTTTTCTTACATCACTCTTGTATCACTCTCATCATCCCATTGATCTTTGATTTACTCAAGTGGGCGCCATTAACGTCGCCATTTGTCCTGTCGCATGCTAGTGCAGCCCAATGATATCTGCTTGCTCCAGGAACAGAAAGAACCTCAAATCGTTCATTCAGGGATTTGATGAAGAAATCTGACCATCTAGTTGGTGGGCAGCCACATGGTCTTCTGACTTCCCGTGGAATCCAGTCTGTAACAGCTCTAGTCCAAAGGTCGTCTCTGAATCACATTACATGACCAGCCCATCTGATTTTTGATGCCTTGGCAAACGAGACAGCGTCCCTGATTCTTGACCATCAACAGGGGTCAGAACTCCGGATTCCTTCTCTCACTTGAGTGAGACGTGATACTCCTAACATGGCTCTTTTGATTCCTCTTTGGGATACCCGAATAGCATTCTCATCCTGTTTACGTAGGGCCCAGGTCTCCGAGGCGTATGTTAGCACAGGAAGAATGGTGGAATCGAAAATATGTGCCCAGAGTCGGAGGTTCTTCTTCCTCTTAACCACTTCTTTGACGCTCTTGAAGGCATTCCACAATGCTCTCTTCCTCCTGCACAGTTCTAGTGCTAAGTTGTTCCTCATGTTGAGTTCTCGACCCAGGTACACATAGCTGCTGCATTCGTAGATGTTCGTTCCATTGAGAGCAAATGGAGCTTCAGAGACTAGTTCGTTTTCCATGAGCATCGTCTCGTTGAGGTTCAGCCTCTTGTTGAGGTTCTTATATCAATATCTAGTTTTAATATCACAGGACTTCTAGCCTTTCTGAACTTTTAACATCTTACATTAGGTGTGAGATTATTTTAAAACTGAAGGGAGCATTAGAGGGTATTTTGTCCGACTTCTAATAAACTTCTCCAGGCTCACACAGTAATTCATACTGCTGAGATAGAGCCCTGGGTCTTCCGTTCATAGTGCAAGATATCCGGAACAAATCTACAGATATCAGAACCAGTTTTCATTAATTCTGCCTCACCCTCAGTTCTTTCTTTAAGAAACCATGAGCTGATAAGGAAAAATTGGAAGGCAAAAGATTTGCATACTAAGTTAAAATTTCAAATTTTGCAACCACAGCAGGTTCCCCCAATCCCCACAGCTGGTCACTGGGTCACTCATATTTCAGAGATGTGCATTCACAAATGATCCCCAGCAGACCTCAGGTTTTCAGAGGGCATAGCAGCTAAAGTAGAAGCACATTCTGGAAAGCCCCACACTTGTCAGAGGTAGAACTGCACTGTAGCACTGTCGTCCCGTTGTTTATACATTTGCTCTAGTGGGCATCAGTAATGTCTCCATTGTGAGACATGTTACTGTTTTTGGCATATCGAATATGCCACAGGTAGCTTGCCAGGCTCTACTGTATAGGCAGGATACTCTTGGTAGCTTGCTGGGCTCTCTGAGAGGGACAGAGGAACAGAACTTGGGTCGGTCGTACAGGGTGGAAATCTTTAGAGAACAGTGCCCTTTGGAAGTCCCTTGGCAAACCTTTTTGTGAGTCGTATTTAAGACAAATTTTGCAATTAACAAAAGCAAAATTATGTTACTGTCAAATAACTTCAAATGTTGCAAGGCATCAACAAAACCCAATGTGACTCAAGTCATTGCTGAATAATTTGTTCACAGTGTATTCATTGGTAACAGAATTGAGTTGATGGGGGAATCCAATGAAAAGGGCTTCCCTGTGCCTCCCACCTTTGGCTCTAAGGTTTATACTAACTTCACACCAGTTCCAATGCCCAGAAAAATACCTTTGATCAATTTTGGCCTTAAGTACTAAGTAGCTTCTTAGGGTGGTAAGCTCACCATCTTCTAGAATAAAGTAGATGATCAATAAATAATCATTGAATGACTAATTTGCCACATCAGTACATATTTCATGTATTTCCCATAAATATGGATTCTCTACCTTGGAAACACTCTGGCCCATGAAAGACAAGGAAAAGCCTTCTCTTGTGCAGAAGAAGGTTAAATTTATAAATCTTGGGGGTTTAAAGATGTCTCTTGGTTAAGAAGATAATACTTTCACCTTTAGAGAGATTTTGTGTTCAGCTCACAGCTGTCAGATGAAAATATTGATTTAAACCTACAGACCTACTATAAAATATAAAAAGAGGCATCTACTTCATCTAGATAAAATTCAAAACCATCATTATTTTGGGATGAAAATCTTAAAGAAGTCAGATACTCAACTCAATTTGATTAAGTTAATAAAGGTTTAAAATTACCCTGATACATTTGTCAGTGATTTTTCTCTTGATATTCTCTGTGTGTTTCTAGATTTTATTTTAGTATGGTTTGGGGACCACCTCCTCTGGTTCTCAGGGCTTATTCCTGGCTCTGTGCTCAGGGACACTCCTGACACTCCTGGCAGTTCTCAGGGGACCATATGGAGTGCTGGAGATACAACCTGGGTCATATATGTGCAAGGCAAGTGACTAACCCACTATGCTCTCTCTGACCCCAATTCCCTTTTGTTAAGCTCTATTATATCAAAATCACAGAATAAATGCATAATAAAATATAGTGGGGCATTCACAAGCAGTGCACAGGGAGCCACTCCCAGTCACACTAGGCCAGTAGCCCAGGTACTTGATGCTAAGACATGAGGACATGGTTCTCCTCAATTTCTGCAATACCAGGAATCATCAGGGCTATACCAGAATTCTCAGGGGCCACGAAGGTTACACCTAGCAGTGCTAAAGCAGACATGTGGTACAGGGGTTCAAATATTATCTCTTGCAGGTGCCACTGCTGACCTTGTATCATCTCTCTAGACTCCACAGTAAATACATTAATTAATTAATTAATTAATTAATTAAAAGCAGTAATTCTCACTATATGAGGATCATGAGATGTAGTGGTGTGCTGAAATAGCAGTGGTGTGGCAGAATAGCTTCTGTTATCCTGTAAGTACCAAATGCCAAATTTTTGAGGATTTCATAGTCAGTTTTTAAATATCATCATCATCATCATCATCATCATCATCATCATCATCATCATCATCATTCCGTTGATTGTTGAATTTCTCGAGCGGTCTCAGTAACATCTCCATTAGTCCTAGCCCTGAGATTTTAGAAGCCTCAAAGCCTCTCTCTACTCGTCTTTCCCAGCGATGCCGATTGGAGGCTCTTTCAGAGTCAGGCAAATGAGACCCAGCTTGTTAATGGTTTTGGCATATTAATACACCATGAGGACTTTGCGAGACTCTCCCATGTGGGCAGAAAACTCTCGTAGCTTGTCAGGTTTTCCCAGAGTTTTTAAATATAGCCAAATTAGACTGCAAAATATTTCAGTTAAATTATATTCAAATTAAGTTACTAACAAAGAAGAACCATCACTTTACAAATATTTTAAAGCATTTTTTCTAGGCTCTAGGGGTTATTTTTATCTATTGAGGAAGAAATATTATGTAATGGTGTGCTACTGTGCATTTCTTCTCAGGTTGAAAGTGTCAACTTTGTCAAGGACATTTACATCAGGAGATTGGAATACACTGAAAATTTGCCTTTCTTTCCTTCCTGGTACAATAGTTATCAAAATGTTTGTGAGGATACCATTTCCTAAGATCACAAGATGGTTTTAGGTGATTTGTCACATCCTCCTGTTTAATAAATATAATAGTTTTCAAATACATTAACCAAAACGTATTAAGACAGATAAAAGCAAAAGCTATATGAAACTCCAAATGAGTAATAGATATTAAAATGATTTTCAAAAATTGTAAAACTCTGGGACCAGAGTAATTGTACAGTGGGTAAGGCGGCATGCCTTGCACAGGACCAACCCAAGTTTGATCCCTGGCATTCCATATGGTTCCCCGGCACCACCAAAAGTGATTCCTGAATGTAGAGTCAAGAGTAAGCCCTGGATACCACTGGGCTGGCCCTAAATGTAAAACTCCATGATTTTCACTAATTTTTATTTTTTCAAAAAAGAGTGCTCTTTGTTAAAATGCAAAAATTTGCTATTTCTATTTTTTGAGTAAATTAAGATCACTGTATCACTGTCATCCCATTGCTCATCAATTTGCTTGGGCGGTCACCAGTAACGTCTCCATTGTGAGACTTGTTACTGTCTTTGACATATTGAATATGCCACGGGTAGCTTGCCAGACTCTGCCATGTGGGCGAGATACTCTCAGTAGCTTGCCAGGCTCTCTGAGAAGGACGGAGGAATCAAACCCGGGTCGGCTGCATGCAAGGAAAACACCCTACCCGCTGTGCTATCACTCCAGCCCATATATTTCTATTATTTCAAATATCATAAAAATCCAAGATACATTGAGGTCTTAAATAAATATTTAAGAGTAAGAAGGAGTCTGACATCAAAAATCAGGGAATTGTTGTTTCAATGGTGTAATTGTATACAGCTGTTATCTTCCACCATTGCTCATGAACTGTTGCTGGACAACAGGTATGGGTGTAGAAGGCTGAAAAACCTCTGGTCTATCATCTTGTTTATAATGCTGGCCCATGTGCCAGTAAGGAGAACAGTCTGCAGGTCTGAAAAGGTACAAGAAAGCTATTTTGACTTGGTTCAATCCAATTAGAAAAGCAGGTATATATTCTTACTATGAATTAATTTCTCAAACTAATTCTGAGGACTCTTCAAATCTGTTTTCCTTTTGCAAAAAGGTAAAGCTAAATAAGAAGAGCTCAAAAATATGTTTTTAGCTCTTAGATTACTGCAGAAAGTGTTTTTGCTTTGTCATCTTTTTCATCGCACCAGTCCACATAAGCTCTGTTTTTATTAATTTTACCCACCTAAACTCCTGTTTTCTTCCAAAAATTAACATGAGATCACTAAATTATAATTACAGAATAGCTGCTTCCAGTTATGAAAATTCCCGGCCAGTTTTGGTATCATGCCATCCAGCAGATGCAAAAACACAGGGTGAGCAATAAAGCGCCAGGGTTTGGTCTGAAGTCTATCCATCTGGGAGAAGAAATGGGATGCCGAAAGCAGGCACTGCGGGCAAAATTTAATATAACAAACTATTGCTGAGGCCTTTCTTGGCATGCCCCCACCGCAGCACGGTGAGATGGAAAGACATGTGCCACCCTGAGCGTGCTCGCTTTCCTGTGCAAACAGCACAAATTAGTATCTGCTTGGCTTCCTTGAGGATGTGTGGATTATCAGTATTAATTCCAGGCAAGCCCGAGTCGCCTTTGTCTCTGAAATCACTGCGGCAAAATGTAAATGATGTAGGAAATAAAAAGCCCTTGCCAAGTGCCACCGCTTTGACTTGCATGTCGCATCTGCGCCCCCTTTCCCCCCTGAGCACCCGCATCAGAGCAGCTAGTGCAATTGCTTCCCCGTCCTCTAGGAATTAAATTTTCACTTCCCCTCTCAAATCGGGAAGCGGCAAGAGAAAAATCAAAACCCAAACCAAACAAACAAAACACCCTGCCTGGCGCTTTGCAGTAGGGCGCTGGTGGATGAATGAATGGACACGGCTGGGTTTGTGCGCCCCCCTCCCCACCGCCCCGACCCCCCTTCCCCAACCACGAATCATGGCCTGGTCCCAGAGCCACACTGGCTTGGTCCAGGGACCACCGAGAAATCAGAGCATCGTGCTGCGCGGGGTGGGAGGACAGAAGGGGAGGAGGGGTGTTCCCAGTCCTAGGGCCCCCGGGGCCAAGGTGCATCCGCAGACCGCAGCGGACACTTGTCAAGGGAACCGAGGCGACTGCTCGCCTTCATTGAATTCTGCAGAAGGTCACCTCTTCGCCGCCCTCCTCCGCGCGGCACGTGCAGCCGCCATCGCCATGGCAACGGCCCTTTCTACCCCTCTTTCATTATTGAACAGCTGAGACGCGAGCGTCCCTGAACTTGTTACTGCACCAGTTAATGCGGTCCTCGGAGGGCTTAGTTTCCTAACTATTGTTCTGTGCGCAACTGGCTGCTTCCTGAAGCTACAAAAACCTACTGGGGGGCTGAGGGGGGTGGGGGTTGAAATGTGTTGCCCTCCAGTCCTGCGCCAAGCAGGGCTGTGAATCGAATTTTTCACCTCCAAGGGAGTGAGGCAAGTAAAGTGGAAGGATGGAGATTCAACTTCCACCCCATTTTCCTAAGACTGAGCTTGGGAACCCTTGAACTGAAGGTTGAGTTTCAACAGATAGAAATCACTAATAAAGATAGAATATGACCTTCTTTCCCCCTCCAGCCTACCGGGAATGTTGGAAGGTGATCTCTCTGTCTCTCTAGCTACGACCTATTAGATTGCCCCGAGATAAAGCATTTGGGGGAAGATAATAGATAATAGTTATTCCTTTTTCACTTTTAGTAACAAAAGGAATTCCCTCAAAAGATAAAAACTGTAAATGGTCATTAGCAATCAAAGATGAATGTGGATCTAGATAGCCCTGGTGTGCTATACTTAGGAAGAATTTTGCTTGTTTTTAATAATAGCCAGTGTTGACAAGGGTGTGGCAGAACCTTCACATAGGGCTGGCAAGCTAATAAATTGCTACAATCTTCCTGCAGGTAATTTTCTTTGAGAAATAATTATAGATTTGAACAAAATATAGCTACAAGATGCTCACAGCAGCACTGTTTATAACTTTTATTTTCTAGTTAGATGTACAAAACCAGGATCAGATAAAAAGAATCAATACAAGGAGATACTGAGTAGCCTTTAAAAGTGAAATGAAAGAATATGTAATTCCTGAAAAGAAATGTTTAATGATTCTTGCTAAAACCACATATTAAGTAGTGATTAATTTAATCCTACTTAATTTTAATTTAAATGTATTTAGACAGAGATATGTTCATGGTTATCCCTGGTGGAATTATACGCGTTTCTTTTCTTTTTTTCTTTTTTACTACTTTTTTCTTTTTACTGGAATTCCTTATTTCATAGGACATTAGAAATGCCAAGCCATTTTCATGCTATCAACACGCCCAACCTGTTTTATAAGCAAGTATACATATTTATTATAATGTATTTGTACATAGATTAAAATCTTATTCTCAAAAAAAATATTGTTATGATTCATCAGTGGAAAGAGCCTGGGACACTGCTGTCTTATTTTCCCCCTCAGATATCCAACTACTTATATTTGGTTTGGAAGAGAGCACTTCTTTAATTCTTTACAGGCTACCAAAGTAAACCATAATGAGTTTCCACTGAAAACATAATCATATTAAGGAACATTCAAAAACATTTTAGTGTCATAAAACTTCCTTAAGGAGTAGGACTTCCATTTTGTTCTTGTTCTCTAGCTACAGAATTACAAATTGAAAAGCTGTTGTTGTTTAAAGTGGAAATATGGAAGCCAGGCTGAGAGGCCTGTTGTCCCTTCCCCATTGTGCTTCAAGTGAAATCCTTTGAAGCCTCCCCCTCTCTGGTCTGTGTACCCGGGCAGGCCCTGGAGTAGCAGGAAATGGTATTTCATCTCATTCACGCATCACTGCTTGATCTTTCAAAGGAACTGCTCTCTTCCTACCCTGGGGAGTGAACCTGGCTATTATCAAGAAGATTATGAGAAACTCTATAGCACTGCACTCAAGACACCTCATTTCTGAGGATGGCTCTAGAACCCAGACCTGACAGAAGTTATGAAATTGTGTCTTTTCAGGACTCTAGAACTGTTCTCTGAATTTTTCTTAAGGAAATACATCATTCATACACAGAGATCTAGATATAGGAATGTTTTCCTTCATACTACTTATAACAGAAAAAAAAATTAGAAGCCACGTAATGCCCCAAAATAAGAGAAATTACATTTCAGTTGCATTGTTAATAATTGTAAATATCTATTAAAGAGGAAAATAGAGGTGAATATTCAGTGAGGTTCAAAGTGCTCACTACACAGTGTTAAGTGGAAGAAGAGGTATATTAAATATAGATCGTATTATGTGATACCATTTTTAAATAAAATAATACATATAGTACATGTAATAGTTACATTGTCTACATAACTGAAAATTTAAGCTGGAAACTATGTATTGGTTTCCAGTTATTTGTAACTTAATATTTTGATTAAATTCATTAAAATATAAGCTATTAGTAGCTAAGTAATTATTAATTAAATATTAATGAGAAGAGATTTTTATTAGCATTCATGGAAAGGAACAATAGATCTAATAAATTGGGATTACTCATTTTGTATGTACCTAGAAACATTCTCAAAGCATTAATTTTATTAACGGAACAATTAAATGATGACATACCACCTGGGCCATATTACACACTTCACATACCCATTAATTTGGACTAAAATTATTTAATCTTTCTGTCCTATGTAATTGTTAAAGCAGCTAAGACACCATTCCCCTGAGTAAACTTACAACACTAAAATGACTAAACCAAGGGCTGGATCTCCAGTACAAATATTAAGGCCTATCCCTGCATGCAATACATCCCCAGCATCTTAAGGCCCCTGAGCAAGGCTTTTTGCATCGCTGGAGGCTTTCAAGCACTACCAGTGTTCAAGGTCATTCCTGGTACTATAGGCTAAGTAATATCTCAACTTCTTGCATTAAGTCACCAGAGAGTTGACACGGCCCCCTAACTACTGTCTATCGAATTGCCCCCATACCCCTTAAAAAATGAAAGAAACAAAAAGCAAAAAACAAACCAGCAAAAGATTAAGCAAATGATTAAATCAAGATAATGGTTTCTAGATCTTAAATAAGCACATGCTCTGTAGTCTGGTGTGAGTTTTTGTAAACCTCTGTTTTGTAAGTTGATGAATAGTTGGTCACGTGACTCTTTGGCAATCCACAAGGATTACTCACTGTGTGTATGACCAAACTTCTCAGATATAAAAAGCTTTTATCACCCACTCTTTGTCAATGAGAGAAATCTCAAGTCCTGACCTTGCCTTACCTCATCCTATGCTCAAGTATAGTGTTGCTACACAAAATGGAGACTTACCAAACAACTGTGTCTCCATCATCAACGATAAAATTAGGGTATGAACCCAGGAAACCTAGACTTGGTTCTTAACTATTATACCACCACCCAGATATGTAGTTTGCCATATTAGTCATTAACTTCAGTGATTCTCTACCCTAATCTCAGTTTATCCTCTGTATACAAGTTTCTTAGCCAAGCTCCGATTCTTCTTTTGAAACACAGATGTAGTATATCTAGCTAGAGGTGTAGAGCTAAAGATCCAGATAAAGATACCTTCTTTGGAAAGTTTTCCTCAATCACTCTTTTCACTGTTTTCGATTTGTTTGGAAAGTTTTCCTCAGTCACTGTAGTCAGACTTAATAATTTTCCTCTATGCTACCATATTTTGCTCAGTTATGGTATTCATCACATTGTTGTGAAGCATACAGCTACTGAGAGTATCTCACCCGCAAGGCAGAGCCTGGCAAGCTACCCATGGCTTATCCGATATGCCAAAAACAGTAACAACAAATCTCACAATGGAGACGTTACTGGTGCCTGCTCGAGCAAGTCGATGAGCAATGGGATAACAGTGATACAGTGCTGTGAAGTATATATTTTTAACTGTTTATAAAAATAGTTTGTGAGTCTTCAAAGTCAGGACAAATTTCTCTTAATAATTCTAATTCCAAAGCTGCAAAGTATCTTCCATGAACGTGGCTTATAGTAATTGATAAAGGTATGAATGATTAAAAGAAAACCATAGAATTCTGCTTTCCCAGTAATGTTAAGATTATCCCACCATCCATGAATAAAAGTGCTATGTAGATGAACCCTGTACCAGAAGCCAGGAAGTCAGCATAATACTCATTTCGCTTCCAAAATAACTTCTTTGTCTTAATGGAATTTGATTAAATATGCATCCATCCTCCCTGAGAGAAGAGAAAAGTGTTAAGAGAGCATATTAAGATATTGTCAGCTATGAGTGGCTGGAGAGATAGTACAGCAGGTTGGCACTTGTCTTGCATATGGCTAACCTGGATTTAATCCCTGCTGTCTCATATGGTCCCCCAAATTCTCCAAGAATAATTCCTGAGCTCAGAGTCAGGAGTAATCCCTGGTGTAGCCTGAAAACAAACAAACAGAAATATTGTCAAGTATAAAAATTTACAACTTGCTAGCCATTCTATTAGGAAATAGGGTCACTTTGGACTGGGAGGTGGACACCATGGGGAATTCGAGGACATCTTTCTTTTAAAAAAACAAAGGGCTCAGCATACCTTAATAAAGCATCCTGAAAATATTACCAGATCTGTTCCATTTTCAATAGTTCCCATTTCTCATTTCTCTAGCTCACAAGTTTAACAAGGCAGGCCTGAAATCATAGCTTATCCTTATCAATGGCCTTAAATTAGTATGAGTTTATCCTTGCTGGTTAAAATCAAACAACTCAGGGGATTGACTAAAGCAGTATAACCAAAGTTTATGCATTATAATCTATGCACCTTGAACATTTGACACAAAGACTTTTTTTAAATTTGAATCTATTTGCTTTATCTTGCTATTGTGCTTGCATTTGTATTAAGATATCTCAAATATCATTTGGAACAAACCTGGGACTAAATAAGTCTATAAGATGAAAGCAAACATACTACTGATTCTCTTTGAGGATATGATTTGAACTTTGCTTTGGACTTCTAGATTTATTTGTGCCACATTTTTCAAGCAATATATTTTATCCTCACAGATAGCAAATCAAACACATAGAGAGAAAGAGTCAAGTTGCGGAATATGGGAGAGAACTTGGGAACATTGATGGAGGGAAGTAGACAAGGGTCATGGGATCAGTGCTGCACTATTATATAAAACTCAATGACGAGTAGCTTTGCAAATCATGATGCTTTAATAAATTTTTTAAGCGGTCAAACCCCCAGGCACCTCTTGTCCTAGAATCATTTGTAGGGAAATATAACTAATTTCACTAAAGATATTTTCTACATTCTAATTGACAAACTGAGGTTAGGCTTTTAAAAGTTTCCTTTGACAACCAAGAAAGTCTTTACTTTGTTTTCTAGTGTTACTGAGTTTTTAACCAAGGATTCTTGGAAGTTTTGTGAAGTTCCCATAGATGTCTAGTGACTCCTTGTGGAGTTTTCTCTCTACACGTAAGAATTCACCAAACAGTTCGGAAAGCAAAGAACCCTGAATTGAAGGGGCCATGGTGTACTTAATGATAATGTCCATATAACTAGCAACTTATTTTAAAAAATAAACATGACACAGATTTCAAAGCTTTGGTGCTAAGAAGGCATATTTTAGATTATTGCAATTTCCTCTCTCATCCTCTAAGAGTGAAGTAAATTGAAAAATCGTGTGGCAGCTTTCCTGGGATTTTGCCACAAAGGTAACTAGCAGGGTTTATAGCAAAATAAATAAATAAATAAATAAACAAACAAACAAACAAACAAACAAAAAGAAGGGGAGGGCTAAATTTTGTACTGCAATCGTGGTTATATAGGGGATCTCAAGAGAGTGGGTCTCACTTGAAATCTAAGTAATCAATATTCCAATTACAATAAACCGTCTCCAGTAGAAAACAAGACTATCTCCGAAAGAAAACATCAATGCAGGCCTCTTGCTCTAAAACTTCAACATTACTTTCTTTTTTAAATTACAATGCAGCCATTTCAGTAGTGGGCATTCATCATTTAGGGCTCTCTACCCAGTCTTCTGTCAGCACATCATTCCACTTGTCTTTTGAGGAATAACTCTCCTACATTGCGTGTAATCTATGTGAGATGCTAACGCTTCTTATTCCTGAAGTCTTGGTATATGCAGGTGTGTATCAAAATCAACTGTGTGGTTTCTTCCAGGACAAATAATTTCAGGTAAATAAGTAGATCCTGAAAGCCACTGGTATTTGCTGCAATGGTGATTCTCAGGCCCTTCCAGTTATATCTTCTCCCATTCTATTGCACTGTCTTGGATCTCAGCTGGGTCCAAGCCGAATTTCACCATATCTTGGCACTTCTAGTACTTCAATATATAGCACACTTCTCATTTATTTTGAGTTTTTTTTTTTAATTTCACCTCCTGCCTTCCTGTAGATGTCATTATGATAACTGGAAGCCATACTAACTAGTCATACATTGTGGTATTCAATGGGGAATCAAACATCAGTGATTCTCCCACCCGGGGCCATGTTGCTTTTCAGGAATCCCACTCTCTTGAAGTACTTACACATGTGCTCATGGGGCACGCTCTCTAGTTTCAGTGCTACACACACTTGACTATAGTGTGGCTATAAACTCCCACAGCATTAGAGACTTTAGAGAGCAGCAGAGCCTGCCACAAATTGCACCAATGCCAACGCAGTGTTCCACACATGCAGTGGTGGCACTGGGATTGCACACACAGCCCCAAGCCTGCAAGTTTGGTGCATTAGCCACTGAATCATCTTTCACTCTCTTTTTCAAAAAGGTAACCTGATTCTTAAAGCATTTACAGTGGTAGTGTGCAAATCTTTGCAATTTATTAAAAACTACAGAATCATGAACTCCAGCAGGTAAATTATTAAATATCCAAATTATTTCCCAGTAAAACTGTGATCACCAAAAAAACCTCCCAAAAAACAAAAAAAACCCAAAACAATGCATGTAGGATAAGGATAGTATTGTTTTCCATTGCTTGAAATACAATAAGATCTTACTGATGTAATCCTCTTGTCAAAATGCAGTTTTCTAAACTCATGGCTAAGTCTAAAGACTACTCACTTTCAAATTTTTTGACATTGAACTTATCAGGAAAATGCAATCTAACACTTTTTTAATGGTCATTGAAGTCTGCAAATAGAGTGTTATTCCAAGAGAACAGACAATAACAGGGTACCAGACTAGAGAAGTTTTAAATGCTTAGACATCAAAAGTATATTGAATAGTGGGAATACATGAAATACAAGTGTGAAATGTGGTGGTCTATAAGAGGAAATGAAATTATTTATCTTCCATTATTTCTAATAGCAAGTAGGTTATTTGTAAATAAAGAATAGTACATGTGAAAAATAAAAATTAATAACCAACACAATTCAAAACCTAAGTGATAATGTTTGTTTTATTTTATTTTTAATTCATAATAATCCTGTGTTTTCCCATAAGACACTTTAGTGGTTTCTCAAATTTATGGATACCAGTAATGGAGATGAAGTTTAAACTCAAGCTATCTGATACCAAAGGTTGTGCTTTCTCTTAATGTCCTCTGGAGTACTTGAGTCATAAATGGAAGGTATGACAAAGGTTACATACACTGTAGCACTGTTGTCCCATTGTTCATCGATTTGCTCCAGCAGGCACAAGTAATGTCTCCATTGCAAGACTTGTTGTTACTGTTTTTGGCAATCAGATATGCCATGGGTAGCTTGCCAGGCTCTGCGGTGTGGAAGAGATACTCTCAGTAGCTTGCCGAGCTCTCCAAGAGGGGCAGAGGAATCAAACCCAGGTCAGCCGTGTGCAAGGCAAACACCCTACCTGTTGTGCTATCTCACAAGTCTCACAATGGAGACATTACTGGTGCACGCTGGAGCAAATGAGCAACAGGATGATAGTGATACAGTGATACAGTGAAACTATAGCATAAGGCAAGACTATCTTTTTCTATAGATGCATAGTTTTCTACTGTGTATAAATACTGTGTCTAACTTCCTTATCCAAACATTTGTTGCCTGACTTTTGGGTTGTTTCCAGATCTTGACCTCTGGACATAGTGCTGCAATGAGCAAAGGTACGTATATATCTTTCCAAATTGATTTTTATGTTCTTAGAACAGATAGGAAGTAGTGGAAATACTGCATCATAAGGTAGCTCTGTTTTCAGATTTTTAGAATTCTCCATACTATATTCCATAAAAACTAAATATTATATAACCCCCAATAGAGAGTGCAGGTTATTTAAATAGGAGTCCATATCCAGTTCATATCCTGGATTCCGCGCCAGACTGTTTTCAGCCGAAGTGCCCCAGAGGGGGGCAGGCAAGAACCCTCCCCAATGAAGGACCCAGCCCCGGCAGCCAACCTCCACTACCCAACCACCGCCATGCTCCAGGACACTTTCCGGACACATTATAAGACACTTCCTGCCCATTTTCCATAATTACCATATTTGATGGAGTTCAGACAGTAGGCAACAAATCATAGAGAGTAATATATATCTTTATCTATCTATCTATACATACATACATACATACATTCATGCATACATACATACATACATACATATCTCTCAGAGAGCCTGGCAAGCTATTGAGAGTATCTCTCCTGCGCAGCAGAGCCTGGCAAGCTACCCGTGCTATATTCGATATGCCAAAATACAGTAACAATAGGTCTCATTCCCCTGACCGTGAAAGAGCCTCCAATCATTTGGAAAGACAAGTAAGGAGAGGCTGCTAAAATCTCAGGGCTGGGAGGAATTAGAGATGTTACTGGTGCTCGCATGAGTAAATCGATGACAACAGGATAACAGTGATACAGTGATATCCAGTACCTGGAGTTTATTTAGCACCCAAGAAATTTTTTATTGATGAATTCAACCATTAATAATTGAGAAGTTAAAAAACTAAAGCCCTTTTTTCGAAGTCAAATAAATTCAGCTTAGTGTAAGACCCAATGCTCTGGTTAAACAAAGAATGTGTTTTATGTTGTCTATAATACAAGATTAACCCCAAACCTTTATATTCATTAAAATATAAAGAACTAGACATCATTTATTGATGAAATAATTGTGGATACCATGATAATTATTGTCATCAGACACTCTCCATATGTGTTATTAGTAAGAATGTATCAACATCATTAAGTAAAGATAATCCAGTGAGCAGGGTGTCAAATGCCAGAGAGAACTTACACAGAAGTATCACTGTTGTTTAAAATGTTGATCCAAATGTCTTTTGAAATATATATAGGGAAGGCTTATTTTGGAAAAGTTCTATGACTCACATTGAAACATTTTTTAAATAGCTTAGTGTACCCAACTGTCCCCGCCCTCACTCATGACCTTGACAAGTATGTCAGCTATACTGTTTGTTCAAGAAAAAAGCCCATGATTAGAGGTTAAGTCAAGGACATTCTGCTTAAATCTGCTAAGATATTTCAGATTTCTGTTTTCATTTCCTTGGGGCAATGAGGGTGGGTCACACCCACTTGGGTTTAAAGCAGCTTCTGATTATACCTGACTATATAAGAGTGAGACCTGGCTATACCCAGGGAGTCAAACCAGGGTTTGTGGGATGTAAGACAAGTATTTTAACCACTATATTCTCTCTATAGCCCTACTTCTACTTTTGATCATCAAAGACTCAACTTTTAGTTTAATATTCTGGCATGATAAGAAATTTTGTCGCTTCACATTTTTAGTCATTTAGACTCTTCCTAACATCCTAACAAGACATCTAGGAATTGAGTGATCAGGGAAGGCAATTCCTCTTTAACGTTTAGCTTTTCCATCTTGCCTATGGTTGGACCTCTATTGCATCTCCCAGAAACTCTTCTTTGCCCTGTTCAATCTTCAGCTTCCTTCAGGGAGAATGGAAGAGTAAAGGAAGAAGATAAAGTTTTACTCCATTTTTTGCCTCCTCTTTGCAATTACAAATACTTGATCAGTCTTTTACCATAGAAACACCATTGAATTTGATAAGACTTGAATGGCAGACTTTCAGTAATTTGTTTTTTATATTTTTAGAATTCTGATCTTTACTTTGAATATTTTTGTATGCACCCAAACAAAATCATTATGCTTGTGTCTTACTATCCTGTCTATAGGACTAATCATAATAATAGCTATCTCCTCGATAAATAAATACCTAGATTAATTTTTATTAGAATTTAAATTACATCTATATACTAAAATGATGGTTGATTGCTGTTTTATTTGGAGGAGCACTTGGAGTCTTCATGGAATTGTTATCATTTTCTGTGCTCATGACTATTATATCATGAAGTATTCATATATTACGCTATGTGAACAAAACATAATTTTAGAGGGAGGAAGATATCACTATATGTTTACTTTAAAGTCAAACTCATCAGTATTTCAAGTTTGGGAGACATCAAAGAGTCAAAACAAACAGGAATTTTCATTTCTCAATTTCCTACATACATTTTTATCAATAATTCCATTTTGTATAAAAAGTTGAAATCATCAAATATCAATAAATATATATTGAATAATTTTTTTAGTTTGAGTCAATACTTATCTCAGAAAATCATTGCTCAATTACTTCCAGCTTGACTCAAGGACCAATTAGTTTCTTTACTAGCATAGTTTCGTAGCTATTGTTTCATTCACGATGAAAATGAGCTTCTGAATCTACAATTCCAGTTTAAAATGAATAGATGTAAAATAAGAAATGTATTCAAATAGGAATTGAAATACTAATATTTGCAAAGAGAATGAATCTAGTTTTACGCAGACACACAGAATGTATATTTGTTCATTTTTTAATACTTTTAAATGTTGACATAGAACATCACTGTGCACTTATTCATGGATTAATATCTAATTTAAAACATTTTTATTGGAGTGATGGTTATATATGGTAAAGAAATAACTCCCTTATTCTCTCAGTGTACATCAAAAGAAAAGTTGTGAGTGATTATAAAGCTTGTGCTTATTTTAATAAAATTTAAGAGATAGCATGAAAATTCTATGAAAGCTCAGCTCAAGTTAGGCAAATTGATTTGAACATATTGAAAAAAGATTGGGTGCTCAAATATCAGTTTTAAATACATTTTCCACTGAACCATATAATAAACAATTCTTATGATGTAAAAACCAGCCATGTGAATAATGGTCACATCTGTTTTTCAGTCAAACTTAAATCCCCTATCTCTAAATTTAGAGAATAATTCATTTCAGAGCAGGAAAAGAATTTATTTTGACTCCCTCATACTAGAGATGAGGAAATTGAGGCACAGGGAGATTACTTTTTAATAACCCCTCCTAATCCTTCTCATCTGAGTCTGAGAGTAACTCCAGGAGAAGCCTTCTATGATGATGCCATGATTATGAGCTACATGTTCACTGACCAGCAAATACTAGAAGTATAGAAAATGCCAGTAAATATTTAATAAGCAATATTAAAATGGTGTGTAATGATACCAATACATGCATTTTTATTTTCAAGATAAAAACTTAGATATCTTTAAAATTTATTCCCACTAAAAATAGCTCTGAGTGCTTAGTTAAGTTAGGTGTTCTTTTTGTTCTGTCACAATTCTCAAACAAGCTATGTCTTGCTGCTATTCACTTTCGCTATATCCTGTATAACTTTGCACAAATTTTTTCTCTTCTGAAGTTTGATAGAAAAAGAAATTTAATTTTTTGCTTTGGCGTCATCTATTTTTTAAATTTTAATAATTTTTGACCATAGTAAAGGAGATATCATGCAGAATTGGACTGGCCTTTAAAAAATTTATAATCATGCCAATTATAATTTATATAGCATACAATTTATCCAGTGTCATTAGCACAGACACATTTGTGACTTCACCATCATTTATTTGCAAAAATTGTTTTAGATTTCCAAGATATTTATTTTCATACTCACGGTTTACCAATTCTCCCTTCTCCCTCAGAAACAAGAAATTTACTTATTTATTTACATTAACAAAAAAATTGTTTTAGGCACTGTGATTTACAATTTTGAGAATAGCAGAACCTGGCAAGCAACCTGTGACATACTAAATATGCCAACAGCAGTAGCAAAAATGGGTCCACCGAGCTGCTTATTCGAAAGCTACCATTCCAGTGGCTGGTGCGCGAGATCGCACAGGAGTTGAAGACCAATCTGCACTCCCAGTGCTCGGCGCTCACGGAGCTGTAGGAGGCCTGTGGAGCCTACTTAGTGGGGCTCTTCGGGGACACCAACTTTTGCACCATCCAGGCCATTATGCTCAAGGACATCCAGCTGGCGTGCCGCATCCACGGAGAGAGGGCTAAAATCTCAGGGCTGGGATAAATGGAGACGCTACTGGTGCCCGCTCGAGTAAATCAATGATTAATGGGATGACAGTGACAGTGATAATGGCAGGGTTTTATGCAAAAAACATTTTTTTATTTTTATTATTTATTTATTTATTTATTTTTATTGAATCACCATGTGGAAAGTTACAGAGCTTTCAGCTTTAAGTCTCAGTTATACAATGCTCAAACACCCATCCCTTCATCAGTGCACCTATTTCACCACCAAGAATCACAGTATACCTCCCCCCAACCCCTCACCCACCTAGCCCCCCACCCTGCCTGTGTAGCTAATAAATTTCACTCTACCTTCTCTTTACTTTGATTACATTCAATATTTCAACAAAAAAACTCACTATTATTGTTTGGGGTCCCCCCCCCCAGTCGGACCTGCTAAAAAGGAAGCATTTGATAATTTGTTTTCCATTGCTGAGAACAAAGAGATATGCATGACACTCTTCTCCAGCTTTTCAGCTTCCCTCCACCACATCCTGATATCCTGCACCTCATCCTATCTGTCACCCTTGTACAGCAATATGTTTCCTGTCAAAGACAGCTCTCAGTTTCTGTTGCCTTTGAGGACTTGTTTCTTTACTATGCTGCTTTATTTGGCACACATGAGGGACACCATTGTGCTTCTTTCCCTCTCCTTGCTAACTTCGCTCAACGTGATATTCTCTTCTCCATATCCATCCACAGAGCAGCAAATTGCTTGATTTTTGTCTTATAGCTTAGTGTTCCTCTGTGTGTGTATGCCATAGTTTACTTACCCAGTCATCTGTTTTTAGACACTTGGGTTGTTTCCTGATTTTAGGTAATGTGAACAGTGCTGCAATGAACATAGGAATAGCACTGTAGAATGCGGTTGTCCCATTGTTCATCACTTTCTCAAGCGGGCACCAGTAACATCTCCATTGTGAGATTTGTTACTTTTGGCATTTCGAATACGCCACCTGTAGCTTGCCAGCCTCTGCCATGTGAGTGGTATACTCTCAGTAGCTTGCTGAGCTCTCTGAGAGGAATATAGAAATCGAACCTGGGCGGCCGCATGCAAGGCAAATGCCCTACCTGCTGTGCTATCGCTCCAGTCCAAAACATAGGAGTACAAAAGTCTTTTGTGAAGAGAGTTTTGGGGCTCTTGGAGGGTAAATGGCAAGAAGTGGAATTTCTGGAAGAGAGCAAGAGGACTTAAAGGTAGATGTGGAAGGTAAGTTTAAAGCCCAGCCTTGAGAAAGTTGAATCTTTCACTAAATTCCAAAATTCCCGCAGTGTTCCTCAATGTGGATGATATCATCTCTGCGAACACTGAGTCAGTGGGGTGAGGTTAGTAGTATCTGGTACAATGGGGAGTAGTTGCTCACTTAAAGACTTCCACAGGCACTAAGTGATATTTTCCTCTAAAAAGGGAAAATAAATTTGTCTGAAATAGAGGTTGCAGAATACCAACATATTTTACTTATGTTTCACTGTGAGATGGCTTCACAACAGTACCTCAGGAAGAAGGAATGAACTGGTAGTTATCAGTTAACAGACACTGCTAACTGCAGGTGGGGCTGAAACTAATCAACTGAGCTAACTCCTGAAGAGTAGAGCTCATGGTATGGACCCCCTGTCACCTATAATTTTATGTCCAAAAGCAGCTAGTTATCCAACAACATATTCTCCATCTCAAGTATTATGAATCCAAATTCATATCCAAATATCGTGTATCTGTAGAACTGTGCTGTCACTTGGAGGGCTTTCATGCAAAATGTCAATCTTGAGGCTTTGAATCTTGTGACAGGATCTTGCATAGCATTCAGTAGTCTATCCCAGGATGTAGAAGTCATCTACTTTTGATTATGTGCAACTGGTCTCACATCTTCCAGAAAGATGAATCATCTCAAAGCAAGTGACTCCATGCACCTCTGTCTGGAAACTGCGGGTCCTTCAGGTGGGACTTGTCATTCACAAGTTTTCTTATAGCTCTATTTTCATCCCTCTTACCATGACTGTCTACTATCATCTACATCATTTTTCTGTTTTCATTGATTCTACAACTTAACCTTTCCGTCTATTTTCTCTTTAGGAGTCAGAATCTTTCTAGAACATGAATCATAATATTGATCTGTTACTGAAGCGCTAGCACAGCAGGTAGGGCATTTGCCTTGCATGTGGCCAACCCAGGTTCGATTCCTCCGTCCCTCTTGGAGAGCTTGGCAAGCTACCGAGAGTATCCTGCCCGCACGGCAGAGCCTGGCAAGCTACCCGTGGTGTATTCAATATGCCAAAAACAGTAACAACAAGTCTCACAATGGAGACGTTAATGATGCCCGCTCGAGCAAATTGATGAACAACGGGGATTACAGTGCTGCAGTGCTATAGTGCTACAGTGCTACCCCTTCTTAAAACCCTTAGCTGATGTGCCACTACATGTATAATTGATTCTGAATTCTTTATGGTTGACTCCAAGGCTCCAGAACCTGTTTATCCCTCCCCAATGCCACTTTCTGCTTTGAACCTCACCACCTTGGTCATCTACACCCTATTGCGTGAACACAGCAGTTCTGTTTCTATATCATAGCTTTTATACTTTATGTTTTCTTTATGTATAATGCTATTTGTGCTTTGAGGGTTGACTGTAATTCATGTCTCACCTCAGTTGTCATCTGGTCATTTTATCTAACCTGTTTCTTCCACTCTCTATACATAATCTATACATGCCTTCACTTACTCCTTATTCATTACTTTGACTTTCCCTTATAACATTTGTATTGATTAAAATTTTATACTTATCTGTATCTATTAACAATATAAAATCACTAAGTGTATAAGGTGTATGTATTTTCTATACTATTTTGTTACTAGTTTTTAAATCATGAATAACAGAAGGTAGATAATATGCACTTGCCTATAAAGAGAATAATTAATTTCTTTACATTGAATAGTTTCTGTGGGAAAAATTGTAAATCATTTTTCAAAACTCTGGTGCATCATAGCTACTAAATAAATAGTATTTTTATCTCTTCATTATAATCAGAAATATTCTTTCTGTCTTGTATTTTTGTCAACCAACAATTTCTAGAAGTGGTATGCACATAATAATCTGTTGGTATCAAATCAGTGAGAGCACCATAAATTTCAGTAATTTTGGTTAGTACAGATTTAATAGCATATTTTAATCAAGAGACAAAGTAACATAGATCTACTTATTCTAACTCATACACATAGGAATAATCGCTAAATGGAATAAAAAGGAATTATTTTATTGATGCAGAGAAAGTATAGCCATGACCTCCAGGGACTTAGAAATGGGAAATATAAAATCATAACATATATTAATATTCCCAACATAGAAAAAAATTATCTGCATTGGGTTTTTCTTTGCAGATAATCGCTCTCACTTTTCAGACAATGACCATCTCAACTCTGGCTTTATATAACTTCACATGATCTAATACTGTAATACTGTATCACTGTATCACTGTCGTACCGTTGTTCATCGATTTGCTCGAGCCGGTGCCAGTAATGTCTCCATTCATCCTTGTTGTGTTCAGGGTCAGGGGAATGAGGCCTATTGTTGTTACTGGTTTTGGCATATCCAATACGCCACTGGTAGTTTGCCAGGCTCTGCTGTGCGAGATTCTGCATCACTTTTTTTCAGGAGCTTTGTTTTATAGTCTCTGCATCTCGGCCATTGATGAGATTATATGGTGGGGGTTGGGAGCAGTGGGGATCTGGGTGGAGGAGGCCCAGTCCTGATCCAAGCAGGCTTGGAGATCTCAGCCACGGGTCCCACATACCTGGGTTCCCCTGGCAGAGAAAGTCGAATACAGAAAATTAAAATTTGAATTTCTGTGGAGAAAATCTGATTGACCAGATTGGGTCCAGGCTCTACCTCTATTCATCTGTGGGAGTCCAAGAATGATGGTCACATATTACCATATAACTGTGGGCGAGGGGGTTGCCTCCATATATTTGTGCAGAGGTAGAATACTCAGAAAATGAAAAATAAATTTTAAAACATAACCCCAAATTACCATTTGTCTCTCAATGAATCTTTTGTCTCTCTCATGAATTAAATTTACAGAGCTGTGAGAAAACTCCAATGGCTGCTTTGGTCTTCTGGTCTAAGTGGATTATCTTTTGCCATGCTCTCTTTGAACTCTGTTAAATGCAGAGTTAAGCTTGTACTTAACTCTGTTAAGAACAAGCGACAGCCAAGCTCAAGGCCACTCTCCACATGCTTGGACGAGCCTCACGCATGAAGGAACTGGCAGAGGAACCCAGGTGTGCGGGACCCGGGGCTGAGATCACCAAACCTGCTCGGATCAGGACTGGGTCTCTTCCACCCATATTCCCCATTTTCCAGTAGCTAGGCGGTCACACCCAGAAACTTCCCCTGGTGCTGTATAATCCCATCAACGGCCAACATCCAGAGACTATAAAACCAAGCTCCTGGAAGTGACATCTTATATCCTAGTTCTCCCTCTTGGAGAATCTGCCAAACTAAAGAGAGCTTCCTGCCCACATGGGAGAGCTTGGCAAGCTCCCTGTGATGTATTCATATGCCAAATGCAGTAACAATGACGGGTCTCATTCTCCTGACCCTGAAAGAGCCTCTAATTCGGTACCATTGGGAAGGATGAGTAAAGAGAGGCTGCTAAAATCTCAGGACTGGGACAAATGGAGACGTTACTGGGCCTGAACAAGCAAATTGACGATTAACTGGATGATAGTGATAGATAGTGATAAGTACATTGAGAGGAGCGAATTGGTCCAGAAGTATTTGAAGAGTTTATCTTATCATTTGTTTGTTTAGAAGGCCACACCTAACAGTGGTCTTGGGCTACACCCAGTTCAGTACTCAGAGGTCATTCCTGGCTCAGTGCTTGTGAGACCAGGAATCAAGCTCAGCATGCAAAGTATATACTCAAGCCCTTTCTGTTACCTCCACAGGTCAAGTTTGCCTTATTCTCAGTCACTAGACAGACATCACACACCGGAGGCCTTTGGATGAGCCAGTGTCTAATCTGTGTACATTACAAGTCAGAAACACAAGTCATTCACGATAGGGGGCAAGAAGTCTCCTCTGATCATGCCAGAGGAACAAATGTAACTGGCATACTGATAATGGTATTCATGTTCCCAGAAAGATCCATTTTTAAGGCAGCTGCTCAGTAAAGATTGAAACTGTGATGCAAATAAATACAACCTTCATCTTTGACCTCCAGAGAAGCTTGATTTATTAAACACCAGGAAATCAAGAATGATTTGATTCCCAATGTTTAACATAGACAATCTATGGAAGTAAAGCTGATTTGTTTTAATCCATATTTTCCCCTCTGCAGGTTTCTCATAAAAAAAGAGAGAAGGATTTATTGAATTTAAGACATAATTCTCCTGCTTGCCACTTCCCACTCTGTAACTCTCTTGTGAAGAATAAACACCCTTTGAATTAAAAAATAGCCAAGAGCAAGAAAAATGTGAAAATTGGACAAATGCCTTTGAACATGGGGAAAGAAAAGTTAAAAAAATAAAGATATATGATTGAATGGTGAGTTACACTGTAAACAGCATAAATTAGAAAGACTTCTAATGCCTTTTTTTAAAAAAAACAATAGTTATGGTATGTTAATTAAGAAAGCATAAATATTGACTTTGTGAAGGCTAACTGTGCTGGATAACAAGGTTAATGGTTATATGGAAATAAAAACTTAGACTTCAAGCTTTGGTTTATATTTCTCTATAAGACCTGAGTTCATGTATACATCATTATTTGATGTGCCATCCAGCTGAATTTATTAGATTTAACTTTGCTAGCCATTTTATGTGTTCACATAACGTTAGTAGTGACTATATACAGTTATATAAATTAGTTAATTCATTCTTTCATACACTTCTTAACATATTGTTACTAAAATTTTATGAAAACCTTTAAAACTCTAAGTAGTCTTCAATCTCTCTACACAGAATACTTTCAACAGCACAACTATCCCTGACTAAACATAACAAAGACAAACAACACATCAGTAACCAAAGCATTGAAACCCACTTGATACTGACAGAGTAAAACTTATGCTCAAACTGAAAACAATGCTTTTAGTACATAAAAAATACCTTTTTATGTTCTTTCTCTTTGTTCCCACCCAAATGTTGGATAATTCAAGAGACTTGACTTTAAATCAAACACCACTCTAACTGCAAAAGCTTTCAACAAATATTAACATTTTGTTTAACTCGCTTCAAATTTTTTAAAAAAAATTATATGAGCACATAAACCACAATTATATCATCTCCTCAATCTCATTCTCCCTTAATTTTGCTGTATAGATGAAACTAATGAACAAGTATACTTATAACAGAGTTTCACTCCAACTAAATCCTAGATGCTTCCATCCTCTACTGAAATACAAACTTGCAAAGGCAACTTGCATATTGTTTAAATATTGCATAAAAAACATATTGCATGAAGAAAGTAAGGTGAGTGTTCTGATTCATATAGCATGTGATATAATAATATTGGATAATATATTTGTAATTATAAAACACTGACTGAAAACTTTGATAAACTTACTTAATCCATTCCTTAGTCAATGATAAGTTTACTGGTATTATATATGATAAAATTGTTAAAAGAATCTCCCCCACATTCATTATTAGAGTTACAGTATTGCATCTTGTTAATTTTTAGTGGGTTCTATAGTGTAGGGGGAACTTATATTTCAAGACTTTAAGAAAAATAAGCATCCATATGTGAAAGTCATTTTTAGCATAAAAGGGATGTTATTTTATGCTCTGTTGGAAATAGGAAGATGATATAGACATAGGTAATAGGATTTCTTCAAAGTGGTGTGACCTACAGCATCTAAAGATTTTCTGCCTTTGTGTTATGATCTGGCTTTCATGTTCATGGAAGAATCACCAGGAACCTTCCACATGCTCTGAACTCTGAATAGGTAAAGACAGTGGGGATGATAAACAGGACAGTCAGAGTTCTTTTGCTTAGTAAGGGGAAGAAATCAGAACTGTCACTAAAAAAATTGGATATTTATTAAATTAAATGTTCTTAATGGTCAACAGCCCAAACTTGGAGTCAAGCAAATCTGATTTGTTATCCTAACTTTTCAACTTACTGTTTGAAGCCTGAGCCAAGGGTGTCCCTGTCTGTAATTCGGTGTCTTCATCTGCGATATGGAGAAAATCGAAGTAATTCTGAGTAAATAGGAGTAAAATTTCTCACTACTTTGATATTTATTTAGATATCACATCTAGAATTCTTTGTATTGTTCATGAAACAACAATGCAAAGTTAGTGCACCAAAGACACATAGCTTTAATTAGTTTTCTTAAGAACAGGAAATAAACTGTCTCTCCAACATCCTGACTCTTCTGATGGAAGCTCTACTTCCATGATGAACATCATTCCCAGAGTTATTGTGTAATCACCTGACTGCTTGTTATAGGTGATGATACAGAAGTGGGCATCTGACTAGTAGAAGAACGTGAGAACTGAAACTGAGAAATTTTCGTTTTCAGTAACCTTTTCCATAATTATGAAGTTCATAATCATGTCTCATTTGAAGGAGATATGATTCTCTGCTATGAATGAAAAGTTGGTATTCAGTGGGAGAAAAGGATACCTTTTATATGCAAATGTAAATTGGTAGAGAAGTAATCATAACCTGGTGACACTTGAATTTCTGAGTGTTGATGGTCTTGCAATAAACCACATCCTGTATTCTGTAAGTATTAGTGTTCTCTGGCACATTCTCTAAATCCTCAAATTCATTGCCCTTATAATTTCAACTGGTTCTATCTGTTGCAAACAATAGTGACATTTTACTTTGTATTTCACTTACATCCAGCAATGCTGAAAGAGAAGTACTATTATCTACACTTTTCTGATTCAAAAAGTGAAGTTCTAAGAAGAAAATAAACTGATGATCAAGTTTCTAAGAACCAGAATGGCTAAAGATCATTTCTTTTGTTTGTCTTGTTTTATTTTGTTTTATAGTTACAAGCTTGCATTTTTGGGTTACAAACACTCAATGATCAAACACCCATCCCTCCACCAGTGCACATTCCCCACCACCAATATCCCTGGTATATCCCCCTTTACCACTCTCGCCCTGCCTCCATGTCAGACAATATTCCCCATACTCTTTCTCTTCTCTGTGGCATCGTGTTTATAATGTTTGGTTCATTATCTATATTCAGGACACATCTCGCATCCCGACCAATTCTTCCAGCCACCATTTTCTTAGTGATCCCTTCTCTATTCCAGCTGCCTTCTCCCCTCCGTTCATAAGGCAGGCTTCCAGCTATGGAGCAGTCTTTCTGTCCTTTGTATCAACTGTCCTTGGCTGTCAGCCTCATGTTATGCTATTTTATACTTCACAAATGAGTGCAGTCCTTCTATGTCTGTCCCTCTCTTTCTGACTCATTTCACTTAGCATGATACTATCCATGTCTTTCCATTTATAAGCAAATTTCATGACTTCATCTCTCCTAACAGCTGAAAATAGTATTTCATTGTATAGATGTACCAAAGTTTCTTTAACCAGTCATCTGTTCTAGGGCACTTGGGTTGTTTATAGATTTTGGCTATTGTGAACCATGATGCAATGAACATATAGATGCAGGTGTCATTTCTACTGTGCTTTTTAGCATCCTCAGGATGTATTGTGGGTTCATATGGAAGCTCAATTTCTAGTTTTTGAAGGACTGTTCATATTGTTTTCCACAAAGATTGGACCAGTCGGCATTCCCAACAGTGAAAGAACGTAGCTTTTCCCCCACATCCACACCAGCACTGGTTGCTCTTCTTCTTTTGAATGTGTGCCAGTCTCTGTGGTGTGAGATGATATTTCATTATTATTTTGATTTGCATCTCCCTGGTGGCCAGTGATGTGGAGTATTTTTTCATGTGCCTTTTGGACATTTGTATTTCTTTTATGAGGAAATTTTGTTCATATCTTCTCCCCATTTTTTGATGAATTTGGACGTTTTTTCTTGTACAATTCTACTAGTGTCTAAAATATCCTGGATATTAATCCCTTATGAGATGGGTATTGGGTAAATATTATTTCCCATTCTGTGGGCACAGACCTGCAGACCAATGGAACAGAGGTGAATATTCTGTCACAGATCACCAAATATATGACCACTTAATCTTTGACAAAGGAGCAAGAAATGTGAAGTGGAACAAGGAAAGCCTCTTCAACAAGTGGTGCTAGGAAAACTAGATAGCTACCTGCAAAAAAATAAACTCTGATCTCTGTCTAATGCCAGGCACAAAAGTCAGATCAAAGTGGATTAAAGACCTCAATATCAGACATGAATCTATAAGGTACATAGAGAAAAATGTAGGCGGAACACTCCATGACATTGAAGCTAAAAGCATCTTTAAGGATGAAACAGCACTGACCATGCAAATCGAAACAAACATAAACAAATGGGACTACATTAAATTAAGAAGAGTCATTAAATTAAGAACTTCAAAAGAAACAGTGACCAAAATACAGAAACGGCTAAAGATCTTTTTGATTGCTTGTCTCCAAGTCTTTTTTGTTGTTGCTGTTGTTGATGAGGGGTATTTGTAGTGACACCCAGGGATGCTACGGTCCTACTCTTGTCTCAGTGTTCAGTAGTGATCCCTAGGGGTGCTCAGGACAGAGGATCAAACCTTGGTTGCATGCATGACAAGCATCATAACCCATGATACATCTCTCACCCTGTCTCCAAGTTTTTATCCCTGTCCATTCATCTTGGTTTAGTTTTTCTTTAGTTTCCATCTTTTTTAGTTCCTCTTATCCTCTTTTCTTTCATCTAACTTCTCTTGGTCTTAAGGTGCAAGTCAATCTATCATCATTCCTTCATGGAATTTCTGTTGACTCCAAAAATTCAGATAAATGGTTTTGATTCTTTACTAAATGTCTCCCATTTTCCATGTGTTCCACAATATTACAATTTTTTTAAAGGTAGAAAAGTGTCTCCTTTCCAACACTATCTTTCAGAACAAGTGCTGGCCCCCAAAATCTAATATTATATAAATAGTATGTGTATTTTTGTTTGGGGTTCATACCTGGAGGTATTCTGGGGTTATTTCTGGCTCTGTACTTAGAGTTGACCGCTGGAAGTGCTTTGAACACTATCTGCAGTACCAGGGATCAAATCACAGTAGTCCATATATAAAGCAACTGCTCTACCTCCTGTACTATCTCTCTGGCCCCAATATATATGTATTTTGAATAGAATAAAAAATGAGTAGATTTACATGAGAAAAGAAGTTCTCTCTGCTCCCCAAATAATAGAACCCTCCTTTATTTTTTCATACACATAAGTCCATTGGGCAGTAACTTATCTTCCTGGCTTAATGTTCTTATCTTATAAAATAGCACAAATCATCCTTTTGCTTAGCAGCTTCTTGTTTGGCCCTCCCCACCCTTGTGGCTTTGTAGTTCTGCCCTAATTGGGTGGAGAAATGAAAATAACATGCAAAATAAAGACAGTTTAAGTACTCTGAGACATCTTATGTCAGTTCTACAGCATGAAAAAAAAATCCAACAATTTATCACACTCTAAGAAATGTTCATAAAAGTTCTGGCTTTAAATTTAGCCTTGCTGCCCTTGTAATCTTGAGGAACAAAAGCTTTTAATCTTTTTGGTTTAACTTCAGAATACTGACTGTTGTTTTTGTTTTCGTTTTTAATTTTTTGACTTCTAAGACAATTTCATGCATCTTACACAACAAAGTGTTTATTTTGAAAAAAATCAATAAAATCTAAAAGATTACTATAGCATCAAAGATTTTTTACATTTAACTCATAAGTAAGTTGAAAGAATTATATTTAAGAGGATAAAATTTTAATGAGCATGCACTGTACCTAATTAAACGTTTTCCCCAAGAAATGTCCTCTAGCACAGTAAGAGCCACTGGAATAGATGCTAAAATAAGCTCTAGCTATGATTTTATTTTTGTATTTGCTTCAGTGAGCTTCACTGCTCAGCTTGATAGAGAAGACAGCATATCTTTTTGTGAGGACTGGACTGTAATGGTTTTGCTTTATTAGGATATCTGGTAAAAAATATATATATATATGTGTATATATATATATATGCCTATTCTGGACTGGTGAAATTTTTGAAGCTGTGAGTCTTTCGCTCTCATTAAACAAAATTCTAAAACATCAAGTCCTTATGTGAATTTGGAACACAGCTGCTAAGCAGTGAGAGGCCAGCTTTTTTGTCCAATAGCTGTCTAACTTGTCCTTTGAATGCATTGTCTCTGAAGCAAATGGAAAGAAGGGGTCAAGAGCTCTTCAACATCACAGAGAACACGACTGACAGAAAAAAAGTATGTCATATGACCACTGAAGAGTACTATTTCTTATCTGCAAGACGTGAGATGTTGTCTTTCTTCTTACAGGATGGGGACAAGGGAGAATGGAAGGAATCATGTTAGCTCATAGAACTAACACCGTAAAACCAAAATATTCATAATATGGGAGATTGACTGTGAAGAAAGGAACATATTCCTCAATCACTGTCAAAACAGTTTTAAACAGGAAGCTCTCTTTGGTTTCAACCCCATAGAATTTACTGTCTTCAAAACAGTCTTGATGCTGTACAGGTTCACCTCTCAGAAGCCTCTTTTTTTTTTAACTGAAAAGTTACTAATTTTAAATACTGGGGTGAGGGAAGAATCTGTTCAGCCACAAATCTTCATTTTTTGATATAATAAAGAAATGGTTTGTGTTTTACAAATGCAATTTACCGTGAAAGGTGCTAACTTCAAGAGATAAATTAAACTGATGTTTGTATTTATTGCTATGAAGATGAAAACAGTTACTTGGAAATAAGCTGCAGACCTGGACCAATCAGAATGAAAGTGGAAATCAATAATTCATCCTCATACATCTTCCTGCACTTTGCTAGCAATTGCAGACAAAATTAACAACAACCCTGACAGCCAAAAGTAATGACTCTACCTTGTTTTCCCTGGAGAGCAGCACCATTTTGGTCCCAATGACATGGCCTCTTCATTTTTTATACTCTGCTCAGGAAACTTATGAGTCAGATATTTCCTGTGACTTAGAGTCACCCATAGCTCACTAATGATTATTTCTATGTACCTCCTAATAATAAGTGGTGTCTATTTGAAAGGAAACTGGGTCTACCGGAGCCAAAATTCAATAAAAGAAAATCAGTCAAACCCAGTTGTGAGCCATGGGAAGGAACATCAATATTTCACCAGGCTTGTGGGCTCTGGTGGTGGAAGAAGGGTCATGAGGTCTCATAATCAGACATCAATTGATGTCTGTGAACAGAAAAAAGATTTAAAGTTAATCAAGGTGAAATAGAGTTTAAACTTAGGATATAAGAAACAATCTCACATCCACATCACTGTCACTGTCATCCCGTTGCTCATCGATTTGTTTGAGCGGGCACCAGTAACGTCTCTCATTGTGAGACTTATTGTTACTGTTTTTGGCATGTTCAATATGCCACGGGCAGCTTGCCAGCCTCGGCCGTGCGGGCGCGATACTCTCGGTAGCTTGCCAGGCTCTCTGAGAGGGGCGGAGGAATCAAAGAGGTCGGACACGTGAAAGGCGGACACCCTACTGCTGTGCTATCGCTCCAGCCCCATATCCACATAGGGACAAGAATGGAGCACATGTGTATCCTAGAGTAATTGAAATGCCACAACTCTCCCCTCTTACACACTTTTTCTTTCTATTGTTAAGATCATTTCAAAGAAGCCAAATGGATCAACAGCTTCAAAATTTAGGTTATATGGTGAGAATGATAGTATCAAACATATAGTAGGGGAGTATGAAAAGATTTGGTATTCACTAGTAAAACTTTCTGGGTTGACTAAAGTGAAATATCAAACACTTCCAAATACCTGCAGAAAACAGGGAAAGGCAGTTGTTTGGGGGTTGGTAGCAAATAGAAGGTGGGTCTGAAGAAGGGAAAAGGGGTTCTCAGGCAGGGTTTTTACTCAGTGTGACTTTCCACCAGTGCCAAAGGAGAAAGCTCAGGGATTATTGACTTGCCTAGGAGCAAGACAGAAGGAAAAGTCAAGGAAATGGAGGTGAAGAGGGAATGGATGGTGGGGGAGAAATTGAACACTGTCCGCAATCAAGCACTAAAGTGTGGCCAGGCTCTTTGTTATTGTTGCCTTCCCCGTCTAGACACAGAACTGTGATTTTAGACTCCCTGTATACACCTGCTCCATTTTGTTTGAAACCTCTTGTTTTTTCTCTTGAAACTGTTGTTAGCAGTGGCTAAACTAGCCCTAACTCCCAGGGATCTTTCAATGTGAATACAATGCCTATCCCCATATAAATGACAAAGTCTCTACCAAAAGCCAGGAGAGATGAAAAATAAAGATAGACAAGAGAGATTCTAGATCCCACTTGTGCGTTTCCTTTGACCTAGGTAGCCTTTTCTGTCTTTTCAGTTCTTTCTAGAGAGATAAGGTCATGTGCTTCAAAAATAGCCATTCATAAACCCACTTTCAAATGATCCTACAATGGGGATAAATTTTAATAAAATAAATACTAACGAGGTGTTAGACCAAGAGGTGCTAATTCAAGACAACTTTTTCATCTCTTGTTGATTTCCTCCAACTGAACCGAAACTTACTTTTGGAAATAAGCCCTGTGTTAAGCTCCTTTTAGTTACCATGTCTGCATGGTTTTTGGATGCAAACAAGTCTCTGTAAGCAAATAAACATGTGTATATATATATGTATAATATTACAGATAATAAAAATATTTTTAAATTATTAATTGAAGTGAATTTTAATTTGATTTTCTAAATTGGATGGGATAACTCAAAATTTAAAACTTATTTGAAAGAGTAAGCCTCAGGAGCCAGGGGTGTGCAAAGATTTGATTCTTGGCACCATATGGTCCAACCCCAAACATTACCAGGTATAGCATTAGAGGCTTCCAAGAACTAAATGCAGGACTGTTGGCCCCAGCACTGCTGGCCATGAGCAGCTCACATTGTCAGATCTTGAGCATTGAACCTTCCTGCATCACTGGCTCACTTTGGGTTTCCTGATCCCCGGAGTCCTGCTGAGACCCCTCTGCCTAACAGTAAGAAACCCAGTTATTTGTCCTGACATCTTGATAAATATATATTATGTTATAGATACCCATGTTATATTAATCAGAAGCATTGTGGTGAATATTAAAAATGCTCATATTCTTATTTGTTTCTATGTATCTCCATGTGCTGGATATCTTAAACATATTCTCATAAATTCATAGAATTAATGTGTTGTTTGACTTCATGATCATTGGTACTTTAGATAAAGAATGTGACACAAAAACAGAAAAAACAAGGCAGCAGAGTAAATTGCTGACATATGTAGGCTCAAATAATATCCTCAGGACCTTTGTGAATTTAACAATGTTTTCTCAATTCAGACTCACTCACCTTCAGATCATGTGCCTAATACCCTCTTTTTCTAAAACTTCTCAAAACCTACTCTAATACCTTTATCACTTAGATTTTATTAACTAAAATATTTGAAATTCTGCCTTAAGCATCTTTTTTACAACTGGGCCATCCTTGGGTCTTCCTTCTGCAGTCCACCCTATTACCCTCCCCAGCCAAATTTTATGATTTATCATGGAATCTTCAATAGACTAATACCTTAAATTTTTATTGTCTGTCAAATGCTCCCCTAAGTTCTTTGTGCATTTTCTCACACTTAATCTTCACAGCTACTATTACATGGATAACTGATTATCCCTGTCTCATGACTGAGGGTTCCAAAATATTTTTTGTTCAAGCTAGAGAATTGTTTTGTTGTTGTTGTTGTTGTTGTTTTGAATGGTGAAAATAAAATCATTAGAAATAAACTGTCAGGGTAGAAGATGGTGTACTCATGTCCCAGAGTACCATCTTGCTTGTCTGTGTGATCAGAGGAAGGAGTTTAATAAGAAGAGAAACAAAAAGCGTATTTTTCCTAAAGTCCTCTCCAATAATCTCCAATAATTCTCAGAGCTATTTGGGTCTCAGAGGGATTATTAGAGACCTGGAGTCTAGCACTGCTGGGGTGTACCAGGGGGAAGAACCAGGGGTCAAATTTAGGGTTTCACATGTGAGACCTGGCTCCTTCCTTCCTTCCTTCCTTCCTTCCTTCCTTCCTTCCTTCCTTCCTTCCTTCCTTCCTTCCTTCCTTCCTTCCTTCCTTCCTTCCTTCCTTCCTCCCTCCCTCCCTCCCTCCCTCCCTCCCTTCCTTCCTTCCTTCCTTCCTTCCTTCCTTCCTTCCTTCCTTCCTTCCTTCCTTCCTTCCTTCCTTCCTTCCTCTTCTCCTTCCTCCTTCCCCTCCCTCCCCATCTTCCTCCCCATCTTCTTCCCTTTTCCCTCCCTCCCCACACCTCCTCCTCCCTTCCCTCAGAGTAAATATTCCACCAGATAATGGCAGTAAGAGATGAGCCACAAAGGACCTGCAGCTAGACAATGATGTATGCATGGTCCAGCCATGCTCTGCCCTCAGGAACCTGCACTCTGCTTGGCTTTCTGGATCCGGCTGTTAGAGTCAGTTTCTGTTCCTGACCAGGAGGCCAGGCAGGGCTGTGCTCAGATCAGAGGTCTCTTTTGCTCATCTCTGTTTCTGAACCTGATGGCACAAGCCCCCAGCCTCAAAGTCAGTCATAGGCCCAGCTAAGCTAGAGCATTTTTTTTTAAGTCGCTGAACCTGTAAAAAAGCACGAGTCAGACTGACATGAGAGATGATACACTAAGTTACTGACTTGTATGCTGGTGCTTAGAAAATCTTCTCCAAGAATATCTCTTTAATTCACATCCTAAAGACACTTAGCAGTTCACCATGATGAGAAATCAATGGAAATCCTTAGCTATAAAATATTCCCTTCCAGTCATATCTGGATTTCTCTTTTGTACTGCAGTTGCTTTTGAAAAAAAAATGGGCCAATAAATGCTACCTTGTAAGACAATGAACTAATAATAAAATTTCTCTTGCTCGTGCTGTTGCACACAGTACTGTTCACAGTGGGAGTGTTTAAAATAACTTAACTTTAAACTGTCTTAATCAAACCTTTCTTTTAAAAATATGATCTTCTCTAGTATTTATAGAGCACATAGAGCTGTGGTTCTTAAGCTTATCAAAAGGTCACACCAAGATAAATTATAAGTGGGAGAGGGGAGAAATAGCAAGTTAAAGGAGCAGGGATTTGTAACAGAGGGAAATAGCACGCCCATCAGAAAGATATTTGGATCAATGGTTGACAGTCAGAGTTGATGGATATAAGAAGGAAAGCAATCTAGTTCCTATGTAAATTCACGTTTGCAAAACTGAAAAGGGTTTGAGTACAGATTCTTCAAGAAAATTTTCTTATAGTCTAGAAAAATATCCTGTCTGGAAAAATCTGAATTCTTGTCATTAGTCAAATCTGAACTGAGATTTTTTTTCTGGGAAAAAAACAAGAAAGGTAATTTCTATGAAACTATATGTGATAAACTATAAAAGATATAGACAATAAATTTAATTTTACATTTTCTTCCTTTTCTATCATTGTTATGTCCTATATGTTTCTGTCTGATATTTTATCTTCTTTAATCACACAGGATGTTTTTCTGGAAAATTAAAAGTTCTAGTTAACTCCCAGAATCAATTATTCTTCTATTTTATTCTTTTTAAAAACAATTTTAGTGCAAATGCTGTTACCCAGGGATAGACTATATAGACTTTATCTTCCACCACTGGCACCTCTTGAACAGGTTTAATTAAGTGGAATTTGATCAAGGCAATGCTTTGTGCATCATGCATCTTTCTATAAACAGACATGTGAAAATAAAGAGGGATCTGTAAATATGCACCACAAAGTCAGTATCTTATAGATAAAAACAAGATAAAATGCAAAGGTTTCAGTCCTTAATGTGTTTAAGTCATCCTGCTAGCCTTGCACTATTTTCTTGGAAATGAGAAATAAATTTGTTCTTTTTCTGTTTGAGGCATAATGTTTGGTGAATTTATTTGCTGGTTTGGGAAGGTCATCTCCTGTAGTTATTAGGTGATACTTCTTCGGATGTATCTGGGGGGTGTTTCTGGGATTATGTGTTACTGGGAGTTGAACCTACTTGCAATGTGTATATTCTAGTCCTACAAACCATCTTCTTGGCCTTTGAGTTCTTAGACTTACTATAAGCAAGTCTACCCCCTAAATTCTGGATTATGATTTTCTAATTCCACAACTCTTTGAACTGGGTTTTTCATGTTATATACCAGAACCCTTGGATTTTGCTACAGAAACCAAAGTTTGGGTGCTAGGGTTTCTGCCAGTGAAATTTAAACAAGAGTCTCCTCATTCCGATGCACCCATCATAATGTTTCATATGCAGGAAATAATGTCTGTAGTCATAGCTCTATCTAAAGAATAGTTAGCAAGTCTGAATGTGCAAATAGAAACTCCAAGGAATACTTGTCTAACAATTCTGGTCTTTTAATTTAATCACCCTACTCAAGCTCTATGTAACTAAAGAACAGATAAAAGAGCAAACCAAAGAAACAAAATACAAAATTAAAACAGATTTTCAATAACCACTGTCTTAATTTATGTTTTAAAAATGTAAATCTTGTTCTTAGCATAAAATTAAATCCAGAAAAGGTATTAAAATAGTACATAAAGAGTAGTTTTCATAATATTTTAATTTTATTAATACAGAACTTTGGCATCCTTTTTCCAGTTTTATTTGTTTTTTAAATAAAGATAATATGATTTTCATATTTAAAAACTAATTTAGGGTTGGAGTGATAGTACAGTAGATAGGGCATTTGCACACACCTACATCGACCCAGGTTCGATCCCTGGCATCCCATATGATTCCCCAAGCACCAGCAGGGTAATTCCTGAGTGCAGAGTCCACAGTCACCCCTAAGCACTGCCAGGTGTTGCCCGAAACCAGATAAAGGAATAAATAAAATAAAAACTAACACAATTCTATATCTACATTTTAGTCCATGTATGCTAATTGCTATAAAAAAAAAAAACTCCAGATGCAATGCTTAATGTAACCAAGGTGTATTTCTCACTAAATGAATACTTCAAAGTAATTCTATTTAGATATTTAGGCCACTTAGTCATTCAGAAACCCAGCTTCCTTTCATAAGCAGCTATGCGACCTTTGGCTGTTTCCTGAGTCCCTCAATCTGGAAAGGGGAGGTGTTAGCTCGGGAGTATGGAAGATCTCATAAGAGATTTCAGAATTCAGATTTGAAAGTGGCACGCAGGATTTCTGCCTACATTCTAACAACCTACTGATTAAAACGCAGACATTTAGGAAAACCTTGATGCTAAAAACCCTGGGAACTGCAATTTAGCTGTGTGCCTACAGAGGAAAGGTAGCATTTTTTTTATAGTCAAATTGCTTCACCTCTGCAACAGAGAGTTACTCCATTCCCATACACGTAAATAATCTATGAAAAGGAGGCATTAGAGGATTACACAGATGGTTCCTGCCTTCTCTAACTTAAATATTCCTCCATTTTAAATTTTTTGTAAGTGACTCATTAAATTTCCACTTGTCTCATTATTCATTTCTTGGTTCTGTTCTCTTTCCTTGCTTCACATCTCATCAGTATTAGTGAAGAATTTTCTGCTCTAAACCTGAACTGCGGAAACTTAATTAATTCTAAAAGGTGATAAATATTAGGAAGAATTGCTGGCAGGAAGAGTATCTAAACCTGGTCAGCCATTCAACATTTTTTGTCTGTTCACTTGTATCACTTATCATCACTTGTCGTCCTGTTAATCTTCGCTTTGCTTGAGTGGGTGCCAGTAACGTCTCCATTTGTCCCTGTCATGTGCGAGTGTAGCCCAATGATATCTGCTTGCTCCAGGGACAGGAAGAGCCTCAACTCATTCATTCAGGGTTTTGGCGAAGAAGTCTGACCATCTCGTTGGTAGGCGGCCATGTGGTCTTTTGACGTCCTGCGGAATCCAGAAAACAGCAAAACAATTAAGACATTTTGTTGTTGTTGTTTGAAGGGGTCACACCAAGTGGTTCTCGGAGCCTACTCTTCGCTCTGTGCTTAGGGAGGACTCCTGGCAAGTTCAGGAGACCATACGTGGTGATGTGAATTGAACCTGAGTCAGCTGCAGCAAAGCAAGTGCCCTATGCACTGTACTATCTCCCTGGCCCACTTAAGACATTTTTAATTGAATAAAAGCATTGATAGAGCAACTCAGCAATCTTACACTAAAGCAAAGTAAGCATAAAAGTGAAAATAGAATTAGACTAAGTATAGCATAAAAATAAAATGTTTCAAAGTTGGATTAGTAATAAATTCCAAGATTATTGAGCAAACGCCATGGTATCCTTTTGATCATTGTTAGGTAAACTTCAGCAGTTTAAAACAAATCTCTATTACTAAAATGTCTAGTGAAAGTCATTCTGTATAATTTTGCAAGATTTAGCTTTAAGTTTTGAGTCACCAAAACAAAAACGTTGTTCAATGGGGGTGTATGAGTTCAACCTCCTCGGAAAACGAGGGTGGTCTTAGTAAGGAGGTCAGATACCAAATGCTTTGGGGAAAGTATAAAAAAAAAAAAAACTCCACTTAAAAAAGAAGATGAAAGGGGCTGGGACAATAGCACAGCAGGTAAGGCATTTGCCTTGCACAGAGCCAACCTGGGTTCGATTCCCAGCATCCCATATGGTCCCCTGAGCATTGCCAGGAGTAATTCCTGAGTGCGGAGCCAGAATAACCCCTGTGCATCGCTGATATGACCCAAAAAGCAAAAAAAATAATAATAATAAAATTAAAATAAAAAAAGATGAAAAACAAAATCAATTTCCCATTGGCATCATCTTGGTGTTTAGAAGCATTCCTTGGTCAAAGGCTTGCAGAACTTTCCTTCTTGTATTGACCTTTAGATGAAGAGTAAGGCACAGTAGCTTCACTTAGTATCTGACAGATACTACTTAGGTCATCTGAAACTTAAGAAAGAAATTATCAAGATGGTTACCTTTTATTACACAGATATGAGAAAAAGTTATCTATATGTAAGTAGTTCTTTTTGAAATGACACTTTTCCCAAGGACTGGAGTGATAGCACAGTAGGTAGAGCGTTTGCTTTGCATGTGATTGACCCAGGTTCGATAACTCCATCCCTCTCGGAGAGCCCGGTAAGCTATCGAGAGTACCCCACCCTCACAACAGAGCCTGGCAAGCTACCTGTGGCATATTTGATATGCCAAAAACAGTAACAACAAGTCTCACAATGGAGATGTTACTAGTGCATGCTCGAGCAAATCAATGAACAACGGGATGACAGTGCCACAGTGCTACTCTTCCTAAACCATTTCTTGGTCCTTTGAGAAACTACATAAATGGGTCATTTACTATATAAATGTTTCCTAGATATAATCATAAAAAAGAGGTGCCTCTGAAGCTATGGAATTGTGCTAAAGTTTACATACTGCTGTAAGTGTTTGATGTTGGTCATAGTGGCACCAAAGAATACTCTTTCAGAGAACTCCTAATTTTCAAATGTTGTGGATTAAATGAGATACTGGCAAATATCAAGTAGCTTGAGAAGTTATATTTGACTCATTGGGTCTACTTTATGACTTGAAGACATTTGTCAATGTTACAGGCAATCTTCATGTTACAAAATCTCAGCATTGATTTCTGTTCCCTTTAATAACTAATACCCTCATTAGATATTAGTCATCTCTTCTGAATATTAATACATTCTGAATTCTGCATCAACTAAAGGCTTTTAATTCGTTACTACTATACTGTAAAATATATCTTTAAAAAAATGAAAGAAAGAAGGTCTAGAGCAGTAGTATGGCAAGTAGGGTACTTACCTTGCATGCAGCCGACCCAGGTTTGATGCCCAGCATCCCATATGGCACCCCAAGCACTACCAGGAATAATTATTGAGTGTGCAGCTAGGAGAATCCTCCGATCATCACCAAGTGTGGCCCCCAAACAAATCAAACAAAACAGAAAAAATAAAGTGGGCCAGAGAGATAGCCCAGGAGTTAATTTTCTCGCATTTCCAGGAGCTAACTCAGTTTCAAACCTTGGAACCACATATGATGCCAGTAACACTGCCAGCAATGATCTATGAGCACAAGAAGCGGGAGTAATCCCTATGCATTGCTGGACGTGGACCCAAACCAAAGTAAATAAAGGCCATTTTCCAGATTGTATATATATACATATATATATGAAGAATTAAAAGGTTGCGCAGGATGGTTTCTTGTAGAATAGAGCTAGGGTCTATCTCTATTTATATAAGTATTCTTTCACCTCAGTTGTTCCCAATGATCAGTTTATCCGCTGTTGAGTTCTTTGTGCTTACATAGTAATTTAAGAACCACAAAAGGGTTAATAACTTCCTAATTTCCAATGAGAAAATGAATACAGGTTATTAAAAACCATGGAAAAATAAAATCTCTGTTACATGCTACAGAGTCATATTTCATATTGAAGAATGTCTTGCCCCCGTGCCTAGCTGTCTTCACTGAGGCCCCTCAGAGGGGATGGGTTGAGTTTCCCTCCTTACCCCAGCAGAGCCCCGGCAGCCAAAGACCTCCAGAACCCAGCCACAGCCATGCTCAAGGCCCCCCTCTCCACATGTTTGGACAAGCCTCACACATGAAGGAACCGGCAGAGGATCCCAGGTGTGTGGGACCTGGGGCCGTGTAATCCCATCAACGGCCAATATCCAGAGACTATAAAACCAAGCTCCGGGAAATACAAGGAGTTCTCCCTCTCGGAGAACCTGGCAAGCTACCGAGAGTTTCCTGCCCGCATGGGAGAGCTGGCAAGCTTCCCATGGCATATTCATATGCCAAAACCAGCAACAATGATGGGTCTCATTCCCCTGACCCTCAACGAGCCTCCAGGGTGGCACCATTGGGAAGGACAAATAAAGAGAGGCTTCTAAAATCTCAGGGCTAGGATGAATGGAGACATTACTGAGACCGCTCGAGAAAATTAACGATCAATGGGATAATGATGATGACGACGACGACGACGATGATGATGATGATGATGGTGGTGGTGGTGGTGGTGGTGGTGTTTCATATTAATTGAAGCAGTTATAATGGAATCTTTTGATCAAAGCAATGTCATGTTTTGATCTAGACTTGAGCTGTGACAACCAAACCAATTTCTAAGGCAACGGGCATTTTCCTGACATACTCGCATAATTGGAGGCACTTTTAGCGATTGGTTAGAATCAATCCCATCCCAATTCTACAGTTACCACACCATGAAGAAGGAATAAAATGCACAATGTTTTAATCAAAAACAGCTTTGATTGTTCCACACATTTTTTTCTCAGTGCTCATTATTTCTCCTCTCCTTCATCCAAGCTGTAAATATTGGATGTCTCAGAGATTTACCCGAAAACTTCTGGATTCTACGGTCTCCCTAAAAAAAAATCTTACTTTCTTCCATAATACTAAATATTATATATTTATAAACTTTCTCTTGAATTTATATCAGCAAGTCTGACCTCACTTTGATATCTATAGTTATTTTTCTAATTTTAGGTAATATTTACACTTGATATATCATATTTAACATATCTAAATAGAATTATTAGTTTACTCAAATTAAAACTTTTCCTTTTGTGTATCCTATTAATTCAAGTTTGTTAATGGCTTAATTACCTACCAAAATGCCAAATATCCCAGAGGTCATGTCTGCTTCTTCCTTTCCCTTCATCTCCTATTAATCCATTAGCAAATTTGTCAGCTTCTCCTTCAGAACATGCTGCAATGCTAATAGCTACTCCTCTTTTCAATAGCTATTGTTTTATTGTTTGTCCTGTTGTTTCTCACTTGGAGACTATAGTAACCTAATTGGACTCTTGCTTCTCTTTTTGCTTCCCCAACTATTTATACACCAGAAAGGAACCGCAGATCTTTTACTGAATTTTTTTTTGTCAGGCCCATTAAGAAACTTGCAAATGAGTTTCCTATAGCATTTATAAGAAAATGCACACCTTGGTTCTTTAAGTCTACGCTACTTTTTATGCCACATTCCATGGTTGTATTGATTTTCAGAAGAACTGATCAAGCGCAGGAGAGATAGTGCATTGGGAAGAGCACCTTGCATGCAGAAAACCTGAATTTGACCCTTGAATCCACATATGGTGACCAGGAGTGATCCTTAGTACAGAGCCAGGAGTGAGCCTGAACACTGTCTCCTGTCACCCAAACACCACCAGCCTCACCTCCCTGTCACCTCAAAAAATAATATCCCCATCATTTCCATGATGGTGAGGACACTTAAACTCCATTTTACCTGAATTGTTCTTTCCCTGATATTTGTGGGACTGGCTGATTCTTGCTTCCAGGACCAATACCAAATAACTGTAGCATTCTAGTCCCATTGTTCATGGATTTGCTCGAGCAGGCTCCAGTAACCTCTCCATTGTGAGACTTGTTACTGTTTTTGGCATATTGAATATGCCATGGGTAGCTTGCCAGGCTCTGACGTGCGGGCAGGATACTCTCGGTAGCTCGCCTGGCTCTCCGAGAGGGACGGAGGAATCGAACCTGGGTCAGCTGCATGCAAGGCAAATGCCATATCCACTGTGCTATCGCTCAAGTCCTGTTATCGCTCCAGTCCTACCAAATAACATCTAGTGTTAAAGTGGGCCCAGGTTTTTGTCCTCAAGCAATCAAGATGGAAAGCAATGGGCCAGAGAGCAAAAATCTTAATTTAGAAAGGGTTTTGTTTAGGGGAAGGAAGGAAAGGAATGTACGGAAGCTTCCAGATTATGTGACAGACCTAAAAAGAGAATTCCAGAGAAATCTTGAACACTTTTATAATCTTTTAATAAAGGTGGGTGCGTGAACATTTTTTTATTTTTTATTATTATTATGTCCAAAGAATGCAGTCCATTGAAACAGGGAAGAGGATGCTGAAATTATTCTCTCCTGCTACCTGGATCCAGCAAGGCTTACATCATCCAGGTTATCGGACACCAACCATGTAGGCCAACCTTGTGGCATTCTATGCTGGTAATTGTCTTGAGTAAGGCCATATCCCTAATCTTGCCCTGCTTGTTCCCCTTTTGTCCCTATCACTAAAGTGAATACAGTTGGTGCTTTGATATCACCATTGCTATGCTGTGCACTAATCCCCAGCTATTGAGTACCCTGTCATTATCTGCTCACAACTGCCACTTTTTTGAAGAATTGCTTTCAGTCCCCTTCCCTAGGAAGTTAATCTCCCTCCACCAGAGGGCACACTAAAGCCAAAATCTCAGAGGGAGGGAGCTACTAAGGGTCAGTCCTCCAGAGAAAAGAAGGCTCAACTGGCACCTTGTAGCTCAGTGAGTCCTCAGGCCATGACTGTAGGAACACCATTAAGAGATAAATATTGTAACAAGTAGTATGAAGTACAATTACTCCGTGCCTGCAAGCTTGGGAGTGGGTGGGAAACTGAAGACCTTGGTGGAGGAAAGTACACATTGTGGTGAGACTGGTGTTGGAATATTGAATACTTGAAACAATTATGTTGCCAACGACTTTGTAAATCACAGTGTTTAAATAAAGTTTTATGCAAAACAAAAGATGGGCAGGTTGAAAAGGAACAGATTCAAATCAAAATTTATAACTTTCTTTCCACCTTTTACCTTCCTTCCTTCCTTTCCTTCTTTCTTTCTTTCAATCCCCCCCTGCCTCCCACCTTTCTATCCTTCCTTCCTTCCTTCCTTCCTTCCTTCCTTCCTTCCTTCCTTCCTTCCTTCCTTCCTTCCTTCCTTCCTTCCTCCCTCCCTTCCTTTCTCCCTCCCTTCCTTTTTCTCTTCCTTCCTTCCTTCCTTCCTTCCTTCCTTCCTTCCTTCCTTCCTTCCTTCCTTCCTTCCTTCCTTCTTCTTTCTTTCTTTCTTTCTTTCTTTCTTTCTTTCTTTCTTTCTTTCTTTCTTTCTTTCTTTCTTTCTTTCCTTCCCTTTTTCTTTTCTTCCCTTTTTCTTTTCTTTCTTCCTTGTAGTAACACTGGTATTGAACCTGGGTTGTTCATCAATCTGATACCAAATATAGCAGCGCAGGCTTCCAGAGAGAAGCATCCCAAAAGAAAAGTCAAAAAGACAGATACCAGTAGACTTCATGTAACCTCATTAAAACACAGAAGCAGAGTGACCTATAAGGATTCTGATTTGATTTTTACATTTTAGGCAATATTGTAGTTCCATGTACTCTGTAAAACTCACATTAAGGTACACCTAGCTGTTGATTCTTAAATACTTTCTTTAAATAGCAGTTCTACTCCCTGCATTTACTGATATTCCCATTATGTTAAATAGCTTCGCTGAATTTTTCAAGTGATGTTAAACATAGACTAAGACACAAACTGACAAGAGGAAGAAATCAGACTCTTTTGTGATTTGGGACACCAGTCACACAGCCAAATACACTTGTGTTATGCCCTTGTCTCCAGTGCTCATTTTATTTCTTGCCCTTTGATCGAGGACTTCTGCCACTTGATCCTTGTGGGGATCAACAACGTGTCTTGTCAGACTGACTTCTTGTCAGCAGAACAGCCACGAAGCATGTCTGTGATGTCTCCCTTGCTATCCAGAATGCGTGTTCACTCGCCCGTTTCTAACTGTGTGTGGTAGAATCAGAAGCACATCCTCCTGCACATCTTGGAGAAAATTTTGGGAAACTAATGCCCACAATAAGCTAAGTGTTACAATTTTTTTCAAGTATCTTATTACCCATAGTAAAGAGAGAAATTGTGAGATTATTAAGAGTGGCTGCTTTGTGGTCACTAACTGAACTTGCTAAAAAAAAATTAGAATGTGATAAGGATCTCTTAAGATATAAGGAAGTTTCTTATTGGTTGAATTACATTGCCTCCCCCCTCCAATTTTAATCTTGAAATCTTATTTGGAATTATTGCAGAGAGTTACAATTATGTCCTTAATCCAATATGACTGATATCCTTAATAAGATGATGTCATTTGTGGAGACAGATGTGCCAAAAAAAAAGAAAGTGAGCGGAAGATTGGAATTATGCTGTCATAAGCCAAGAAACTGCTGAGAACGGAAGCTGTTCTAAGGAATAAGACATGGAATCGGTCATTTCCTAGCTCCTTCTGACCTCTTAAAATGAGACTCCTGGCCTCAAAAATATGAAACAATGAAGTCTCCCCAGTTTGTATCTTTCGTTCAGTAGAAGTGCTCTGAGTTTTCCTCAACTCACTTTTATTTTCATTAGGTCGAAGGCATAACTCCAGAAACACTGAGAGTTAAGCCCTGATGCCTGTCTTCAGTGAGTTAACTATAAGGAACACAATAGGCAACAATTAATAAGGGATACAAGGAAATAAGAGTAACTTACTATATGTGAACAGAGAAAACTGGGGCATATCACAATCTTTCACTCCCATCACCTTCCCAGTTCCCTCTTTCTCCTCACCTCACACAGTTAACACACATGACCAGATTGCTCCTGCCTACTTCCATCCAAGTGTGCCCCTATTGAAGCAATGTTCCTGGAAACAAATTTACCATTCCTTTAATGATTCATTTCACTTGGTTTTATCTCACCTGAAAATAAGTATCTGAATAAAGACTGGTCCTGGTAACTAATCAAACTCTCCATTTCAATTTTTAAATTTGAAATAAATAGAAAAAACAACCCTTCCCTATTTTATTCTATACGATTGAAGTAAAAATAAAATAGCATACAATGTTCGAAAGCACTTAGAAAATATTTAGACTTTCTTGAGACAGAGTTTTGAATAATCTAATATGCTAGCAGGTATTTTAATGCTTGCCTTTTACTGTAAGTCTCTTGTATAGCCACTATCTTCATTCAGATGGGATAGGTGAAATGTTTCATCTATTTGGTGCCTTATAACTATTTTATAGCTTCCAAATTAAACCATCTAACTTAAATTTTACCAAAAGTCAGGGAACTATTCAATGTTAGCACATTTAATAGAAGAGGAAACTTATCTTAGAGAAATTTCTCAAAGTTTATAAATAAATGCAGTTTTTCACAAATAGTGTTTTTTTTTAAGTTTTTTAATTTTTATTGAATCACCATGAGATGGTTACAAACTTTCATGTTTGGGTTACAATCTCACAATGATCAAACACCCATCCCTCCACCAGTGCACATTCCCCACCACCAATTTCCCCGGTATACCCCCCCTTACCCACCCTCTCCCTGCCTCCATGGCGGACAATATTCCCCATACACTCTCTCTGCTTTTGGGCATTATGGCTTGCAACACAGACACTGAGAGGTCATCATGTTTGGTCCATTATCTACTTTTGGCATGCATCTCCCATCCCTACTGGTTCCTCCAGCCATCATTTTCTTAGTGATCCCTTCTCTATTCCATCTGACTTCTCCCCTCTGCTCATGAAGCAGTCTTCCAGCTATGGGGCAATCCCCCTCGCCCTTGTATCTACTGTCTGTGGGTGTCAGCCTCATGTGGATGCTACCCTACACTCCACAAATGAGTGCAGTCCCTCTATGTCTGTCCCTCTCTTTCTGACTCATTTCACTTAGCATGATACTTTCCATGTTTATCCATTTATAAGCAAATTTCATGACTTCATCTCTCCTGACAGCTGCGTAGTATTCCATTGTGTAGATATACCAAAGTTTCTTTAACCAATCATCTGTTTTAGGGCACTCGGGTTGTTTCCATATTTTGGCTATTGTGAACAGTGCTGCAATGAATATATAGGGACAGATGTCATTTCTATCGTGCTCTTTTGCATCCTCAGGATATATTCCCAGAAGTAGTATTGCGGGGTATTGTGGAAGCTTAATTTCTAGTTTTTGAAGGACTGTCCATATTGTTTTCCAGAAAGGCTGGACCAGTCAGCATTCCCACCAATAGTGAAAAAGCATCCCTTTTCCCCCACATCCACGCCAGCACTGCTTGCTTTTGTTCTTTTGTGTGCCAGTCTCTGTGGTGTGAGATGATATCTCATTGTTGTTTTGATTTGCATCTCCCTGATGACTAGCGATGTGGAGCATTTTTTTTATGTGCCTTTTGGTCATTTGTATTTTTTTTTTTGAGTAAACTTCTGTTCATTTCTTTTCCCCACTTTTTGATGGTGTTGGAGGTTTTTTCCTTATACAGTTCTACTACTTTCTTGTATATTCTGGATATTAATCCCTTATCAGATGGGTATTGGGTAAATATTCTTTCCCATTCTCTGGGCTCTTTCTGTATTTTGGTCACTGTTTCTTTTGAAGTGCAGAAGCTTCTTAGTTTAATGTAGTCCCATTTGCTTATGTTTGTTTCCACTTGCATAGTCAGTGCTGTTTCATCCTTAAAGATGCTTTTAGCTTCAATGTCATGGAGAGTTCTGCCTACATTTTCTTCTATGAACCTTATATATTCATGTCTGATATTGAGATATTTAATCCACTTTGATCTGACTTTTGTGTCTAGCATTAGACAGAGGTCAGAGTTCATTTTTTTGCAGGTACTATCTAGTTTTTTCAGCACCACTTGTTGAAGAGGCTTTCCTTGTTCCGCTTTGCATTTCTTGCTCCTTTGTCAGAGATTAAGTGGCCATATATTTGGGGGTCTGTGATAGGATATTCAACTCTGTTCCATTGGTCTGCAGGTCTGTTTTTACCCCAATACCATGCTGTTTTAATTACTACTGCTTTGTAGTAATTTGAATTTGGGGAAGGTGACACCAGCCATCTTCTTTTTTCCAAGGATTGCTTTAGCTATTCATGGGGGTTTATTGTTCCATATAAATTTCAAGAGTGTTTTGTCTATTTCTTTGAAAAATGTCATGGGTATCCTGATAGGGACTGCATTAAATTTGTATAGTGCTTTGGGCAGTATTGCCAATAAATAGTGTTTTGTGCAATGGAACCATGTCTAGTTCCCATATCCTTGCCCTAGTTAGAGATATTTTGGAATACCCAACCTTCGCCATAAGTTTTGAAATAAATTGTTACCAGAGGCAACTATAATTTCCATCACTACTGTGATTTTGACCTTGAATGTCTTCCAATGGTGCATCAGGATTTCATTAAGTTCCTCAAGAACCATGCTATTGGAAAAAGAGAAAGATAATGTCCAAAAAACACCACAAAATAATGTATATATATATATATATATATATATATATATATATATTGGGGTTGGAGCGATAGCACAGTGGGTAGGGTGTTTGCCTTGCACGCATCCAACGCGGGTTCGAGGGTTCGATTCCCAGCATCCCATATGGTCCCCTGAGCACTGCCAGGGGTGATTCCTGAGTGCAGAGCCAGGAGTAACCCCTGTGCATCGCCAGGTGTGACCCAAAAAAGCAAAATTTAAAAAGTATATATGGTAAAAGCTTAAGGTGACTACCATTAAGATTTTTCTTTAGTTCCCTGGCATGAGGGCATTGATTTTCTGGAAGAAAGAGACAAACTTGAGTTTGCTTTTCAAATAGATATACCCCTAGACATGTGAGAGAAAGGTTAAGATTAAGATACGTTACTTCACTTTGTGTATAATATTTACAGAATTTTCAATGAGAACAAAGGGAAAGAAGATGTCTCATAAGTGCTTAGTGCAGTTTTTCTGTGTAGTCATGAAAGCCAGGGACAAGTGGCTCTCTCTGCCCTAGAATCATTATGCTGGGTGCAGAAAGACTGACTCATGTACTTGTCGATATATTTTGTTTATTCACATCCTTGTCTAGAGTCTGAGTAGTGAGTAGGTGGATAGAGAAGGAATGAATATGCAAAGATTTTGTCTTGACACCTGGAAAGATACCAGGGCACATTGTTCCTCCACTGTTTTCCTTGGCATTCTGGTACTGAAACTGCTTCCAATCTCTCCCCAGCCCTGTGCGATACTCTCTGGGAAAGATCTGATCATTGTATGCTCCACTTAAACTTTTAACTGTCAGACTACAGTTAGTTACCTTTTAACTATAACTAACTGTAGTCTGACATCTAAGGTATACTGAATATCTATCTTATTTGTCCTGCCCAGACTCCTAGATATACCTGATATCAAACTATACTAAAATCATCAAATACAGCATGGTGGATATTTTCCAGGATGTTTTTATTATATGATCTAGGTCTCTAACTTTTCTCAACTTTCAAGGTGTAAAAGAAAATCCCTATTTTAATTTTAAAATCAAGATCCCTCTGTGGACTCTCTTCTTAAAATAATTAATTAAATGAAAAAATTATTTTTTTCTTTCATAATGGACTGGAGTGGGTAGGTAGGTAGCACAGTGGGTAGGGCGTTTGCCATACATGCAGCCGACCCGAGTTTGATTCCTCCGTCCCTCTTGGAGAGCCCAGCAAGCTACTGAGAGTATCCAACCCACACGGCAGAGCCTGGCAAGCTACATGTGGTATATTTGATATGCCAAAAACAGTAACAAGTCTCACAATGGAGACATTACTGGTGCCCACTCGAGCAAATGGGATGACTGTACTACAGTGCTACTGTGAATATCACATGTAATAACGTATGCTTCTACTTAGTAAGAATTTGTTGAGTCCTAATCTGTAATAGGCCTTGGATAAAATGTAGAGAGCAAAGCACGTAATTCATGATATTTTTGTATTAGTGAGAAAATTGCATATCAAGGCTCAAAATAGGCAGATGTCTAATTGCAAATTGTGCTTAACCATATGAAAGTATTTCAAAATTGCAAAGTGGAATATTTATGTAAAGAATGATAGTTATATCTGTTGATATACAAAATTTGACATCAAAATAAAGTAAGTTATATAAATGAAGTTATCTTAATTTGTTTCTGCTGATATTTTATACCCATTTTATGAATATCTCCCTTCTCTAAATCACAAGTTTCTCAAGAACTGATAACATGTCTAATTAATTTTTGTATCACCCTAGTGCAGTTGAATAAACCTACATGTTACTCAAAAGATTTTGAATAACTTAAAAGTGGGCAAATAATGTGACTCTTAAAAAATGTTTTACTAAGCTAGGTGCATGCTAAACTCATAAATATTTCTACATAATAAATAAACCCCACTAGTTTTACACATATAATTATGAACAGTTGGGTAATGTTGGCAAAAATTTACTAAAACACCATATTCTTTCCATGTAAAGGTCTTTGTATATTCCATCTCTTTTTTAGGTAACTCTCTTTTTCTGATGTTCTTCCAATCTGCCCATAATCTCCTCTGAGTTTCAAATTATGTCATATCCAGAAGAAATTTTTTCATCCCCAACATAAGTCCAGTTCCTTTTGTAAACATGTGAATGCACCTTCATTTTTTCTTTTATAGTTCCTATCACAACCTGCAACTGAGTTTTCTTTTGCTTCTTTTACTGTCACCCATAACTGTATTGGGAATTCTATAGATGGGGGCTGGAGCAATAGTACAGTGGGTAGGGCATTTGCCTTGCACCTGGCAGACCTGGGTTCGATTCCCAGCATCCTTTATAATCCCCACCCCCAGCACCACCAAGAGTAATTCCTGAGTGAAAAGTCAGGAGTAATCCCTGTGATTCACTTGATGTGAGTCAAAATGCAAAAAAAAACACAAAAAAACAAAAATTCTATAAAGGTAGGATTCATTTACTCTGTTTCCTCTGCTGCTATATTTCAGTATCTGCTGCATAATACATTCTCAGTAAATATTTATTGCCTGATAAATTATTCAACTTACTGAGTAAAAAAAAATCGTTCTTTACTCTCTTTGAATCACCTCAATGAATTCTAAGACTTATTTTCTTCTAAGATAACCCTCTCCCACTAATTAGTTGTTTAGACTCTGACTAGTCACCTCATTTTTCTAGAAAATGAAGGATTTGGGATTTAGGTTTATCCTATCTAGACTCCTAAATAGTTTTACAAGTATTTCAGTTCTGTTCTATTATTCTGCGTATATCTATACATTCCAGAACCATTTGCTTAACTACTATGATTTTTTTGTATAGTTTTAAGCCATGTTGCTTTTTCTGTTTGGCTCTTCTTGCAATTCTAAACAACTGTAATAATATTTTTGTTCTATGCTTTTAAGGAATGTTATTGGGATTTTGATAGCAGTTATTTTGAGTCTGTTTATTGTGTTCAGTTATTTGATGATTTTAACAGTGCTTATTGAAGTATACATGCATAAAATTTACATAAATTACATACATTTATAAGATATGAAATAATTCAGGTAATTCATCTGAGTATTTGCTTATGACAATGATAAAAATGTCTTGAGATAATTTACAAAATGTCTCATTGTGAGGATCTGACATGAAATCACATTTAAAAAGTAAATTCTTATGATTACTGTAACTGAGATAAGGGAACAGAAAGTGATAGTTATTAAAGACTTTCTAGTGTGTAGTGTAACATGCTAAGCACTCTATATACTATTTGATTTAATATTAATTGGCTTTAAATTAGATAGTAGAGGGAGAGGACATTTAATATAGATGAAAGAAAACTGACTCTTAGGGAAATTATATTTCCCAAAGCACACAAACTATGTAGAGGAAGTGGCCAGAAGTAAGAAAGGGTGTAGGACCTGGAGATAAAGTGCTTGTCTACATACGTACACATTCTATGTGTACTAGCCATATGATCTTGGAAACGTTACTTAACTTTTCTGTTGTTCTAATTTTTTTCAGAGGTACAAAATGGAATTAACAGTAGCATGTACCTGAAAGGATTGTTTCAAAGACTAACTGAATTAATACGTGTGAAACCGTGAGAACAGTGTCTCATATTTCATTGGCCCCATATAAATGATTGCCACAATTATTCTTGGATCCTTCATTTGTATTCTATTCTAAAAGGAAACCAAAGCTTAACAGTACCTAAACAATCAAACAAACATGAAAAGACAGAAAACAAAGGAAAATAAGAAATGTCATAAAAACAGCACTTGAGCCCAAAAGCATTCTCTCTAAAATCCTTTATTAGACAAAGGAGACATGGTGGACTCCATATTCTTTCATATTGAATTTTTGATGGGAAGACTAATGCATCAGGGAAGTACTTCTCACATTCTCAGAAATGCAGGATCTTAAACAAAGTAATACATCCTCAAGTGTGATTTAACAAACTGCAGAGGTCTTTTGATTTTATTTGCTCTTAGTAAAAGAGTGTTTCACTCAAGAGGAACTGCTGAATTTGGACAAGGGACAGGGTAATGTATCCAGATTGCACATACTTGAGGTATCTAACTGCATTCAGGAGAAAACTTAGAGGAGTTTGAGAAATTTAAGAAACATTGTAGCATAAACCAATATTCACAGATGAAATGTTTTGACATGAGCTGAATAAAAATTCATTTTTGAGACATTACATAAGAATGCTGAGAGAAAAAAGAACTGCTAGTTGTATTACTCAATAAAAATTAAATTTCAATAACGACTTCTGTTTAAAAGCAGTATAAGAAGTAAAAGCAGTGTAAGAAGCAGTAAAGGAAATGTATAGCTCATTAAAAAGCCACAGAGAAATTTGGTTCAAAGATCACTTCAAAGATCCTGAGTGCAGAAGAGAAAGTAATCTATGATCACAGCCCAGTGTGGCCCAAAACCAAACCAAAACAAAAAAAAAACAGAAAAGGGACCAAAGATTACATGTAGGTTGTGCATACAATCTATTTGCCTCATGATGTACAAAAGGATTAGCATATGTGAGACATCTATACACTATGTAATATAATGCAAGATTGTCACAATCCTGCCATTTATGAAAAGCATATATGGGCTTAAGCATTATTTGCTAATTGAGATAAACAGATTAAGACAAGTACTATGTGATAGCACATCGGGTAGGGTGTTTGCCTTGCACTCGGCCGACCCGGGTTCGATTACTCCAACCCTCTCGGAGAAGCCAGCAAGGAACCAAGAGTATCCTGCCCACACAGCAGAGCCTGGCAAGTTACCTTGGCGTATTTGATATGCCAAAAACAGTAATGATAAGTCTCACAATGGACACGTTACTGGTGCCCACTCAAGCAATCAATGAACAAAGGGATGACAATGACAGTGCAGTGCTACTATGTGATAAGACTATAAAAAGATTCTACTATATGTGGAATCTAACAAAAAATTCAACACATAAAACACACGAGAATAAAATAGTGGTTATATGAGGAATGTGAGGTTCGAAAATAAGATGAATGCTTAAGGGTATAAACTTGCAACGAGTGGTACAGAAACAACAACAACCTAATCACACCCAGTAAATTTGGACAATATTTTGCTATAAACATATAATATGATAGATATGGCTACAGTGACAATAATATTATATATCATAATGAGCTAAAGTACTACACAGTGTACCTTACATTTATAGAATGTTTCTTGTCAAATATATTCCACTTTTTAAAATGCAGTTTGTAGTGTTGGACATATAAGTCAGTGGTAGAGAACACACCTGTCATATGCGAGGTCCTGGATTCACTCCTGAGACCACAAAACAAACAAACAAACAAACAAAACGTTCAGATCATCCATTTCTTCTCCTGCAAAGATTCAAGCACTGGGGCCGGAGCGATAGCACAGCGGGTAGGGCGTTTGCCTTGCAACCCCTGAGCATCGCTGGGTGTGACCCAAAAAGCCAAAAAAAAAAAAGATTCAAGCACTGGACATAATTTATGCTGGTGTGTCTCTGTAGTCTGAGCTCTATACTCGTGGAACTAATTGTGGCTGTGAAAAACTACCTCACCTGAAACTAAAAAAAAAAAGATATGAGAATACTTTGAAGGCTGGCCATATTGGAGAGTTTGGGGAATTAAGAACATTTTTTTTTTCTTCAAAGAAGATTATGAAGGACTGGTGTTCAGTGTTCTCTTCTCTTCATCACATCTGTATCATCTTACTGAGCTGCAGCTATGCTGCAAACAGCTTAGGGAAAGACTGGATTGGGGGGGTTATGTTTTTCTCATTACTGTATTTCTACGGACTTACATAATGTAGATGTCTAACGAAGCTTTATTAACTGCCTAGTGAATATCTTTTTTTTAATCCCAGAAAAAGACAACTGCCAGAAGCACTTATTGGACCAGAAGATAACACAGAAATTATAAACTGCAGGTGGCAACTTAGATATCCCTCATCATCATCATCATCATCATCATCATCCTGTTGATCGTCAATTTTCTCAAGCAGTTATAGTAATGTCTTCATTCGTCCTAGCCCTGAGATTTTAGAAGCCTCTCTTTACTCGTCCTTCCCAACGGTGCCTTATTGGAGGCTCTTTCAGGGTCAGGGGAAAGAGACCCATCATTGTTACTGGTTTTGGCATATGAATACACCAAGGGGAGCTTGCCAGGCTCTCCCAAGGAGGTTGCCAAGCTCTCCATAGTGATAAAAGTTAAAGGTCTGCATATGTTTGATTCTGAATTTCCCAAGAATATCTACAATAACAAAAAATAAAGAGAAATGGTACAAAAATTAAGTGCTTACCAACAATATATTGGATAAGTAGATTAAGCAATGTTTATGTTATGCTGTGCAACATTAGCCTACAGAATTGCACTGTAGCACTATCATCCCATTGTACATCAATTTGCTCGAGTGGGCACCAGTAATGTTTCCATTATGAGACTTGTTGTTACTATTTTTGTCATATCAAAATATGCTACAGGTAGCTTGCCAGGCTCTGCTGTGAGGGCGGGATACTCTCAGTAGCTTGCTGGGCTTTCTGAGAGGGATGGGGAAATCGAACCTGGGTTGGCACATGCAAGGCAAATGCCCTACCCACTGTGCTATTGCTCCAGTCCCCTACAGAAATTTAGTTCTCAAATAGGGAAACCTGCATGCTAAGAATTAAAATTTTTTTAAAACCCAACATAGTAAGGATTTACAATCTGCAATTAACAAAGTATATGTGAGTTTTCTGTATGTTTTCTATTGTAAAGATTTTAGAAATTTAACATTTTTATATCTGGATAGCAATAAGATTATTTCCTACTTTACAAGCTGCTTTTTTTTTTACCTAATAGCATTTTCTTCTCCCTTCTTCTTTCTCGTACTATACTTATAATGCAAAGTGGAATAAAGTGATTTAAAAGTACAATTAATGTACTCTTCTGCTGCAACCAGATAGTCTACATCCTTATTCTAATTATGCCTGGAGAAATCTTAAAGAAATTCATTATACTCTTCTAGAAATAGTTCCCTTGCTTGGAAAATAGACTAATATGACTATGTTGTCTTTAACCTTTGTAAGACCGATGTGTAGATGAAATTTCAAAACACACTTTTAAAATTGCAAAATTGGATGGATACATATATACTTAAAGATAGACTAATAGATAATAGATGAATAGATAGATAAAATTCCAGTTGGGATGGGCACTGAAAAATGGAGGGGAAGAAGGAAAAAGGGAGAATGAGATTAAAGGGAATAAACTTTAGTATGATTGTTATAAGAGAAAGTAAGGGAATCCAGAGGTAACATTTTGAGACAATACAGAAATAATTTTCTTACAATAACTATATTCATGTGTATTATAGAACTAAATAAATAATAAAGTGTGATATTAAAAATATTTTTATTTCTACTATCAAGTTATGGAAAGGTGACAAGTGAACCTTGTTAGGAATTGGTATATAGTAAACAGTCAGAAAACAATTTCTCAAATTTCTCACATGATCCTATTGATACTCTCCTATTTATCCAAAAATGAAAAATACTTATTTCAAAAGATAGTATTGAAAAATTGGTGATATGTGTGCCTCTAAACTTACTGCTACAATGATTACAATATCCAATATATGAAAAAAACCCAAAATGTGGAAAATATATTACATATATGTGTATATACCTATACATATACATATCACAATGGACTCTGTCATAAGAAAAGATAAAATATCTAATTTTCAACAAAGCATATTGACCTGAAGGAGATTACATGAAGTCAGAAAGTGAAAGACAAATACTGGATGATGATACTAACTTTTAGGATATAAGGAAACAAAGGGAGAGAACAAACTAAGATAGCCAGATGAACCCTTAGGACAGAACTTTGGTTACAGTGGAGAGGAAGTAACGGGAAAGAGAGGTAGTAGGTGGTGATGAGATGTTGGCACTTCGGTGGTGATGTGACGAGGCGCAAAGCTGTACACATTAATCATACAGTCTTACATCCCTGTTACTGCACTAAATAAGAGGAAACAGACTATTTCTCTAATTGTTTATGTAGATGATTACAGAAAAAGAAAACATATTCCCCACCTCCAACCCCCACCATCTCAGTAAAAGTAGTGTGTCTGGGGTGTAATCAAACCAGTGAAATTTTGTTTCTTTGGAACACACCCAGCGGTGCTCAGGGCTTGCTCCTGGCTCTGCTCTCAGGGATCACTCCTGGCCAGGCTCAGAGATGATATGTGGTGGTGGAGATCAAATTCAGGTCAGCTGTGTGCAAAGCACCTATCCCCTGTGCTCTCACTCTAAACATTTCTAATTTGCTAAATTAAATGTGGTTTTAAAGAAACGAAACACAGGGACTATAGTGATAGTACAGTGAGTAGTGTGCTTGCTTTGTGTGCGATTCCAGGCATCCCATACGGTCCCCTAAGCCCTAACAGCCAAGAGAGATCCCTAATCACTGTCTGGAAAAAGCTCTGGGAACAGTCAGGTGTGGTCCAAACAAGCAAGCAAGCAAGCAAACAGCAAAAGAGAAAACAATACAAACCTTAGCTTCTTTCCAAGTAATATCCTCTTATTAAGTTTCTTCCCCTAACTGGCATTCAGTGTCCTCAGTAATTAAAATAAGGAGCATCAATTAAATCATCCCATAAATTTCTTTAATCAGTGAAGTTCTATGAGTCTGGGATTCTAATACTATATAGTTATGTCTTCCCTTTTCATTGTCTGTAAAATTGAGGTTAAGAGTTAAATAACGAAGACATTCCATTAGTGCTGTGATGCACATTGCTCACTCCTCACAGGTTTGACTGAGACGCTATAGAACATAATGCCTTTGCTCTCTTTTTACCTTGGATAAATTATTAAACCCTTCTAGCCCCCATTTATCTGTCTGCCATTAACAAATAAAGAGTACCTACTTTAGAAAACTACGTGGAATCACACAAACTCCCTAGTCTTCAGGCAGTGCCCAGTATAAGATGTGTGTACAACCAAAATTAGGGGCCATCTTTGAAAACTGACGTTTTGAGAGTTTAAGAGAGAGAGAGTCTGATTTCTATTTTTTTTCTCTTCTCTCTTTCAAAAACAATTTTTGTTTGTTTGCTTGATTTTGGAGCACACCCAGCAGTTGTCAAGACTTCCTTCTGACTCTGCTTTCAAGGATCACTTCTGGCAGGAGTTGGAGGATCAGATGGGATGTCAGAGGTCAAACCAGGTCAGCTGTGTGCAATATAGGCACTCAGCCCAACCGTCTCTACTGTTGCTCAGGTCACTGACTATCATTTCTTTTCTTTTTTTTTTTAATTTTTATTGAATCACCATGTGGAAAGTTACAAAGTTCTCAGGATTATGTCTCAGTTATACAATTTTCAAACACCCATCCCTTCACCAGTGCCCATATTCCACCACCAAAAACCCCAGTATAGCCCTTGCCTCCACCCCCACCCCCAACTGTATAACCGATGAATTTCACTTCATTTTCTCTTTACCTTGATTAGGTTCCATATTTCAACACAAAACTCACTATTGTTGTTGGAGTTTCCCCCCAAGAAAGACAGCCCTACTACCAAGGAAGCATTTGATAATTAGTTTTCCATTGCTGAGAATGAAGAGATATGTAGCCCCACTGCTCCAAGCACATAACTCTTTTTTTTCCTTTTTCCTTTTCCTTTTTTTTTCCCCCTCACCCCCCTTCCCACGCCTCATAGTGCCGCATTTCTCCCTGAAAATGGGAAACAACCGGGAAAGAGGAATATTTCCTCTTCTCGGCTGGCGTGGGGCTATTATTTCTTAATGTAAAACTCTCTAAAGGAAAATGATCCCACACAATGCCATCGTCTTTCATTATTTCTTAAGAGGTCCAAAACAGCTGTTATATTTGAGAACAGGTTTCGCTTTCCTGGATCAGGTATTAAAGCTGCAAACTATGTAAAATAAACCCAAATTAGTGTATTATGTTTTTATATAAAAGGATAAATAGAGCATTTTATTAACACTTTGTTTTTGCGACAACAAAGAGCAATCCATATTGCTCACTAGAAACAACAAAAGCTATGGTCACATTGCATCACTTTGAGACACAAAGCAAAAGATATTTTTATTTTTGTAAGGTCAAGAATGGATTGCATTTTTTAAACAAAGTTTATGTTTTATATTGGCAGTAGCAGGACCTCCAATCACTAGCACAGTACAATAAACAGATCAAATAGACTATTAAATACACCAATAATATTCTGAGTTGAATTGGGGGAGTGCATTATCATTTAGTACATTATAAAGAGGTCTGATGTTAACTTTTTTCAAAGAAAAAAAAATCATTCCAACCACCCAAACAAGCTACCACAAGCAAAATGAAGATAATATACAGACAGGAAGTTGTATGCATTGCACTTATTGCTTGGTACACAAATGTTGCAATTCCTGTTGAGTTATATTAAGAAATGACAAGCAAAAATGCCTCTGCCCCATCTAAAATTCTATGACTCTATGAAAGTAGAAATTGCAGTCCCCTAACCCAACATTAGGTGTATGCTGTATTTGGTTTGTGTGTGTATGTGTGTGTCCGTGTGCTTGTGTAGGTGTGTGGAGTGTTTATTATGTTCTCTGTATGAATATGTGTAAGATATACATATATATAGTTTTAATATAATTTATTTTACTATATATTTAAGACAAATATCTTGTCAATGGGATTTTAAATAATAAAATTTTCTACTTATAATAACTCTATTAAGTTTATATTTTCGTATTATATATATAGCTCTGTGGCACAAGTTCCATATAGCATTTAATTATTAAGGAAGAAGTATATCTAAATCATTTTCTATTTCTTTTTTGTTAATATTGCATTTAAGGGCTATATCTCCATAGTAAATTTCTTATTAGATTCTTTATAGTGTATGTATCTTTTTTTTCTGATGCAAATTACAACCAGTACAAAGTTGTAATAAAAAATACATTGAAGTCTATTAGATTTTTATAATTTTTTGAAAAAAAGTTGTATGATATGCTACATGAAAAGTCAAATTCTATTGAAATGTGAAATGTTTCATACTGTTAGGTAAATGAATGGAAGAACATGAAGCATACCCCTCACTTTACAAATTCTCTTTCACTGATGTGTTTGTGTCCAAGCATTTCATATAAAACACTGCAAGATATCCTTTGGAAAAACCAACAAAATATTCCACACTATGTGATAACAATAATCATTTAGATGCCTTGCTAGTTGCAAGCTCACAGCATTCTTCTTTATTGAGAATGATATTCCCAACCCTATGAATCGCACTCAATAAATGTATCCACCGTAGGATGCAGCTAGCATGGCAGCTATTGAAAGCAGAATTCCAGCACGATATCTTGCGATACAGTATAACAAATATATAAGTGCATTTTTTATGATCAAGTAGCTTTGGCTTCCTAACCTTTGTAGGATGGGACGAGCCAACTCTTGTAGTTGTGCTTTATTAAATGATAATGAACCTTAGCACATAGGAATTCAATGAGTAACTACTTGCTTCTACAATTTTGATCAGTCAGTCTTTAAATCACAAAGGCGAGAATAGGTGGCCTGAATGGTAATGATGAATTACACAATTTTTACAGATTGCACTTGATGGCAACTTCATGGAACTGTTTGAATTTCATTTTTACAGCAAGACTTGCCAGGTGGATATGTTCACATTTACATCACTCTTGTGTGTGTGTGCAATCACAATTAATTTAATCACAAACACCAAAAATAAATCCAGCAATTTAGCTTTGTTATGAATAATCATCTCGGTCCTTGTAGGGATATGAGTCTTGTCCTTCTTCTTGTACAAATTCCTCTCTCTTTTCCCAACCATTAGGCCAAGCTCCATTGGCCTGTGTGGTGGCACCATAAGATTTTGCGGTACCATAATTTATATAATTTTGAGTAATGTCCCCCGTTTCTTCATCAAGTTCATCTTCATGTATAAATCCACATTTTTCTTCACTTGTTTCCTCAGGGTCTGCCCAAGGTTGCTTTTCTCCTGAGGCGAATATTCCATAAAATATAACTCCACCATAGTGGACCAGGGCAGCAATTAGGAAGACATATTGCCACTCTTCACGTGACTGTAGTGACAAGAAGTGGCACGGTAAGTACAACTCCCCATGACTGAAAAGTCTAATATTTCTGAATCCTCCATTATCAAACTTTTCATAAAACACTCTCTTCAGAAGAAACCTGTCTTTTGATTCTATAAAGCAAATGATCTTATATATAATGCATAAAATACTGCAATATTATTGATAGATAGATAGATAGATAGATAGATAGATAGATAGATAGATAGATAGATAGATAGATTAATAAATAGTTTTTGGTTTACCCCTGACAGTGCTCAGGGCTTACACCAGGCTCAGGGGACTATAGCAGTTACCAGAAGTCAAACTTGGGTTGGCAACATGCAAGGCAATCACCCTATCCCCTGTACTATCTCTCCAGCCTTAAACATTTAAAAAATCTAACATATGCAATAAAGCTCCAAACATTTATTATAGGTTACACTTTAAAATATTAACAAACTATTCTTTTCACTTAAGTTTCTTCTCTTTCTTTCACCCATTTTAAATATCATTTCCATCATCTAAACATTTTTTAGTTCTATATATAAGAACAAATAGCTCATCATAATATTTTTCCACTAAAAACTCGAGCCTGAATTTAGGCTTACAGATAAAAACCAGATCTATTGCTTGTCTACCCAAATAAACTAGGAACAAGATGTTTCTTTTTTAACTAAATCCAGGATATCAAAAGAGTTCAAGGGTTTTTAGAAGCATTTTGTTTATTAGTTAAGAGAGTTCGCTTGACATACTGATATTTTCTAATCAGAATACATTTTTCTGTTACTCAGAACTATGGTAACAGAAAAAAAAAGTGACAATGAAAGTAAAAAACTCATTTCCCTTTCATAAAAAAAATCTTTTATTACCAAATTTTTTGTTCCATCTTACCTTATTCTTTGTCATTGCACCAACAATGATAGGACAAACCATTCCTGACAATGTGCCAACACCATTCGAAATGCCCATTAATATACTCGCATATCTTGGGGCAATATCCAGATGGTTAACATTGAAACCTGAAATGTATACATAAGTTTTGGTTAAAAAAGACACAAATGTCTTAAAAATAAATACACTATCAAACCACCCTCCTTAAAAGATAGCAGGCATATAACATGACTTATAACCTACTTTCTGATCATTTAGATCAAGGATATAATGGGTATAGAATAAAACAATATTTCATATAAAATATTTACTATGCTAGTCTTACTCCACAAAGAGTAGGGCATATTAACATGTTCTCTTAACCTCAAAGGAAAAAAAAAGTCCAGAATAAAGATTAAGAAATTTAGAAGGAAAAGGGTCAAGATATAGTATAGCAGGTAGGGTGCTTGCTTTTGCAGTTCCTGACCAGGTCAATCCCTGGAACCTCATATTTATCCCCAAGCCTCGCTACCTCATATGGCTTCCTATGCCTGGTATGGTTCCCTGAGCCCAGAGCCGGAAGGAAGGAAGGAAGGAAGGAAGGAAGGAAGGAAGGAAGGAAGGAAGGAAGGAAGGAAGGAAGGAAGGAAGGAAGGAAGGAAAGAAGGGAGGGAGGAAGGAAGGAAGGGAGGGAGGGAGGGAGGGAGGGAGGGAGGGAGGAAGGAAGGAAGGAAGGAAGGAAGGAAGGAAGGAAGGAAGGAAGGAAGGAAGGAAGGAAGGAAGGAAGGAAGGAAGGAAGGGAGGGAGGGAGGGAGGGAGGGAGGGAGGGAGGGAGAAAAGAGAGGGAGGGAGGGAGGGAAGGAGAAAGAGGGAAAGAAAGAGAGAGTGAGTAAGGAAGGAAGGAAGGAGGGAGGGAAGGAAGGAGGGAGGGAAGGAAGGAGGGTAGGGGGAAGGAAGGAGGGAGGGAAGGATGGAGGGAGGGGGGAAAATAAAGGGTTTAGCAGAAAATTGAATAACAAATACAAAAATTATTTCCTAATTTTGTAATATTGTCATTCTCCAGTATTAATATGATCAAGTTTCTTGTCAAAATGTAAAAGAAAAATTATGTATATATATATTAATATATATTTACCACCAGCTGAAAATCAAAATAACACACATACACGTATACACACACCACACACACACACACACACATATATGTATATACCTTACCAGATATAGCAAATCCACTGAATCCCACTGCGAGTACCAAGAATGAGATCGCTACCCCTCTAGTATGAGAATAGCCAACAACAAGCAGCAGCGTTGCTTCCATGCCAAAACCTTTGAAAAGACATGTGGAAATAATTCAGAAATTTGAGTAAACATTTTCAGTCAGCCAAAACTGTTTTATAAGAATCTCATAATAATGGACCTAGACAATTACTCACGTGACTTTATCTTGAAAATAACAAAGCTCAGATGGAAGAGCTCATGTTAGCCTGTGGAATACGCAAGTTTGAGCACTAACAGCATCCCTTATCCTCTACTCAGTATCACTGAGTACTCCTAAACACTGAGCCTCAGGCTTGCTCTGATGGGACAAATATCTCTGTGATATTCCCCAGCCCTACTCCAGCACCTTGAATGAAAATGGTGGCCACTACAAAAATAGTGATACAGTAATAATTCATGCAATAATATTGCTGAATTCTTTCTTGCTTTTAAAATAGAAATAAATGTGGTCAAGTTATGCAGGTATTTAAAGTGAGAAATAATTAATGTGAATATAGGAAAATGATTATAAATGAACATGAAGGCACGACTTTAACTGCATATTTTATATGCATAGAAAAAGTTACCTTCATAAATTAGAATTTGTGGAGTAAGAAAAATACTTAACGAAAATATGGAACTTACCACCACAATTCATGATCTTTCTTACTGTAGTAGTCGAAAGAATTTGCTTGCTTCTTAGAAAATCTGCAATCTGCCCTCCAATGGGCACAATGATTGTCATTACCAAGTGTGGCACAGCAGAGAGCATGCCAACCTAGTGAGAAACAAAAAATGTAAAGAAACACATGACCACAAATAACATGGCCAATTTAGAATCTATCATAAACTCTTGGTGACCAAATACAGGAAACAGAGCTATCTCCAAATGACCAAATACCCATTCCTTGAGTAAGCAATAACTTCCACAGAATCAAAAGGAAAAACTGAGCAAATTTACTTAAATCTTTTTTTATTTTTTTCAGAAGATGATACTTCTATTGTGCATCACATGTCATAGAATTTGAGTTTACTTATAAACTATCCTGGATCTTACCATAGAATAATTTACACTTTAAATTCTTAAAGAAAGAGATAAAAATTCATCAGCATCTAAGAGAGAAGACCAAAGACAAAAAAAACCCAAAAAGTTAGAGAAGAGATATACATTCAATAACTCTTGGGGCTGGAGCAATAGCACAGTGAATAGGGCATTTGCCTTGCACACGACCAACCCGGGTTTGAATCCCAGCATTCCATATGGTCCCCTGAGCACCGCCAGGAGTAATTCCTGAGTGTACAGTCAGGAGTAACCCCTGTGCATCGCCAGGTGTGACCCAAAGAGCAAAAAACAAAACAAAACAAAACAAAACAAAAATTCAATAACTCTTTTTTTTTTTTTGCTTTTTGGGTCACACCCGGCAATGCACAGGGGTTACTCCTGGCTCTGCACTCAGGAATCACCCGTGGCGGTGCTCAGGGGACCATATGGGATGCTGGGAATCGAACCCAGGTCGGCCGCATGCAAGGCAAACGCCCTACCCGCTGTGCTATTGCTCCAGCCCCTCAATAACTCTTTAGAGGCTATACTGTGAAAATATTTTTAGTTCCTAAGACTAAAACCTTTATCACATTTTAAATATATATTTGACTTTAAATTTATACAGAATAGGACCCTATAAAATTCAGATTAATTCTTAAATGTTAAGAATTTTCTGTGTCAAATATCAATATTCTGTCACACTGTTACATAGATGGCTTCTGTAGTGATTTTATACTAAAATTAGTATTAAATATGTTATACATTATAAATTATAAATCAGCATAAATATGTCCATTACAAAATTTAACCTGTCAGTATCAATTCCCCACACAGTTTTTGAACAATAATTATGTTCAATGTGCTATTCTCAAGGCATTACGGCTAGTATGAAGTGTGGATAAAGTGCATTATAATTGTATATTATCACATATGTGTACTTAGTGCAAAGCACGATTGTAATAATAATATGCTTACTATTTGTGGATAGGTATATCTTTTAAATAAAATTACCAGTAGCTAGAGACAAATGTTCTGGTTTATTTTACAATGCTGTAGAGTGCAGTTACCATCATGAACAAGGGTGGTTGTAAGGGTTCAATGAGTCAGTGAATTGCTCTAAAATAACTTCAATGTCCATCTTTGAAGTCTGAAGTCCAAACTTCTTACTTTTCTGTCATTTCCATAGAATTCATAAAGAAATGATAACTTAGAAGTTTTAGTGAGCCAAGTTTTGAGTTTTGAGTCAGTTCTGAGGGTAAAATTGAGCTCTTAAGTGTTATGTTTAGTACCACCACCATATGAAAAAGGAATACATCAAATGATCAAATAAAATCAGACAAGCTTGTGTAGATGTTCTGGCATTTTCCAGAGGCTCAATAACTAGGGACTAAATAAAGGTATAAGGAAACCTTATGAGGGCAAATAGTACTGCTTTTGAGAATATTATTTTCCAAAAAGTACAGTGGTTCCTCATTCTTAACTGGATTTGATATATTTAAAATAATCAGGATGTGGAAAGAAGTCATCAAACAAGAAGTTATTCTGAAACACACCTTCACAGATTACATGTCTTGCTTTTTATATTAACAGTCAGGCTCAAAGTCTGAGGGTGACCTGAATTTCCCACATCTGCATAAGTGTTCTGCATTTAAGCCCAGTAATTGAAACATCTAGAAAGTCGTTAAATTGATATTCTCTGCTACCTCCTATCTATTTAAATAAACATTAAAATTATGTTGATAAAAAAGAATACAATTATTTTTATAATTTGCTCATTCATTCTTTTACTGTTTTTGGTATATAGAATATGCCATGGGTATACAATGGAGATGTTACTGGTGCCCACTAGAGCAAATTGATGAACAATGGAATGGAACTCATTCATGCTTTTAACAAAATGTGTGTTCAAAACACTATTGGAAATGCAATATTCTTACAATGTAGAATTTAATGAGAGAGAACTTTTGGAATATTTTAAAAATAGTTTAGCCATTAGCATTTAAGTAAAACTCCCTATAGTGGACAATATATAGAAGCATTCTATGTATGATCACAACAGGAAAATTAATGTTATAGGAGTAAATGGAAGTTATTTAATCATCATTTCAAGTCTTGATGATTTATAAAAATCACTTAATTGATTATCACTGTAGCACTCTAGCACTGTCGTCCTCTTGATCACTGATTTGCTCGAGTGGGCACCAGTAACGTCTCCATTGTGAGACTGTTGTTACTGTTTTTTGGCATATCAATTACGCCATGGGTAGCTTGCCAGGCTCTGCCATGCGGGCAGGTGGGATACTCTTGGCAGCTTGCCAGGCTCTCCAGAAATGATGGAGGAATCAAACCCGGGTCGGCCGTGTGCAAGGCAAACGCCCTATCTGCTGTGCTATTGCTCCAGTCCCAATTATCACTATTAAATAAAAATTTACTATGTCATCAGAATGATAAAGAATTTTTAGAATGCCATTATTTATAATAAGTTCATAGTACTGCATTCATTGGCTGAAGACTTTGCAAGAGGAAGCTAAACATTTTGATTTATAACTAACTGATTTTTTTTCTTTTTGGGTCACACCTGGCACTGTACAGGGGTTATTAATGGCTCTGCACTCAGGAATTACTCCTGGCAGTGCTCAGGGGACCATATGGGATGCTGGGAATGGAACCGGATTGACCATGTGCAAGGTAAACGCCCTACCCGCTATGCTTATCGCTCCAGCCCTAACTGACGAATTTTCAGAAACCCTAGGTCATTAGACTCTAGCTTCTCTTATTTCTTTCTTTGTTTAAACTCTTTCCACACTTCTTTCTTTCCTTTGGTAACAATTCGTATTATCTTTATCCTCCATATAATTCATTTTCCATTTAAAGAAGAATAGACCAGGCACTCAACAAAACTCTTCTACCCTACATGTGGATTTCAAATGAATTTCTTCTTTTATTTGGCTAGTTTTGTAATCCAATCTTTCAAAATACTAGTTAATCTGAGCAGAGCTCTGGTTTATTTTGATATACTATTCCCCAGGGTCCATAAATAGTCACATATATGTATGGATATATACTGGTTTCTGCCTTAAATGAGTTGGCCCAGTAGGAGTGAATGTGTGGTTTTTATAGGAAATGCAACATGACCGAGGTTGGAGGAAACTATTCTTCGTGTAAATATTTTAGTACATTTAGATCTTTTTTCCTGCTCATCTGAAATAGGGCATCAAAGTCAATTTTGTAGATAAAATAACATAGCGTGGTAGAGATTTAACTTAATAATTACTCAAAAGTAGGTCAAATGTTAGGGATGATCAAAGATGTGTGGATCTTGGCTTCGCAGTCATGCAAACATGACCCATGTTCTATTCAAATGCATGTTCTATTGCCAACTTCGCTCATTTTGTTTCTTAATTTTTTATTTTTTTCTGACTTATTTTGTTGTGTATAGAAGATATTTAAATATTGCAATGTATAGCAAAGTACAACAACATTTCTTTTAATTGTTTAAGAGAGCTTTTATTTATTTATTTATTTTTGCTTTTTTGGTCACACCCAGCGATGCTCAGGGGTTACTCCTGGCTTTGCACTCAGGAATTACTCCTGGCGATGCTTGGGGGACCATATGGGATGCCGGGGATCGGGGATCGAACCCGGGTCGGCCGCGTGCAAGGCAAACGCCCTACCCGCTGTGCTATCGCTCCGGCCCTAAGAGAGCTTTTTAAAAGTTCCCAAAATATTTCTATTGCAATAGCTTTCTGACAGAACAGAAAATACCCCAAAGTATGAAAGAGCTCTAGAAAAGTAATTCCTACAGCTCAATTGCTATAGACTTCCCAGGATCTCAAGAACTGCATATGACTAGAATTCCACAATTTATTGAAAGGTTGGCTAGTCCACTGAGGGATTATTCTTGATATTATAAGTGTTAGAGTTTTTTCTTTGCTTTTAAAGATAAATGAGATAAAGGTTATATTTAGTAGTACAACCAAAATCTTCCAGCTAACATTTGTGATGATTTTATCTATAATATTAGGTAAATAACATAATAAGTGAATAAACCAAATCACCCACCTATTAAATTTAGTTATGCTAAATATCATTGCTTTTACTGAAGTGCTTAATTAATCTGAGCTACAGGACCACAATCACCAGTTTCATTAACATCAGTTGGTTCCTTCACTTTCCCCCATGAGATGTGACTTTATTAATAGCTTCTCTGTGTCCTATTTGTCCTAGATTAAGAAAATGGACTCACACCTCCAGCAGCTTTTATTGAAGAGTATAACACCTCTCAGAGCTTTGAAAGGCTACCCTTCAGCGTTTGATCAGCTCCAGAGAGAACAGCCCTGTCTAAAGGAGCCATTCTTCTCAGAAATGGAGGAAACAGCCTCCTTAGAAACAGGAATCACAAAAGAGCTCTTAGAATAGCTACTCCTAAACTCAGGTTTTCTTCAGTTCCAGATAGTCTTTCAAGTAGAGACATAGTATGAATAGAGAGCCCAGCTGGACTTATATAATGACATAAAGAGAAATGCCAAGTTCATTGCCTGCACAGACAAATCTATTCAGGACCCAGCAAAGAGCTTGGCACAGAGATGACAGTCAATATAGACTTGCTAAATGATTAAATGAACATGTGGTTTACATGCATTTAAATGACGTGATAAAGGGGACTAAAACATAAATCAAAGGATTTAGTTCTATCCTTTATTATCAGATCAGCCGAAGACAATTTATATTGACTACTTAGTTTTTATTTCCCAATCAGATCAATAGAAATGATAACTATATAGCTGACCAACCAAAAAAGGCTGTCCATGAAGATAAAAAGATAATTTAAACTTCAAATCCTTAAATTGATTTTATGATCATTTTGTCTTACAGAAAGACCTGAAAATGCGAATATTTTCATAGCTACTAATAAATATTTTCAATACAAGTATGTCACAATATAATTTGTAATGCTTTTACTATATAATCAAACTATGCATTTGTTTTAGCATATCAAAGTAATTTCTAACAAACAATGGAAGCCCACTTCAAATACTTATGTTTTTTCTGTTTCCAAAAACTTAATCATTAAATGCATACCTCATGAAATTTAAAAGACAAAGCCATGACAAAAGAATTTAGTGTCACTTAAATGCAAAATATATACATAAAAGCATTAGTTAAATAAGAAAAATTGTACATACCTTGCTAATTTCAAACCCAAAGACTTCCTCAAAATATGCTGGCTGACTAATAAGCAATAAATAAAAAGTCCAGCTTCGGCAGAAATTTGCAACAATTATTGCATAGACTGGCATGGATGTAAAAAATTTCCTCCATGGAGTCTTGAATTTCTGAAATACCAAAAAGAACATCATTTGACTATTTTCAAATATATCTAACTTAATAGCAATAATGAAAACTTTACATTTTCAGAACGTGCATGATAGGGCATGAGCAAGCAACAACTAGAATTCTCCAGTTTCCCCTATCTTAATGACTATTTATTGGATTAGAAACAGTTATTTTCTAATTCATATTAAATAAGTACAGTTTTTGAAATATACACAAGTTGATACGTTTTTTCTTTTTTTACCATACCTGGCTGTACTTAAGGCTTACTCCTGCCTCTGTACTCAAGAATCACTCCTAGTGGTACTTAGGGGACCATATGTGATGCCAAGGATCGAATCTGGGTCAATCATGTTCAAGGTAAAAGTCCTACCCATTGTACTATCTCTCAGGCAAGATTCTATACTTAAGTAAAATGAATTCCCAAAGTATAAAACCTAGATTTAAAAATATGTTTGGGGCAATAATATACCATTTCCCAGTTAAAATTCACTGTCAAATCATTGATCTTGTTGGTATTCAATATATTTTGTACAAAAAGTTGAAAATTCAATGCAGTTAGAAGAAGAAAATAAGAAAAAAATAATAGTACAATATTATATATTTTATCTAATGTCAATGATGTCTCTTGATAGTCAGTGAATAGTAGTTTAAACTCTATTATACTCAAGTACACAGTTCTATAAAATTCATATGGCATCATTTACATAAAAGCATATGATCACCCAGCATACTATAAAAATATAATGACATGATATTTAAGGTATTCAAAATTGATAATCTAAATATGATTGGTTTTGTTGCTGATACTTCTAGAATTACATCTTATTGTGTGATATACAATATAATATGCATTTCCAAATATAGAGCAAGAATTTTCTTCAAAACTCATGCTTTTAGAGCTTAAATTGTCTCTCCTTCCTACTTTCGTGATTATTTTGAACACTGAAACATTATTTGATTGGGGAAAAAAACCCTAAAATAGCTTTATTTGATGTCAGCTTGAATCATTAACGTTTCTAAATTAGTAAAAGAGAAGTCAACACTTTAACACTAATTTACTAATTTTTCTTGGATATTGATTGTGAATGTAACTATAAGCCATTTAAAAATCACTTTCAGGCTTCCTCCACCCTTGGAGAAGCCTGAGTTCTCCCTTGAGAGTGTTATTCTTACGATTTCTCTCTCCCACCTATCCCTTCCTCCCTCCCTCAGAAACCTCTGAATAAAATCTATTTACTTCACAAAAAAATAAATAAATAAAATAAAAATCACTTTCAGTGGAAATGTAGTAGGAAGTTATAATGTAGTGATTATGTATGCATCATATAGGTGTGACAAAAAGAAAGCAAATTAAAACCTGTATTATTAATAATATGCAATAAATTTAGATAAAAATTTCTAGTCTCAGTACAATTCAGAGAGTGCAATATTTTTTTAAAAATTCAACGTAGGGGCTGGAGTGATAGCACAGTGGATAGGGTGTTTGCCTTGCATGCAGCTGACCCGGGTTCGATTCCCAGCATCCCATATGGTCCCCCAGCACCGCCAGGAATAATTCCTGAGTGCAGAGCCAGGAGTAACCCCTGTGCACTGTTGGGCGTGACCCAAAAAGCAAAAAAAAAAAAAAAAAAAAATTCAACATATTCTAGGAAATATTTTGAACTATTCACATATTCTTGTGCAATATGACTATTATACAAATATCAGAAATGGATAAATTCAGCAGTCTGAATTATAATATTTTATTTGTATTAAGTAACAAAAACATAATTTTAGCTATAAAGTACATTTTCTTGCTGGTAAGGTGTTTACATATTCCTAGGGCCATGTCCACAAAAAACTTCGTTCTTCAGTCTGCAAAATACTTTATTAAATGCAAAGACAAAATTTCCAATTTTATACATTAAAAAATCATTAGGGACAACAAACTGGCTTACTATATTTTAATAATATTATGCATATTGGTTTGAGTAATCATTCCAGAGATGTGTTTAGTTTGTAAAAATAATCAAGCTCTTTGCTTGTGAATCATGATTTTTTTCTGTATTATAATGAATGATATTTAATTATTAATTTATTAATTAATTATTGTGGATTATATTTTATTAATTTCAAAGGAAAAGGTTGTATATAAGAGATGTTTGCCAGAAGTAAAATGAGATTCTTAATCAGAGTCAGAAGGGACTGGAGTGATAGTACGCCAAGTAGGGCACTTGCCTTGCATGCAACTGACACAGGTTTCATCCCCGGAATATGTTATCCCGAGTCCTTCAGGAGTGACTCCTGCATGCAGTGCCAGGAGTAAGCCCTGAGCACCACTGAGTGTGACAAAAACAAACAAAAACTAATGAACTAACTAAATAAAAGAGCTAGCTTTTACACAGAGCTACAATAGTTATGTGAGTATAAAGAATCGAAACCCATTTAAACTTGGTAGTAGAAGCTTGAAGATACTTGCAATGTACTTGTGAGTAAAGTTTATGATATATTATTTACTCTGAAATCATTCAGCAAAGAAAGAAAGTGAAATAAAATGGCAAGATGTTAACAACTATTGAATATGTGCAGTGATATGTGCCTGTTATTCTTTCTACTTTTATAACATTTTAAATTTATTTCCAATAATAAGTTATAAGTTCCTAAAGTACAAGTTTTATTCACCTAATATTATTTTCAAGTTTACCTTAAGACTATAGGCAAATATAAAACATCAACATAAAGTAAACATTGTACTAAAAATAAAAAGCATAAAGATATGGGGAATTTGATGTTATCTGTGCTATTTTACCAGTTATTTTCTTTGTATTCATCCCTAGGAATGGAGATTCACTTATACTAAATTACTTACTGCTTTAAAATGAATATATATAGATATACATATCTCTCAAGAGTTAATAAATGAGTAAAATATATTTAGCAAATGAAGATATAGACTAATCCACTTATTTTAGTTACACATTAAGGTTCAAAACTCAATATAGAACAACTTATATTTAGCACCTGCCCACAACAAACTGCAATTGTTGGGCACTAGAGCAAACAGTCTTCATTCACCCTGCCCTATATTCTCCACTGTTTCTTGAGTGATATTGGAAATAAATGATCACTACATTTTCAGAAAAGAACTGCATGCAAGGGTTGAGTTCTTTTCTTTTTCTTCTTTCTTTTTTTTTTTCCTTTTTAAGAGAGGGGCAAACCCAGAAATTCTCAGGACTTATCCTGGCTTTGTGCTCAGGGATCACTCCTGGAGGGCTAAGGGGACAGTATAAGGTACTAGGGATCAAAATCGTGTTAGTGACATGCAAAGTAAGCATCCTACACACTGTACTAACTCTCTGAAGCCCAAGAGTTGGGTATGTTATAACACAAGTCCATATAACTGGTGAGATAACTATACTGTAATGATTTTTTAAGTGCCAAAGCTTAATTCCTAAATGAAATCCAATATGAGACTTCCCTTATTTATGAAAGGCCAAAATGCTCTCAGCATCAGTGGATGATGGACCACTTAAACTAGGATCAGATGTCAAAGACAGATCTTCTCTAACAAATGAAGTAAATAACCATAAATGTAATAAAATGCTATTAGAATGGTGGGAGAATTTTACAAACAAAGAGAAGCATAATGTGAAAGGGACATTGATGCTCAATCATAGAATTGTGTTTTCAACTCAACATAAGAATTGGATTATTCATTATGTGCTAAATTTCTAAGTCTGTTTAAGCACATTACTCTGCTAATCAATTTTCCTTTTATAATATCATATGAATTTTTTAATTACTTTAATAATATGTTAAGGTCACAAACTAATATATTTATATCACTGACATACCAGTGCTTCTCTTTCATATTGCATTTTATTCATTAAATAGCAATTGGTAACATTTTAGACAAATTTGATTATTTTTCAAATTATAATATGAGGTCTATACTAAGAAAAATCTTCATGCCAGATATTTATGATTGGCATTCCAATACTTCGGTTTGTCCTTAATAACATACAACAAAAAGACACATATATAAAACTTAGTTTTAGACTATATAATAAACAAAACCCAATCCTGTAATGATAATAGTATGTATTTTGTCATTTCTTACAATCTAAACTTAACAAATATTGGTTTAGTTAGTTTGAGTTGTAGAACATATATGACCATAAAAAATAAAATTTGTTATGTCATATAGTCATAGCTACAATCCATGGAAAATTTGAATATGCTCAAGAAATGATGATGTGAAAAGAAGAAAATATAGATGTGGGACGTAGCAATTACATTCCTCAATAAGTTTGAGAATATGGATAAAGTGTTCATGATTGATTCTAAATTTCTTTTATTGAATGATAAATTACTATAGGTAAAGTAGTATGATTGGTTGAAGAAGGTGAGATGGAGAATAAGAATAAGGATATACACCATAATAAAGTTCTTACTTCCATTGCACCTAAAAGATTTGCACTCTCTCCAATGCTTTCTTCTATGTACCTACGTTCTTCATCTGTAATAGTAGGATGCTTTGCAGGACTCTCGTATGACACCAAAAGCCAAAACATATACCAGACCATTCCAAAGCTTCCTGCAAGCAAGAATTCAAAGGAGAAAGTCAAAGCAAACCATCATAAATATTTTCATTTAACAGAGAGTTGCTGGCAACCATAAAGTCCTGGCAAACCCAATCTGTATAAAATGAATTCTCCAACTAACATGATCTGTTTCTTGTCTTTTGCCACCAGACTTTAAACCTTCTGAAGCGTTGCTCTACAGTTTTATCTATTTATGTCTCTATTGTATAGCGCTGATGCTGTGGAAAATCACAATAAATAATTCTTGAATTATGTTTCAGAATTCACCCATACAGCCAATACACAAATTACTGAGCAGTTACACTTCTAGACACTCTAGATAGAGGAATATAACAAAAAGATAAAATATCCACTCTGAAAGATTTTTGCTAGAGTGAAATGTTAATTACCTCCTTTGATCTGATTGATAGGGGTAACCTGTCTTTCCAAGAGAAAATAAATATTAATTTCCTCTTATTTTAACACTTCTAGATTTAGTATGAATTCTACCAAATTCTACCTTACTTAGCTATCATACATTAACTAGACTTCTAAAAATAATATAGTATGTCTTTCATTTTTGTGGTGCTATGGTGGACCTCACTGTCTATCTGTAGGCAACAAATCATAGAGGGAAATATATATATGTATATATATATACATATATATACATGCCTGACTGGGAACACCTGTAAAAGCGATTAGAGGCCGCCCCCAAAACATCTATCCCTCTCGGAGAGCCCGGTAAGCTACCGATAGTATCCCGCCCACACGGCAGAGCCTGGCAAGCTACTCGTGGCGTACTCGATATGCCAAAAACAGTAACAGTGATGGTCCTCCTTCTCCTAAAAGAGCCCCCAATATGCCATCGGGCTACACTAGCATGCAACAGGGACGAATGAATACGTTACTGGCGCCTGCTCAAGCAAATTGATGAACAACAGGATGACAGTGATACAGTGATTATATAACTGTTAAAGTCATCACTATGAATATAATAAAGCTTTTTGTGGATACCTATTGACTATTCTTGGTCAGAGTAAAGATACAAATTTCAATGCGAGTTCTTTTTTCATCCCCTTCTTTATTTTGAACTCTTACCATTAAAACAGAACCTAACTGTACATAATACATATGAGACATTAATTAATAGAATTATCTTCAAGTGAATGTTCTCGTTTTCCAGAGTAGCCGTTTTACTTTTGCCCCAAACAAGACTCCTTTGCTTGAGTAACTATCTAAGTGCCAGTGATCTCTGCAATACTTTATTTCTTCCATTTTACTCTAGAAGAAATATTTCTGAATACCATAGCATATGTTGTGCCATGCTTCTTTTAATAATTGTCCAGAGAAGAAAACACAATTTTGGGTCATATCATGTGTGAAAATTCCACATAGTATATTAAAAAATATGACTGTCCCAGGTTCAAATCCTGTGTCACTCATTAAACATGACTCAATCAATAGCCAAAGATCTCTAACATGCTATGACAAAATGATTTAGTAATCCCTCTAGATGTGGCAAAAATGTTAGTAGAGATAGTGTAACTTTTAAGAGCCTGGAAAAAAATAAACACAATATCTTGAATGTATCTATATGTTGCTAGATGTGTATCATTTAATTTTATACTTAAATAACTAAATACAAATATTTTTTATGTCTTAAGATCTAATTTTTGACACATATGGAAAGTACCAGTTTTTTACTCATCTGACATTTAAACATTAATATTTTACTATTTAATAAATATGAAATAGGGGGAGCGATAGCACAGCGGGTAGGGCGTTTGCCTTGCACGCGGTTGACCCGGGTTCGATTCCAAGCATCTCATATGGTCCCCTGAGCACTGCCAGGAGTGATTCCTGAGTGCATGAGCCAGGAGTCACCCCTGTGCATCGCCAGGTGTGACCCAAAAAGCAATAAATAAATAAATATGAAATAAAATATAATCTGAATTTTTAAAGTTATTTGAAGCATTTTTACCCAAAAGTCACATACTATGAGAAAAATAATAACCTGTATGTCATTGTATAGTTATGAAGGTATATGTGTGAGGATTCAATGTGTTATTAATAGTAAAACTCTAAGGACAAAGATTGACATGTTTAAAAACACTATACCTAATGCCACCCACCCTCTCTTCCTGAAAAGAGATGGCAGTCTGGGGGTGGTAGGGTAGTGGAGGGAACATGGGAACCCTGGAGGAAGGAAGTTGACACTGGTGGTGGGATTGGTACTGGAACACTGTATATCTAAAACTCAACAATGATGTTTTTAGCTTTGTAAATCATGGTGCTTTAACAGAATAAATATTAAAAAAATGTAAAAACAAATGTAAAATTTAAAAAGTGAATGAATTAATACATAAATCATATGATTGAATGGATCTCCTTCCAAGCTAGTATTTTTCCTTCAAACAAATGGTTTAAACTTTCCATTAAAAATAAGTACAACACGATTAAAATATAATTTTTAAAGTTCTCCCAGAAAAAAAATCTACAAATAAGTCTATGTCATCTTTATGGATCCAAAGAACCAAGGTAAGAACCCTTACTATAAAGTAATATTAGATAGTATTCTGAAAGCTAATGAGAACATTTCATAATGGAGTTAGTTCAGGACTAACTTGGAAACAGTCATACACTGTTTTTATGGACCACATGACCTCATTCATTCTTCAGATTTTTCCACCTATATTAAAAAGTATTCACTACTGACCATATCAGTTGGATTTTTATATTTCTCATTTTTTCATTATTTTTTTCTCATTTCAAAAAATTTCAAACTTTTTAAATGTTTTGTTTACAATACAATAATGGTTTCTCATGAACATAATTCCAATACCACATCCATCACCAGTGCATATACTTCCCTCCTTCAAGAATCTCAACACCTTCTTCCTTTTATTCCCCCTCACCCAATTCAGTTGTGTGGATCAGTTTCCTCACTTCTGTTGCCTTTGGATCTTCGTTGCTAGCTCAATGTGTATCTTTAAGTCCCACATATAAGACAGATCATTCTATACATGTTACTTTTATTTTGACTGACTTCATTCAGCTTCATATTCTCTCATTTCACCCACATTGCTGCAAAATGCATGTTTTTTAGAGCTGCATAGTATTGCACTGCATATATATGTGGTACATATATATACATATATATATATCACAACTTTGTGATGTATTCATCTATAGTTGAGCTTTTGGTTTGTTTCTATATCTTGGCTATTGTACTAACTGCAGCAATGAGCATAGATGTACATATATCCTTTCTAATTTATGTTTTTCTTTTGGGGGATAGATGCCAAGAAGTAGTATTGCTAAATTATACAAGGAATTCTATTCCTATTTCTTGAGAAATCTCCATGTTGCTTTCTATAGAGGTTGAATCAGGTGACATTCCCATCAACAGGGGATGAAAGTTCCTTTCTCCCCGAAGCCCTGCTTGCACTGCTGATTTACAGATTTTTTAATGTGTGCCATTCTCACAGATATGAGATGGTATCTTATTCTGACCTGCGTTTGTTTTTTGCTTCTTTTTCTTTTAGGGTCACACAGCGATGCTCAGGGGTTATTCTTAGCTCTGCTCTCAGCAATTACTCCTGGTGGTGCGTGGGGGAACCATATGGGATGTCGAGGATTGAATCCGGGTCAGCCGCATGAAAGGCAAATGCCCTACCCACTGTACTATAGCTCCGGCCCGGATTCGAATACTTTTTAATTACGAGTGACAGTGAACAGGTCTTCATATGTCTGTTAGCCATCCATATGGCTTCTTTGGGCAAATGTCTATTCATCTCCTTACTCCAGTTATGGATAGGGTCATTGGATTTTTTTAGTTCATAAATTTAGTGAGTTCATAATTTTTGTATCTTATATACCAGCCCTTTGAAAATACTACTGGTGAGGCTCAGAGACAGTATTGGATGCTGGGAATGGAACCCAGGTCAGCTGCATGCAATGAAAAAACACCCTACCCGCTCTACTATCGCTCCAGAAGTAGGGTGTCTTTTTTTAAGAGAGCTTGAGTTTCTGTTGCTGTGGAGAAGGTTTTAAATTTGATGCAATCTCATTTGATAACTTTTGTTTTTGTAGTGTTTGCCACTGTGGTCACTTCATTGAAGATTCCTTTGTGGCCAATTTCCTGGAGAGTTCTGCCAACATTTTCTTCAACATATTCTATGTATTCATATCTAATCTTGAGATCTTTGATCCACTTTGAGTTTATTTTTGTAAGGAGTGTGAGGTACGGATCTAATTTTATTTATTTTTTGCATATGGCTTTCCAGTTTCCACAACATTTGTTAAAGAATTTTTCTTTGGTACACTTTATATATTTAGCTCCTTTGTCACAGGTTAGCTGGCCATAAATCTGGGGGCTTAATTAAGTACTTTTGATTTGGTTCCATTGGTTTGCTGGTCTATTTTTGTTCCAGTGCCATGCAGTTTTGATTATTATAGCTTTATATTATAGTTCAAGGTTGGGAAATGTAATAATTCCAACACCCAATTTTTTTTTTGTTTTTCTTAAGAATTGCTTTGGCGGGGCTGGAGTGATAGCACAGCGGGTAGGGCGTTTGCCTTGCACGCGGCTGACCCAGGTTCTAATCCCAGCGTCCCATATGGTCCCCTGAGCACCGCCAGGGGTAATTCCTGAGTTAAGAGCCAGGAGTAACCCCTATGCATCGCCGGGTGTGACCTAAAACCAAAAAAATAAAAAAAAGAATTGCTTTGGCTAATTGAGGAATTTTATAGTTCCATACAAATTTTAGTAGAATTTGTTCCATGTTTTCCTCACTATTAAAAAGAAAATTTTCTTGTCCTAGGGTTCTTGAGGGGCCAGGGATTAGGGTGCTTGCTTTGCATAAGGACTACCTACATTCAATTCCTGGTGTCCCACATGGTTCCCTCATATCACCAGGAATGATTTCATAGTTTATACAAGAGTAAGTCCTGAGCACCACCATGTGAGCCCAGAAACCACAAACAAAATAAAAACTAAAATGAAATTGTTTTTCTCAGAAAAACTTTGGGTGTGTTTTCAAATGATGAACTTATGTTAGAAAGGAAAACTGAGCAGAAGGTAAACATAAATGACTGTTCCTTATCATTTTTTAATTTCAATTTGGGAACTAATTTCCTTTAGTTTTAAGGAAATGATGATAAAAATCTACTGCAGCTATTTTTGTCATAAGTCATCATGCAATTAAGTTGTATTATCACCATGAATACCTTCCAGATTTCTATCACAATTCAATTTTAAAGAGGCAAGATCAGGAACCAAATAAGTGGTAGCAAAAAAAGAGAAGTGGGTGCTGTCTAGCTGCTTTCTCCTAATCAATTTTATCTCAGTAACAACAAGTCTCCAAATGGAGACATTACTGGTGTCCGCTTGAGCAAATCTATGAGCAACCAGATGACAGTGATAAAGTGAAGCTAATTTAATTTTTTTCTTCATAATCAAGGGATATATGTTATATATCACAAAGTTTTCTAAGCAATAAGATTTCTTTTGGGGGGAAAAACAGACAAGTAGAACAGGGTCGGAGTGATAGTACAGTGGGTAAGCGTTTGCCTTGCACGCTACCAGCCCAGGTTCAATCCCTGGCACCCCATATGGTCCCCCAAGCACCACCAGGAGTAATTCCTGAGTGCAGAGCCAGTAGTAACTCTGAGCATCTCTCAGTGTGGCCAAAAAAAAAAAAAAAGGAACAAAGAAAACAAACAGCGAAGTAAAGAAAATCAAAGATAAAGCATTTCCCTTGATCTCATAATATAAATATGGAAAAGGTAAAAAAAAATGAGCAAGTAAGCACAGAGTAAATTCAGGCATCTACTTCACTGTTACCATTTACATGCATTTCATTGAACTCAATTGTATTAAAACGAAACATACCGTAGACATAGAATACTGAAGACCAGCCAGTGTACTGCACAAGGATGCCAGCTAAAGGCATTGCAATCACAGCTCCAGCATAGGAACCTAAAGAAAGGAGAATGGCGTCAACAGCAGAGGAAAGCAAATGACATCATCAGAAATTCTTGACTTGCATACTTGGGCCATACACAATTATACACATGGTAACCCCTACACACACACACACACACACACACACACACACACACACCCCTACTCACCCAGGAACACAGTACTACACAAGAGAGCATGTCTTATTTACCCAATATACAACAAATAGTTAAAAATAACAAAATATTCTAATAAAGGACAAAAAAATTATTTAGGAATGCTTTTGAAATTTTAGATGAAATGGATAAGCTCCTAAAAATGCAAGAAAGAGAGGATTTAACTCACTGATGAACAAAGGGATGTAAATAATTGTCCAAGCCTTTTCAAAAGCCTTTGAAAAGGATTAAAGAGCACAGCCACAGGCCTCCAACTGTGTTAGAGGTGAGTTTCACCAACTTTCACCTGTATCCTAGTTATTTTTAAACTCTCCCAGGCCATCTGCACGCCATACTCACCACAGAAAGAAGTTGTTGCCAATCTACTCCTCTCTAGAGGAGGGGCCCATTTGCTCCAGATCCCGTGACAGGCTGGGTAGGTTACACCCTGTAATCAGAGAAGATAAATGCTACTATTCAGCGCCCTGGGGCATTGGAAAATAAGCACACTTCCTTCTCTCTGCTGTTTTCTATGGGATTGGCACCAAGTACTAGAGAGAGACTTGCTACTCTTGGGCTTTTGTTGATTCTTTGAAGCTCCATTTTAAAAGATTCTAGCTCAGATAAGGTGAGGCATGCTTCTTTTAAGTGACTTATTCCATTTTCCCCCAAACTTCAAATCTTCCTTCTGCCTCAATTTTCTTATGAACAAGGCAATCAAAAGACCTCTAGTTCACTTGTTATTCTGCAAAGTTTGAAAAATTTGGGAGATTCCTTTTTGAGGCACATTTCCTGAACCTTGGTACGAGAACTTAATAGTGTTAAAGTTACTTTTTTTTTTGCTTCTTGGGTCACACCCGGCAATGCACAGGGGCTACTCCTGGCTCTGCACTCAGGAATTACTCCTGGCAGTGCTCAGGGGACAATATGGGCTGCTCGGAATCGAACCTGGGTCGGCCGCGTGCAAGGCAACTGTCCTACCCGCTGTGCTGTCGCTCCAGCCCCATTAAAGTTACTATTTTTTCCTTATTTTGATGCCATCATTTTTCTTTATGTTGGGGATAAAAAAGAAATTGTTTGAAGTTTCTTTATATGCTAAATGACTTACTTATGTCCATCATATTACCAACACAGGCAACCTGGGTCAGCAACATGAATGTACGTGCACTATCTCTCTGGGTTCTCTTATAAAGCTTTTGTTAAGGTTTTTCTATGGGAGGGACACACTGGAAGGCCACTGCTCAGGGCTAACTCCTAGCTCTGTGCTCAGGGATCACTCCTGACAATACTTGAGAGACCATATGCAGCACCAGGTTAAACCTATTCAAAGCAAGTGCTTTCACCCTAGTACTATCTATCTCTATGGCTCCTGATGTCATTTTTAAATGAAAGTTTTCAAAGCTATAGCACTATCTGTATAGCATTGCTGTCCTGTTGTTCATCAATTTGCTCAAGCTGGCACCAGTAACGTCTCCATTGTGAGACTTCCTTTTGCTGATTTTGGCATATAGAATACACCATGGGTAGCTTGCTAGGCTCTGCCGTGAGGCAGGATACTCTCGGTAGTTTGCCGGGCTCTACGAGAGGGACAGAGGAATCGAACCCGGGTGGGCCATGTGCAAGGCAAACGTCCTACCCTCTGTGTTATCGCTCCAGTCCTTTCAAAGCTATAGGCTGATTAGAATCAGATGTGCAAAAATTACATTCAGTGAAATGTTTCAGGGAACTTTTACTTCATGATTCAAAGTCTACAAAGACAGTATAAAACTCTGGGGGAAGAAGAATGGAGAGAGAATATTATGTGTGTTCTAAGGCTCATCCTCATTCAATCCCCTCCCGCCAGTGGTCCCCTAAGTACTGGCCAGGGTCAGTACTTAGCACAGATCTGGGAATAGTCCCTCCACACCGTGTGCTGTGTGTAGCTCAATCACCCATGAGATATCAGGGGGATTGAGATTTAGTTCAAGAATCAATGGACATGTGCTGCACACATAAGCCCAAAAATTTGACCTTGCCTGAGCCATGCATACCTCTGAAGGTCATCAGGTTGACCAAGATGACAAGAGCTGCCCCCACGATTCCTGAGCATTGTTTTGGAGTTCCCTCCCACACACACACAAAAATCTCCCAGAAGTTATTAATCGAACATTAAATAGCAAAGGACAAATTCAAATGCTTTTTTCACAATACATTAATAGAAATGCCCATTTGGCTTTAAGATTTTCTTTTTTTTTATCTTGGGGGCGACAAAAACTCAGTAAACATATTTAAAATCATTAAATTCCTGAAAAGCTGAAAGTTAAGTACTCAAAATTATAGTATAAGTCATGTTCTAAAAACAAAATGTTGAATTGTCTAATATTTCCAATGTGTTTTTAAATTCGGACTATGTAGACACAACCTAATAACATGTTTACTTGTAAAACAAGAGACAGATAATCTGTAAGTTTTATGAGCATGCCAACTGTAAAAGAAAGTTATCCAGCAGATCATACCTCAACAAGTCCCTGCAATATCCTAACAAAGATGACACATCCATAATGCACTCTGGCTGCTGACGGAATAAGCATATTCAGCGTAGAAGTGAGAAGTATGGCTGCTCCAAATACTCTGTAAAAGTAAAACAGGGTAATGCAGCTAAATGCTTCTGCTCAAGTTAATGACAAACACTTTTAGTATATGCTGTTTCTTTTAAAGAATAATATATTCTCTAAACTTAATAATTCACCTTTGCAAATAAATACTTGAACTACCTTAAAGCACTACATTATTTAATGCATAAGAAATAAAAGAAGGACCCAACAATCTGGCTATACCTATTTGCATTAGTTTGCTTCATTTATCTGTTTACAAACTGCAATGTTTCATGAAAGATTTTAAAAGGCTTTGGTCTGTTTCTTAGTGCAAAATGCAAGTTGCTTAAAGACAATATTTGTTTATGAAATACAGTGATATCCCAAAATGTAACATGGTACATACTACATAGCAGATACTGAAGAGTTATTGGAAAGATAGCAAGTGCCTGAATAGAGTTGTAGCTCATTTTATAGAACTACTATGCTTCCTTAGAATCTGCATAAGTATACAATTTTTATAAATGGGATCATATCTAAAATGTTCCCATGAAATCTCATGATTTTATCTCAGAGCATGTGTCTATAATAGAAAGAACTATTATATAAATTTCTCAAGTATTTTTGGGGGAATGGGTTTCTTTTTATGGGTTAGAATCTGAATTATATTTGAGACACAACATTAGAACCCAACCCAGCCATGCTCAAGGCCACTCTCCACATGTTCAGATGAGATGAGTCTCACACATGAAGGAACTGGCAGAGGAACCCAGATGTGTGGGACCCGGGGTTGAGATCTCCAAGCCTGCTTGGATTGGGACTGGGCCTTCTCCACCCAGAGTTCCCCTTTTCCAGTAGCTTGGCAGACACCCCTACAAACGTCCCCCGTTGCTGTGTAATTCCACCAAGGGCCAACATCCAGAGACTATAAGACCAAGCTTAGAGAAGCCACATCTAATAGTCTTGTTCTCCCTCTTGGAGAATCTGACAAGCTACCAACAGTCCATTACCCACACAGGAGAGCCTTGAAAGCTCCCCATGACGTATTCATATCCCAAATACAATAAAAGATAAATACATACCTCTCAGAGAGCCCGGCAAACTATCGAGAGTATCCCGCCCGCATGGCAGAGCCTGGCAAGCTACCGTAGCATATTAGATATGCCAAAACCAGTAACAATAGGTCTCATTTCCCTTACCCTGAAAGAGCCTCCAATTGTTGGGAAAGATGAGTAAGGAGAGGCTGCTAAAATCTCAGGCCTGAGTGTAATAGAAACGTTATTGGTGCCCACTCTCAAATAAATTGACAAACAACAACGGGATGACAGTGACAGTGACAGTCACCACTAGTTGCTTACACAAGTAAAACAATTCAGTGTGTTGTTGTTGTTGTTGTTTTGCTAGAAATACAGAGCCATCTACAAGTAAAAAATTCCATGATGTTATCAAAAAGTCTTCTACAATATTTATACAAAACAAAAATAATCCTTTCACTTAGTCCCTTTGAAAGTGTTCTCTTTCAAAGAAGTTTGAAACAAACTTACAAGTAGGGAAGCTGTGTGGTCTTTGCATATTTTCTCAAGTTGAACACTGGCCCTTGAATTCAGTCAATATTAGTTTCCTCCAAGAAGCTCTAATTATTCCATTTGGCACTTTAAGTGTAACTAATAAAGATAGAGTTTCTAAAAAGGTAGCTTATCATTCTTTGTTACTGAAATTTGCAAAACGACTTTGTGAATGACTGAATGGATAAGCTCTTTTTCTAAAATTCATATGATCAGTTCAAATATTTCTATTTACTTGATGCACTCTAGTATTGTCCTGTCCTTGATGGTCACTTGCTACTCAGGCAAAAAATTCATTTAGCGAGTGTCTGGCTGTTCCATTCTGCCTACATCTATCCTGTGTGATGAGGAAATATTTAAGGGGTTGAACCAAAGTTAGCTTATTTCCTAATAGTACAATACAAAATAGAACTTTTCTTAAGAAAAATGATCACTTTCATTGGAATACCATATACCAGTGATATTGAAATATGTTTTTAACAAATGCAAGAACCCCAAACCTGTCTGCCATGTAAAAATTTAAAAATTTAAATTTTGCTGTAAAATTGGTCTACATTTTTATAAATTTTATAATTTGATTTTATAATTTGATTTTAAAATTTTGATATAATTTTTTAATAATTTTTCTGTTTCACATTACTTTTACTCCTTTAATTTTCATGTTTGTTTTTATTTTTTATTGTTTGAGATCCTTTGGTTTACAATACCATTAATAATTGTTTTTCTTGCACATAATTCCAACATCACACTTATCACTAGTGAACTGACCTCCCTCCCTCAAGGCCCTAAAGTTCCCAATTCCTCTTCCCTTCTGTCTTTCCCACACACACACCAACTTAATTTCGTGAAACAGTTTACTCCGTATGTTGCCTTTGGACCTTTGTTGCCACATGGCTGTGTATCTTTAAGCCCCACATATGAGAGAGATATCCTGTATCTATCCCTTTCTTTCTGAATGCTTGACTTCACTCTGATTATTAACTTAAAGTTGAAATAATTTTCGTTGGGTTAGGACTGTAATCCAAATGTTCTTTGGTGACAATCCCACAATATTACCAAGATTCCTTTTGGAGATGAACGAAAATATGACACATGCTCCCTGGACCTGGTGACAAATGGCACATCTGTTCCTAAAGATCAGGGAGGCAAATTTATTTCTCCATTTTTCAGATGTGTTGAAAGTATGGACAAACTGAACAAAAGATTTGGTCATATGGTGGATTATTTTGGGAACTAGCAAGCTGTATTGACTTCTATAGACTCATCCCACATTGTTTATTATACTCATAATAATATGTATACACAGCTTATACACTTGAGAATAAAGATATATACACAAGAGCATATACACTTGAGGATATGAGAAGGAGAACTACATGATGCTGTAGGAATTCAAAACACAATCTCGTAAATTACAATTTTATACCCAAAGACTTTCAAAATAATTCCTTAAAATTGTGGCCCACAACCACCTGCATCAGAATTCCCTGTGTGCTTTACAAATATATAAAAAAAAATTCATCCCAATGCCCTGCCACAGAGGCGGGGTGGAGTGGGGGGGTTGGGATTGGGGGGTAGGAGGGATACTGGGTTCATTGGTGGTGGAAAATGGGCACTGGTGGAGAAATGGATTCTCGAACATTGTATGAAGAAAACACAAGCACGAAAATCTGTAGATATGTAACTGTACCTCACGGTGATTCACTAATTAAAAAATAAATTAAGTAATAAAAAACATTCATCTCAGAATTCCCCAAACAGAAAGTGCTGGGAATTAAAGACTAAGATATATGTTTTTGGTTTGTTTAAGCTTTGATCTCTAGAATTAAGGAGAAGAAATTTTAAAAAAGTATCATGTAATAATCATAAATGATCTTATTTCTCTACATACAGTCATCTAATTCTCAGGTAATCTTATTTAATGTTCACTTAGTAGTTTGTCTTTTTACTTTATCTTGTTTGTTCATCAATTTTATATCCTGATATTGCATATGTAATGAAATCATCCAACACCTATATCTTTTTTTTCTGACATAATCCTCTCAAGACATCCTGATTTATTGGAAATGACAGATTTTCAATTTTCATAGCTAAATGGTATTTCATTGTAGAGATGTGCCATGTTTTTTATTCGACAATTAATGGAAGGATGCTTACCTTTCATTTTTTAAATTAGGTTAACTAAGTCTTATAAACAAAGAGTGCATTTGTTTATAGTTAGGTGTTACATCATCATCATAACACCCATAACAGGGAATATTGTCTGCCATAGAGACAGGGGAAGGATGGGAAAGGGGGGGGTTATACACGGGATATTGTTGATGGGGAATGTGCACTGGTGGAGGGATGGGTGTTTGATCATTGTGAGATTGTAACCCAAACATGAAAGTTTGTAACTATCTCATGGTGATTCAATAAAATAATAAAAAACAAACACCCATAACAAAAATGTTAACATCCTTCCATCATTGTCCATTCCAAGTAGGGTAATGTTTACTGTCCATCATTGTCCATTTCTTTTCTTTTTTTTTTTTTTGCTTTTTGGGTCACACCCAGCGATGCTCAGGGGTTACTCCTGGCTTTGCACTCAGGAATCACTCCTGGCGGTGCTTGGGGGACCATATGGGATGCCGGGGATGGAACCCGGGTCGGCCGCGTGCAAGGCAAACGCCCTACCCGCTGTGCTATCGCTCCGGCCCCCATTGTCCATTTCAAGTAGGGTATTATTTACTTTTATAGAAGACCACTTAGTAGTTCTACCAGGTTTGGTTTAGTGGCAATAAGTTTTTTAGGCTGTTATTTTTCTGAAAACCTTATCATGCCTATGAATGTGACAAACAAAAAGAAGATTTCTAATGGGAATCTATTTTGTTCAACAGTTTGGCCATATGTTACCATTTCTTTCTGAACTATATATTTTTTTCATTGGTAAATCTGGTAGTCTTATGGTGGTTCCTTTATATCTGTGTCTTTTTTAGAATTTTTTTCTTTGACATCTCCTTTTAATTTGGATGCGTTTTGGAGAACCAGCTTGAGTTAAATTTGTTTGAGAACTCCGTTAATTTTCTGGGTTTGAGTTTATATCTCCCTTTACAAACTGGGGAAATTCTTAGCTATTTCTTTCTCAACCCCAATTTTTCTCCTTTCTTCCTCTCCTTCTGTAAAATCTGGGGTATGAATGTTGTATCACTTGATGCTAATTCTTAAATCTCATATTTTATTTGTTTGTTTCTTTTCTCTAAATTTCTTTTTTTAAATTGCATTGGCTCCAAATCAGTACTCAAGGAGCTCAGGAGCCACTTCCAGAAATATTTGGTCATTAAAGTTGGAGGTTTCTGTGTTCAGGCTCTGCAATACTCTGCCCAAGCCTGACAATATTGGGGATTATCATGGCAACATCAGTGGTACCCTGGGAGTTATGTGGTACTAGAATTTGAACACAGGTCACAATGCATAAAAATGATCATTGTAGCCCTTGACCACAAAACAATCCTCAGAACATTATATTCTTTCTTTTTTGATGGTTTCTTTTACCTGATCCTTGAGCTCACAGATTTGATCATCAGTTTCGTCCATTCACTGTTTGAACACCACTATTTTAGCTTTTGCTTAACTTCTGAACTCTTTAGTTCAATTATGTACATTTCTCATACTTTGGTTATACTCTATCTCATACTTTCATTTCAAAAAGAAAATTTAGGTTGTTACCATCAATTATTTCATTTCAATGAAGGAATCCTGTGTATACTTTAATTCATTCTCTATATTGTATACTTTTCTTTCAAATAAAATCTTTAAGTTTTCTTCCATCAATTCTTGAATTATAGTGAGCATCAAAGCATTATAGCTCAGTAGTCTTTCTTTAGGTTTCTGATTCATTGTCTACATAATGTTTCAGACCATGGATTTTAGGGCCAAATGTCTTATTTCAAAGTTTGTCTGTAATTTATCACCTAAGTGACTTTGAGTCATTTATCATATCACATGTACAAATAAGGTATGATAAGAGAACCTAAGTTCTTTTATGTGAAGTATGCAGAAACTAATCTAGTATATTCTAGGCATTTTACTGTATTAAAATTTATAATTATATTCATATACTAGGATTATCAAATTCTCACACTATAGTTGTGAGTCTTATACATCCATTATGTATACTAAATTATTGGATAACATAGGGTTGTCCTTGCTCCTCCTGCAGGGAGCTTACGGTTTATTGAGCCACTCCCACAACAGCGCCCCTGAGGCACACCCAATTCAATCAAGCACTAATAATCCTATATTGCTTTTCTCTCTCCTACATGTCATTTGTATAGATTATTCAGCAATGTCCTTTTTGTATAGACAGAGGAAGATAGTTGATACTATGCTTTTGTAACATGGAAGTTAATTGACTCCAAATTAATATTATTACAAAGCATCCGTATTTACTTGACTTAAGCCTCAGTTGCCCTTAGTTCCTAGTACCCCCAAAGCAGGGTCCTGACAAGGGCTGGATGGACCCAGGGAAAGCTGTGAGTTATCTTTGGACCAGGTCAAGCTCTATAAGAGCACGGTCCTGGACAAACTCTGTCATGACCCAAGAAAAAGTAACTGAATAAGGACCCTGCTGGGGTTAGGGAAGACTAACCTGGCCTGAGGACTGTGGTCTGGAATATATAGCGAGATGTCCCCAGGAAGAGCCAGTCTTTAAGATTAATATATCTCTTACTGTGTTTGTTTTCTTGTTTTATTTTTTTTTTGTTTGTTTGTCTTTTGGGTTACAGCCAGCGATGCCCAGGGGTTATTCCTGTCTCTGCCCTCAGGAATTACTCCTGGCAGTGCTCAGGGGACTACATGGGATGCCGGGGCTTGAACCCAGGTCTGCCACATGCAAGGCAAATGCCCTACCCACTTTACTATCGCTCTGACCCTCGATGAATAATGGGAGAACAGTGCTACAGTGCTACTGTGTTTATACAATATAACTAGAAATATTTTAAGAAGTAAATTTACTATAATTGCTTAAATGGATTGCTAGCTGAGGAAAGGAGAAAGCAATATACCAAAGATGGAATCCCACCCTTGAGTTTATCTCCTAGTAATCCAGAGTAATCTCCTCAAATGAGATTTTGTCCTTGAATTAATCTCCTGAAGGAGTGGCTTTACATCTGTTTGTTATGATAATGTTCAACCACCCTTCATGATTTCTATATAACTATGCTGTAAGGGGTAAAAGGGGACTGGAAAGGAACTAGACGTTGAAGACGGGAGGATGAGAATGAAGACTTCAGAAACTTTGGGACTTTGAGGACTAGAACGAGGACTTAAATGGTGACGATGACTGGAAGTAGAGGATTATGAAACTGACGAGAGGAGGAAGATTTAATGAGGAAGAGGACTTTGAGGTCTAGGAGGAGACTAGGATAATGGAACTATGATGACTGGGAGTATGACTAAAACGATGACTACGATTTCACCATAAGGGTAGAGATCACACTACTCCAAGGAAGGGAAAGAAATAAACCGGCTAGAGACCGGACTTATGCCCAGTTCTTGTTTCTCCGTTCCCAGGTCCACATCTATCCATCACTCATCCTCTGGATTTGGGAGGTGGCTCTCGGCCACTGAATGGTCAAGTCCTCTGTGAGTGCCCACCACTCCTTTTCAGGAAATTCACACCAAATGAGTAGCATCCTTTTAAAAAAGGCTTAATTTGGTGATTGGCAGACAAAAATGAATCCATAAATGTGATTCAATCAAATAGAAGTAACAAGAAAGTTATTGTTAGTGCACACCAATAACTATTCCAGGGTCTTATCTGTAACTAGTAATGATATCAGAAAGCTACTGTTACTGTCCTAGTATCACAAATGATCTGAATTAAGCACATGAATTTAAGAAACTTGCTACTGCTCCATAGTTATTAAGTGGGAAACTTTGGTTTACATCTGCTCATTGATTGTAGATTATAAATACTAAGCTACTTGCAATCTATTATTCTGTTATATTTTAATAGCAGCAGAACTAGTTCTAGTATTAATAAGACCACTGGAAAGTAAAGCAAAACATTTTTTTGAAAGATAAAACATTCCTGTAAGGTGAAAGGTAACAGTGGTGGGGATTGGGAGTAAGATCAGGGGTCCACCTCATTCCTTCTATGTTTCAAAGTAGTTAGGGAGATTCATTCAGGGATGGTTTTGTCTATTGTGTGCAGATATTGTCTAGGTTTCAGAAAATAAATGGAGGGAATAACAAAATTGAGAACAGTGAAAGAAACTCCAGAATAAAGAACTAAGTTACTCCTTGATTCACAGGCTTTCTTTTGCATGCTAATCACATTCAGGGGGTCATTACAATACAGAATGCCCAGGGTCAGGCTTCTGATTCAGGTTTGGGTGGTTGAGGGATGTGTATTTCAAGTCCAGGTTGATGTTGCTTTTCATGATTTAATAGTAATGTTTCAGTAATAACTTTATCCTGCTATCCACTGCCTCAAAACATTGCATAAGGGACAGTACTAGGGTGGCAGATCTAGAATGTAATGAGGATCAAATTTAGAATCTCACACAGGTAATGCCTGTGTTTCACTACAGAAGTCGTATTCCTTGACCCAGCAGAACAATAATGAACAAATCTAGACATGGCTGTAGTGAGTGGCTTGCCATTTATTGTATAGAAAAAAAGCAAGGGTGGGATGAATATATCTGCTAAAGGGAATGGTGTCCATTACACAGATTACTGACAAAGTAATGTGTAATCAAATGACAAAGTGATGTGCTCTGGCCTGGTTTTAACTGTCTTCACTGCCCAAATTGGAATTTATTTTTCAGGTTATTTTTCCTGGACCTTCTAAGTGGTACGCAGGGAGTGACAGAGCTACTCCTGACAGTACTAGTCTGGTTGGCCACCAGCTGACTGTCTGGAGTACCAGCCTGTAGGCCTGGGGTTATGGCAGAGCATGTTAGCCTGGGGGGGTCAAATCTGTGCATAGAAGGTCTGTGCCTCTGAACCCTGGGTAGCCTTCCTGGATAATCACTGCCCAAACTGAATATATGCATATTTTTTTCCTGAGCTACATAAACAGCTTGACACATTATTAGTTAAGAATGTAAGCATTATAGTTATCCCTAAAAATTCAAATCCTGACTCTAATTTCTAGTAGGTACAAATTTGGGGAAACTGGGGCTGAAACGATAGCACAGCGGGTAGGGCATTTGCCTTGCACGCGGCAACCTGGGTTAGATTTCCAGCATCCCATATGGTCCCCTGAGCACTGCCAGGAGTAATTGCTGAGTGCAGAGCCAGGAGTAACCCCTGTGCATTGCCAGATGTGACCCAAAAAGCAACCAAAAAAAATTGGGGGAAGACTGCTATAACATAAGTTCCCTAAAGTTAGATTCTGCATCTGAAACATGGAGAAAAAGCATTTTTATACTTCAAAGGGTTGTTATAAATATTAAATGAGTTGATTATAAAAAAGTTTATGCTATCTATATTATAAAAAGGTTTGTACTGTATAAACAGTATCTGGTTTATACTATTTTAGATACTAGATAAACCTGTAAAATAATATTTGATAAATTACATTAGATTATCCCTAACCTTTGGTAGTTTTGATAGAACAATTATTCTTTGTTCTTTCAGAATTTTTTAATCTGATTAATTCTATTTATGTAAGCATGATTTCAGACTTGTTCCATATCATTCTGAATTTCTAACAGCTTAAAGTTCACGAAGACAGAATGAGAATTCTATCTCTTCTTCTGAATAAATACAGAAGGGATCTAATTGCATTAATTTTGTGCCTTAAGATTGCATCTGAAATATCTGACAGGAAAAACTTATGATTATTCCTATCATGGTATCCCTTCACCTGGACCCCAATATTTACCACACACACAAACATACTCTCTCTCTCTTTCTCTCCCTCTTCTTCTTTCTCTTTCTCATATACACACTCTAAAATAAACCTTTTTTTCAGCTAATCTTAATTTTCAAATGTTCTTAAAGTAGTAGTCAGAGCATGTAACCCAAGAAATTATGTACCCCCTAACCCCATGCATTATATCTGCTACCTAAAGATAGTCATTCAGGTTGTCATTTCACTTTTTGAATCTGAGTATACTAACAAAATGTTTTGTATGTTGCATTCTTAAATGAAAGAAGTGCCTAGTTACTTTGCCATAAAGATTTAAAACACAAGGCAATACTTATTCCTTTCCTGAGTTATATAAGTGATAACAGAACTTCTATTGTCCCTTTCACTTTGATTCCTTAGCTGTTCTTGAGCCTTTACTAGGGAACTGAAAATAATCCTAGGAAGCTGAGTTAGTCTCCAAAATTAATGGCAAAATGGCAGCTATGGATCAGAATTAAGAGTATTCCTGTTTATCTTCACCTGCCACCGCTGCTGAGCTCAAGTGCATGGCCCAATGCACTGGTTTCGTAATTAACTCTTCCAACAACACTATAGAATTTCCTTAAAACAACTGCCTTTGACTAATCTCTCCTTACTTCACAGCATCCTAAAACCATGGTCTCTAAAGCATGATTTTAGAAATTATATTAGGTGATTCTGCTTTTGAGGTGAGATTTATCCTCTTAAAGATGCTAACCATAAATCAAGGTTTAATGTAGCCATGCATATTTTATTATGTATGTCCAAAGTCTTTATTTTGCTGTGAACTGATGGAACAAAATCAAGAAATTAACAATCCACAAACATTGACTGTGTTTTTGATATCTCAACAGACCCAAGGAAATAAGTTAAATACTATGAAATATTTACCATTATTTAGTGGATTTATTATATCTATACATATTTATATAGTTGATCTCAAAACTTTGACCATAATTGCACTTTTTTTGGGGGTCACACCTAGAGATGCACAGGGGTTACTCCTGGCTCTGCGTTCAGGAATTACTCCTTGTCAGTGCTCAGGGGACCTTATGGGATGCTGGGAATTGAACCCAGGTTGGCTGTATGCAAGGCAAACGCCCTACCCACTGTGGTATCGCTCCAGCCCCCATAATTGCACTTTTACATCACTATTGTCTAAAACAATATTCACCCTAACAGAGATTTTCATTATATAATTTGAAGACAAAGCTAAGTATAAAAAATTGTACAAAATAAGATGATTTTTGAATTTTCTCATGGTCAGTGCATCCTCTGCTACTCTCATCACAACCTATAATGCATACTCTCACATACTCTCTCTCTCTCTCTCTCTCTCTCTTACACACTCTCACTTTTCTTACATTTTTTTTTCTAAATAAAAATATTTTATTAAATACTTTTTTTCATGCAGTAATGTTCTTTCCTATGGAGCAATTCCAGCACTAAGTAATTCAGTGATTTTTTTTAAAGAGGTCACAAAACTGATATTTTTTTTTCTTTTTAGGTCACACCCAGCAATGCTCAGGTGTTACTCCTGGCTTTGCACTCAGGAATTACTCCTGGCGGTGCTTGGGGAACCAAATGGGATGCCGGGGATCGAACCCGGGTTGGCCGCATGCAAGGCAAATGCCCTACCCACTGTGCTATCGCTCCGGCCCCAAGATTGAATTTTTCTTTTTAGAAATTAAAGCTATTAAATATGAGAAATGTAGTTAACACAGAAGCACAAGCACATTTTTTGAAATCTGACATTCTGGGGCACATATACCTACTCTTTCTCTTCCCAGAAACCTCTCTTTGAGAAAATAACTGCTATTCTGATCTCAACTCACTTTATCAGTTAAGTACGTATGAAAATATTTGCCTCCTAGAGTCATTATAAGGAGAAGTTATGATGCAAATACAAAACTCAGTAATTGTGTGTGTGTATAATTCTCTTTACTTCAAATTACATCTGCTTCCTGAAATGTAGATCTGAGATTTTCATAAGGACAATTTGTAACTAATGTCCTCTTTCTTTTTTGCTCACCCCTAGTGTATGCAAGCTATTCAGGGAAATAGAGAGATGCTTGAATAGTCTACTTCATATTAATGGAAACACTCTTGATATCTACTCTCCATTCTCTACTTTCCCTGTCTGGACTATTTTTTTCTGTGTTTCCACTCAGCTGACCTGCCTTTCTATTTTTTTCAACTTTAATCTAAAAGCTAGATTACTGGGTTTTTTTCCTTTTAACCAAAGAGGACAAAACTGTTCAACTCCATCATGTAAATTAATCCATCTTGTAAGTGTGTAGACCTGAAGAAAACATTAGTATGATATTTCTCAGGTTTATTTTATAATTCTTCTGTTTTAAAATTTTAAGTATTTTTTCAGGTGAATTATTAGTATTTCTTCATAAGCTAAATGTCAAAATTTTTTAACATATAAAACAATAACTTATCTGAGAATGCTTTAATGAACTGGTAATTATAAAATAGAAATATAAGATTATTCAACATCGTTAACTAATTCACATAAATTAAATTAGATTTTCACATAAATTTGATTTTCACTTTATGTTCTAGTTTATTTTATGTGTCATTTCAATTCAGAAACAAATTTTAGTATTGATTGCTATTTTTCCAAAGAAAATAAATAGTCTGTAAGAAATAAACTGATACACATATTATGTGAAAACCTAAATAGATTCTCCCCAATATATACTTATTGCTCCTGAATTGTGAATCTAGTTTTTTTATAATAATAGAAAATTTTTGTATTAGCATATGTACTCTCATGCAGTCTACCTATTTGCATATTTACTTTTATCAGAGCTATATCTAAAGCTATACGGTCCATGAGAATTTTAACAAATGACACATATTCTTCCACCAATGAGCTATACTAAAATATAGCTTTGCTAATCAAATAATATAGTTATTAATTTGAACTACCTAAAGTTCCAAATAGTAAGTTAAATGTTAATAATGTTACCATAAAAATTTTCACCTGTAATTAATTTTAATCAAAGACAGACCATCAGAAATTGGACAGAACATTTTTTAAAAGTAAAAACATGTACAAAAACAAATATGAAAGATCAAAAAAATTCTTGTTATATAAATGGATTAGAAACTGAAAAGTTCTCCCATTTTCTCAAACATAGTTATAATTACTGTGAAATTGACTAAGGGACATTTGCTAATTATGATTGCTTTTCAAAATGATAAAACACTTGAGAGCTACTTAAAATCATTGTTTCCTTCATGGTTTCCTTTGCAGCAAATGGCATATTAAAATAATGTCAATTTCCCATTTTCAAGATAAAATTGAAACACAATTATTTTCTTCTTTAGTTGTCACATACACATGCTTATTTCTTTATCTTAAAGAGAGAAATTATGATCTCTTACATATAACAGTTTGATGTATGTGTGGTGGTGGGGAGGTGGTAGGAGGTCATTTTATTACTAAACACATTGAAAATATTGAGAGGCTTTGCAGGGTCTCTGATGTAGAAATATAACACATTTATATATGAGAAAAGTAATGTACTGATATACTTGCTTAAAATCTATATCACATCACACTCTGATGATTAACAATTAATGTTGGCCACAGTGTATAAGAGTAGAATTCCGACTTAGATTTTTTTTTATATGCCCCATGGTCACAAATACCCACATACAACAAGTACACCCCAAAAGGATTTTCCTGCATAAAGTGACAGGAATTCTGGTAACCTGTCACTTGTGCAGATGATGTCCATTTTCCCTCAATCAGTCAATCAATTTCCATTTGGGCAGTGGCTTGTCACTTAACACAGAACTAGTGTTCCTCACCCCAGGTATGGCACTAATCCTTTCCTAGAGGGACTATAGGAATAGACTGATGCAGGCTGTTTAATCTATTTAATCTAATGAAATCAGGGCTCAGGCGCCTCCCTTTGTTACATCTGAGACCCCCTCTCCCATATTAAAAAAGGAATATACAAGCACAAGCAAGCCCGCAGGGTCCCTTGGTACATCATTAAGTTGTAAAAATGACTTCATCACTCATGACAGAGAAATTAGACAGCCCCAACAGTGGCATATGGCAGCGGGAGAATCATTCCACCAGCTGCCCACCTAACTCTTTCTTCAAAATCCTATGCCTTCACTCCAGAGGCTGCCTCCACCCCGAGGTATAGGAGGTGTCAACCGCAGGGGATGCAGAGCTCATAAGCCAGAGAGGAGCAGAGAGAGGAAGAGCAGGGCAGATGCTCACGTCAGCAAATCACGTGTAAGCCTTTAGGCATCCTCCCCTCCCCCTCTCAGTCCTTCTATTCATTTAATAGAAAGCTTAGTTTCTTTTGTCAGGAAAAGGAGGGCCTCTTTTGCATTGCCCCAGATACCTAACCTATAAAGACAAAGGGAAGGTGGCTAGATGTTTGCAAGGCAGCTAGATAATTGAAAAGTCCCAGCAGAATAGATGACCATAAATTATGTCTACAACAGCAGGAAGGTGGTCCCTTGCAGTAGGTTTTATGTTTATGGTCTGCATTATTTTCTCTCACAAAACGAGTTTGCAAGTCTTTTTTACTGAAAGGGTTAGGGCACCTCAGCTTGCAAGGGACCTTGTTAACAAGTCCAAAAGCAGGGAGGAAATAAAGGTGATAAATAGAACATAATCTGTATATGTTCGGTGGTGAGATTTAAGGATTTATTTCCAATGTTGGTTTAGATAAACAAAATACATCTTCATTGTTTTATTTTTATGAAGTAACAATGAACACAACATTAACATGTAAAGATGTGTTTTAAATCATTTTTTAGTTCCTTTCCTTTAGAGTCAGTCTCACAAGAGCGTTTTTCATACTCAGTCACGTTATACATCTCGATGTATACCAAATTATATTTTCATAAGTATAAATGCACATTTTACTCCACCTATTTGTATTTATTTGTGTTTAAGTACAGTGTTCCTCACATGTATATATCAGTAGCATATACATAGATCTATGTCAACCAGATTCCCAAGGAGAACCCCTTCTTTGCTATGGACCGAAGATCTAAAATAACTCCAGTCAAGTATAAGGGCCTTCAGTCTTCTGAGACCCCAAATTTCCAAAGGGACCAAGTAGGAATGAAAGTTTTGAATACCATATAATCTCCTACAAAATTCTGCATTATTTTCTTGTCTTTGCTTAGATTTTGCCCTTTGCAGAGGAAGGGACAAAATCCTTGATAATGTGCCACAAAGTTTGGGAGCTAGGTCACATAGAAATGCAGTACGTTTCTCCTGCCACAAAAATCTAAGGATCCCTTGCATCTGTTAAAGGTTTTTTTTGCTAATTCTGGGTTTCTACTGGATTTGAGTCATGATAGATTGTGGTCACTCATTCAGAACGCAGATGGCTTGGGCTGCTGCAAAAAGTAAACCTTGCCATGAAGCCCATAATATTAGACAAAGATGTTCAATTTTAATGTAGAAACAGCCTGTGGTCATGTATTTCTGGATACCTGAGTTTTAGTCACTATCTCTTTGTGATCTGGGGCCAAGTATCTTCTCTCTGATCCTTTATTTGCTCTCCTGGTCTATAGAATAGGAGAACTGTATTACATGGAGGACCTGTCCAGGTAATACAGGTTCTTGCCATTAGGGAATACACTATATGATATATTTATATTCAACTAAAATAGTTTTTTTTTCATTAGCATAAGTCAAGTGAAAACCCCAAGAAATTCCTGAAAAGACATGTTGCACTAAGATTCAATCCTCTTTTAAAATTAAGGATGTAAGTAGAGGAAAATTAACTGTGACTTTCAACAGAGATGTCTAACTTCAAATTTAAGTGGATTTCACTAAATATTATATATAACAAGTATATATAACATATACCATATATAATAGATGTAAATTATATATAATAAATAAAATATAATAAATATACGTATAATACCCATTTAGAATTCAAACGTTCCACTAAAACTCTCTGTACTCTTTACTAAAAAAAGTTTAAGAAAACCTATGAAAGACTTATAGAATCTGTAGCATTTTCAGTGAAGAATAATTTTCATTGTAATGTTTACGGAAAAATCATTCTGAAGTTAAAAATCTAAACTAACATGATAAAAGATATTTTATTACAATGAAAGCAATAATTTTGCACTTCTGACAATAATGGTAATTTTATTTTATTCATTCAAGTTTCTAAAGAATTTCTTGGATTTTGGGCCACACCCACCATGCTCAGGATTTACTTCTGGCTTTCTACTCAGGCATTACTGGGGACCCTATTAAGTGCTATGCATCAGTTCCATGCAAAGCAACCACCTAGCCCCTATACTATTTCTATGTCCCTAAAAATGAGTTTAAATACAAGTAATGTTTACTGGTTAATGTTTCCCTTTTATTCCTTATTTGTTGATAAAAATTATAAGACTTAAGATTATTAACACTGCCTAAAGCAGTGTTGGATAATCAGGAACATAAATGCAGAGTAGGGAACTTCTTTAACTAGGATTCAAATAATATTGCCATAGGGACAAAGGCAACTTTTCTCTTTGAGATGGTATATATTTAAAACAATGTGGAGTAAACTTCCTTGGATAAATCTGAACTCCTTTATGTACTTTACAGAAATTCTGTTATTTCTCCCATAAAACACTTTGGTAGGTTCTCTGCTATTCAAAAAGCAAAGTAAAAATAGTCCTTTACAGTATTCCATTTGTAAATATCTGTATCAGTACAAGCCCCATGCTCTCTATTGTTTAAAAATAAGACCATAACCATCAACACCTTTTTATCACCATACTGAAAATATTCTCATCTAAAAATGTTGCAGCTTTTCAAGTTGTCTTCCTTTGATTCCCAATCCTAAGGTCCCCTATGGAGGTAACTAAAGTTCTCTGTACACTAGCCCTTTAAGAAAAGACAAAGGAAAATATGACGTAAATTCCTTTGGGACCTAGTTTCCTCTCTCTAAGACTTCCCCAACCCTCAAAGGAGCAGGAAAACAAAAATACATGTAATTTTACTCCTGTCCACCCCCCCAACAAAAAAAAAACCCAAGAAACTATATCAAGACCAAGGTTGGGTTTTTTTTTTGGTTGTTTTTTTTTTTGTTGCTAACTTCATAAAATTACTGCTTTGAACATTTCATTGAGAAAACTGTAACCAGGAGCCCTTGTCTCTTGAGAGGTCTCCACACACCTCAGTTCCTCTCCTCTAATATAGCCAGTAACAATGAGTGGAAAACACTCTTCAAAGTGAGCTTCTCTTATACCTAGAGGGAAAGGAACCTGCCCCCATTATCCCACCCAAGGGAAAACTTGCCCTACTATTAAATAATCTATGGGTAAAAGCTTGTTTGAATGGATATACAATAATTGTAGATGGCAAACTGGCCTCTTTCTTTTGTTTTTATTTCTTTTGAAGAGATAAAGAGATTATGATGTGTATTAGACATTTTTTGAAGGAACTCTCATATTGTGTATTACAAAAAAACTAAGAGAAAATTATACATAGCATGTATTGGTCTATTTAGACATTTATGTCATGTTAATAATAGATGTCTCTAGATGATTAAAATGTATTATTGCTGTACTCCTTAAATGCTTTTCTTATTTAGCATATAAGCCTTATCAGAAAACAGAATATAATATAATATTTTTCAGCCTCTGTTTTCATGGAAAGTTTTAACTGTATTGGTAATGTTTTGTCATCTTTTAATGAAAAAATCATTCTAAAATGTGATGAATCTATAATTTTCTATATGTTCATGACAAATTTCAATAATCTAACCTTAATTTTCTGGTTGGGAACACATCAGACATATGAAATAAAAATATTGTTTCTTTTTTCTGAATATCTATTTAAAAAGCAATATAAACTTAGAGCCAAATAAAAAATTTTAACTCCAAGAATTTTCTTCAAAGTAAATCTACCATAGAAATCAGAACAAAAGCTATCATCAGTTTTTACTTTATTAAGCATGACCCAGATGAAAGCAATGAGCTTGCATCTTTTTAAAACCAGAAAACGCTGTTTCCTGGGTTTCCAGTGTTACAAAAAAAAAAGAAAAAGCTGGGCACTTCTATTGTTTTTCTCTAGCTGGAAAATATTAGCGTTTTAACATTCAGCAGAAACTGATGATTTTGATTCTGAAAAAAAATAAAGGCACAGATATATTTTCATTTCACAACATAATATGTCGCCTGTATTATCTTTCCCCAGAAGTATAAATATTTCATAAGTGTATGTTTTTAGTGTTTGTCTGTGAAATTCCTTTTGCTTTTGAAAAAAAAAATTCACTAGACTCAATATACTGGATTATGGATATAAAAGCCATAGGTAACATGTTTGTGGTTCGTTTTATTTAAGGGAATCTTACTTCTTAAAATTTCTACTATCACTTTTCTTTGATTATCCCATTGATGAATTTCGATCAGTACAGTTTCAATTTTTCATTTTAAATTGATTCTTTTTAATGTACACATATACATATAATGTCCTTCCTGTTGGTGTTAGGGTTAAGTTGCCTGGTGCTAGAGTAAAGATGATATACTAAATACACTATCCCTATTTCACTGTCCCCTTGATATTTTGAAAGATGGTAAGAAATTTTTTTTATTGAATAATTGTTAAACTTGTAATTAATACCAAAAAGAAATTCCTTACCGGACCCTAGAAACAACTGAGAAGTCCAGGGCAGAAAAAGATACCTAAGGGTGGCAAAAAGCCACTTGAAGGGAACCAGATTACCCTGTGTCTGGGGAGGGACCAGGTTACCCAGAGAACCAAAGGAGGAGAGTGCCTAGCTCTTCTCGACGACAAAATTGGACTTTTGGGGAAGGTCAAGGCGGAAGCCTTAGGTTCAAGGACAGTGGGAGACGTTTGTCTTTTTAACTGGGGTCTAGAAGATCAAGAAGGGCAAATGTACTTGTTTATTCTCAGTGGAACAACGGAGATTGAAGTAGCATTTAGTTGGTTAACCAAAATCCACCCGAAGAAGCAAAGGAAGCTGCTGCTCACCCTCTAGAAGCCAGGCGGTACCCCGAGGCCCCGCACCCTAGGAGTCCCGAGGCTCCGGGAGGCAGGGTGCCTCGGTGGGTGGCGCTGGGAGCCTCGGATCGGCTGGCGCTAGGACCTGGGCTGCAGCCAGCACCGCAGCCGAGCCGAGGCCGCGGGGCGCAGCTGAGCGCTCCCCCACCCGCTCGGACTCCGCGGAGCTCATTAACAGGTGGAGTCGCACCCCGGGGCTGAAATCCCGCCTGCCTCCCTGGAAACAAAGCGGGGTCGGCCCCGAGCCCCCGCTGGGCGGGCCGTGGGGCCGGGCTTTCGCCGCGCCCGGCCGGGGAGGTCAGCCCCTCGGGGAGCCGCGGCGGTGACTCCCGGGCTGCTGGGGAGGAGGTGGAAAAGGGTGGCCCGTCGGGCCTGAGCGCCTACTGGGACGTCGTGCGCGTCCACAGTGCCACCGCGAGCTGGTCTCCCCCAGCGCGGACAGGGCACCCTGAGCGGGCACGCTCGTCGAGTAACCCAAATCCCTCTGCGCGCTTCTCCAGGAAACGGAGCACCCAGGGTCCGAGCCGGGATGCTCCGGGAGAGTCGGGGCGGGGACGGGGATGTAGGAGACACTCCCGTTACCCCCACCCCCCCGGAGCACCCGACACCCAAGGGTTTATTCTTCCAGGCCCCGCTGCTGCTCTTTCCTTCGGGGTGTGCCAACCCCCCCGAGCCCCAGGCCGCTGGCGCGGGTTACCTGTTGGCTGCCAGGCGGGAGGCGATGTAGCCGCCTGGAATCTGGGTGATGATGTAACCCCAAAAGAAGGAACCGTGAATCATCCCCACCGTTTCCGGGTCCCAGTTGAATTTGGCTTTCTGTGAGGACACAAAGGAAAGAGAACAAAACAGAGTGGAGAGAGAGAATCAATGTTGGGGCTAAAGGTACTTGGTTCCTCAAAGAGAACCTCAAATTTTCAAGCCCTGGTTACTCCTGCCTTTCGGGAATTGGGAGAAGAGGGGGGGAGGTGGCACTTCATTTTTGTTTCCAGACCAAAATGGAATCTCTACCTTTGTAAGGAGAAGAAATGCCTCTTTTATTCATCTATTTATTTTTAAAGCTCTCATTTGAAATGCAGCGTGATTCATAGAGAGACCACGCGCCCTGGGTTTTGCCTTTCGGCAAAGCCGAAAGAGATGGGATCGCCTGGACCACTGAGGAATTGATAGGGTCCCACTTTGCCGGACTAGGACTCTCGATGGAAAGATTCCATTTGCCGGCCCGGGAGAGAGTCTTCTGGTCGGGGTTCGTTTAGGGAAGCTACTGCCTTGCTGGAGTCGCTGAGGAACAAAATCTAACAGGGGGGGATTCTAGGGAGAGCAAGGAACGTTGACGCTTGGGTTGGACCGTGTGGAGGTCGAGGGACCTAGGGAGTGAGGATGGAGCCTGCAATATGGGGCTTTAAGGGACCTGAACATTCTTGGGAGACTCCTTGGGGGGGTTGGGGAAGGGGGGATCTAGGATGTCCTAGGAGAGCAAGCGACTATTCGGAAGTGATGATCCTAGAGGTGGATTTTGTTTGCAGAATGAGGTCTAACTCCGCCCCCAGACAACCTGGGGGCCACACTAGGCAGACCTTAAAGAAAACTGGGGCGAAATCCTGCATCCCACTGAGGAAAAGAGTGCTAATCTCCGCACACCCCGAGCGGGAACTTGAGGTTCTGTTTTTTTTTTTTCTCTCCCTTTAAGTAAAAACGCAGAAATTAGACCTATTTGTAGGTTCTGCAGGAATCCCAGGAACAGCCGTAACTTCAACACGCCCAGCGTCTGGCCACTCAAGTCCCTGAGCAGGAAGTCCCCACCCACGGGTGTCTGTGACCTTGATGTGACACTCTCAGCGATTCCTAAGAATCCTTGGCTTGGGGGATTCCTACACTGACCAGTGCTGCGACCCCTCTCCCAGCGGGGCGTGTGGATCACCGGCTTGTGAAGGTCTTGGGACAGAGACTGACCTTTTTTTTTGTGCACATTTGATCCTAGTGTTCCTGCAGGTTTGCTTCACATTTTGATCACTGACCTTTGGTGGTGGGAACTGGAGGAAGTCGGGGGGGGGGGGGGGCGGGGGGGAGTTTTAACCCTCTGACAACAACAATAATGATGTTGCTGGCTTGGGCGGGCTCTGAGGTTAAACCCGGGTCTTTTAGACATGTGAGGATCACCAAACTTCTCGTCTGAGTCATTCTGCAGAAAAACCGAGGGAGCGAGATGCTCTTGGCCCTCGCGCCGCCGTGAAAGCTGGGGCCCGAGTGCCAAAGCGCGGGTGCGCCAGGGTGAACAGGGAGGTGGCAGGGCTATTGCGGTGCACACTCTAGACGGGCAGTGCTCGAGGGGGGACTTATGCAGTCCCTGGAGCCCACACCATTCGTGGATGGGCGCACGGGGGTACGCGCACCGGCACACAGCTGCGGTGGCTTGGCGAGACCCACCCACGGGCCCGCGGTTGCCCACCTCCTTGATGACTTTGCCCCCTCGATGGATGGTGCTGTTGTTGACCATGTCCACGATGGCCACGCCCAGGTTGCAGCGGATGCCGAAGGAGATGCAGAAGCCTAAGCCGCTCATGATGGCGATGATATAGCGGCGCGGCAGGCCGAAGCACGTGCAGTCGCACAGGGGCGCCTTCTTCTCTGCCACCTCCAGGGGCTTGCCATCCTCCGTCAGCTCGATGGTCTCCCCGGTGTCTTGCTTCTTTTCTAGCACCCTGCACCGCAAAGCGGGGGACGCGGGTTGGAGGCAAGGATGCCGCGGGTTAGGTACCCCACTGCCCCACCCCCCTCCTCCACCGCTACGCTTTCCGGGTTCCTAGACCTGTCGGCGCTGGGGGAGGGGCGTTGATCTATTGCCCCCCCACCACCACCACACCCGAATCCCCTCGGGGGTTAGGATTCTAGGGCCTCGCCCGCCTCCAGGAACTCCCTGCCGGCAGCTTTTGCAAGGCTAAATACTCTGGAGCCTCTGGCATCGAACGCCCGTTCACCGGGATCCACCCCGCAGCGCCTTCATTCACATCTACTCACAGGCCACTCTATTGCGGTTTCGGTGGCGCGTTAGGGGAAGATTGGCCGGAGCTGTGACTCCCCAACAAGTATGCAGCCAGCCTCTCTTCCACCCCACTCCTCCTCCTATTAGCGCTTTGCCCCTGGGACCATGCATTGGACCCGGCTGCCCAGCCTTGCCAGGGTCACTCAGTCCTCTGCGGAGGGTCCCCGCCACAGCGCTGCACCCAAGCTCCCCCTTCCTTATCCGCTAAGCTGAGGCTTTCTGGGGTTCCAATGTGCCCCGAGATGCAGCTGCACAGTGGTCCCTGGGGACTAAGGTCGGTCGGGCCCGGAGTCCCTAGAAGGGCGTCTGTGAACACTAAGGGGTGCCAACGCGCTCTCCTTGAGCTTTCTCCAGCCCCCTGTGCCAGTTTTTACGCTCGCGTTACACCTCTTACTATTTTCCCTTGTTACTAGAGTTTGAAACAAAGGCCTCCGCAACATATGGCCGACACCTAAGCTTCCTACTGCCAGAACATGAATAATTAATTGTTCACAATCTTGCGTCATTACTATCTTGGTTACAAACACCAAAAAATGAGACTCGCAGTTTTCCAAACGCGTCCCCCAATCATCCTTGCTAACATATTCCACGCCAACTAGATGATCTCACATTGGTGTAGCATTATCTTGTAGTTTTTTTTTTTCTTTTTCTTTTTAATTGGCAGAGTATTTCACGAGATTTACCCGCCGGATTTGATTCCCTTTCCGTGCTTTGCGTCCTTAGGGGAAAGGGGAACCGGGTAAGGGCGGGGGGGTGGGGGTTTGGGGGGAATCGAGTGATGGAATGATTTTACTCAAAACTGATAATGTTATTCTAGTCCACAATCTACTCACGAGATTACCATAAAATAAGGAGAATATAAACTGAAACATCACCATAGACCCTTGAGAAAGATACTTTAGATATTCAAACAAAGAACCTCTCTGAATACAATTTGCAGATGTTTTCCAATCCGCCGTATAATTTAATTTTATGTGCGCCTTTTCAAATGATACATCCACACTCAACTGTTTGTATAAATACCGGTAGGAGCAAATAAAAAATTTAAATTAATGCCAGATTGAGAGATGAATGTCAAGCAATTTGAAACTACAAAGAAAAATAAGTCAGATTTACAGATTATACAAATTGTCACCTGGAGAATAATCATGGGGTCTTATTGAGTGCATTAATGTTTATTCCTTAGAGTCTAATTTCAATATTGGAAAAAATGGCAATTTCTTTATTCTGGGAGGGAAAATTCAACTAACGAGATTTTTTTGCATTGATTTATATGGAATATGCAAAGTTGAACTCTGCACCTGAATTCCCCACCTGATGACAGTTTGGTTGAGAAAGAACAGGTCTTTTTAGGGCAGCTGCGGAACTGCAGGGCCCTTGCGGTATCTACTGCCGCATAGGTGCAGGGCTGTGCCTACATTGAAGCCCTCTAGACCAAACAGATTTGAAAAAAATCGGGAGACACGTTGCCCATTTTCTTTATATTTCTTATACAGTTTCTAAGCTATCAGTGTCCCAAACAAAAATTAGAAATTGCTTAGAATCGTTTGTTCTTTTGTTTCTATCCTCCTTCTCTCCTAATTTTGCCCATATTATTAAGAATAGTTGCACACATGTATTATTCTTAAATGGACTTAAAGTTGTGAAATTTGCAACACAGTAATCACAGTGAATAGAGGAAGAATTGTTTTTGATCTTTTATAGGACCTTAAAAATATTTCTGCTGCTTATTTTTGTTTTTTTGTTTTTTCTTAAGGGCACTAAGGCATGTCCTATGCAAGAATTCAGAGAAGTAAAAAATATTAAAAATGTGCATGTAATGTCTTGGTCTTTGCATGCATATAGGTGTAGAGAGAGGAACCACTTCAGTTAGCAATGATTGATAATTTTTTCTTCTCCCTTCACTACAGAAATATACTGGGGGGTTTCTACTTGAATGGCTTGAAATCGAGATATAAATCCTTTTTTTTTTGCCTTTTTCTTTCTGAATTTCTTGGTTAATTGTTTGTTAGCCATATTATTTTTTCATTCATTTGTTTGCATCAAAGAAATTAAACATTGATGCTACTATAAGCACACAAAAAACGACTCTTTGAACAGAAGCAGGTCATTTTTGAACTGTAATGAAAATATATCCTGAATATGCAAGAAAAAGAATCTTTTATGTTCCAAAACAACACACACACACACACACACATACACACACACTAGGTTTATTTAATACAACATTCCTGAATTAATAAGCAGGTTTCCAGAGCATCCCTGCCTAGCAATGAACAACAAAAAAGACTTTCTGATCATTTTACAATTTCTCTAAGCAACCAAGGTTTACATGAATAACCCTGTAGAATCTTTTTCACGCCGAGCCCCAAGCAAACATGGGTTGCTTTTTCTTACCTGTAGATCTGGCCGAGGGATTTTCCAGCAAAATTCTTTAGCCCCTCTTTTCCTGGGGTCAAAATCCTTTGTTTTACGGACTCCATTCTTGCAAAGACTGGTGAGGTCTCTTGCCAGATTTAAGTAGTGGTTGCTATGAAAGAAGAGGATTGCGCATATTGTCTTAATCGTTGCAGGTACTTATGGGGTTTTTCTTCACTGTAGAATGGTATTGGTGTTCCTCCAGTAAGAGTGCAAGTGAGAGAGGGGAGGGAGACTGAGAAAGAGAATACAACAGAATAGCTGCATGCAGCCCACGGGTTTCCTAATAGGAGAGTTGGTAGACACAATCAGAAAGTCTCATTGGAAGGGGAGGATCCGGTGGCAAAGGGCGCACGCAGAGCCATGGTATTTGGGCGGGTGCAAATTAGTCCTTGTCCTGGAAGTCAGTGATCTGGAAAAAACAATGAAAATTCCCGGCTACGGTGGTCTTAATGTTGTCAAATCGTCTGCCTTTTAAGCGGAGGGGCGGACATAGCACAAGACGCTTCTGCAAGAGCAAAGTCAAAAGAACAGTACTTTTAAAAATGGTGCCTTTGCTGTAGGGAGCGGAGCACTTCCAAAACTCATGGGAGCATCTTAGGTCTCAGGTGAACAACGTTGCTATTAGTTTTTCCTCCTTGCCCATCACCTCCTCCCATCACGCCGGCGCGACTCTGCTCTGCAGTAGAGTCGAATTAAGATGGAGAAAGCTTGCTGCTCTTTGAGTACGTGAGTAAATAACACGCTCACGTTCTGATCTGGGCAGCGGCAGGAAAGATTTTTTTTTTTTTTTTCAGCACGCTGACAGCGCCCAACTGAGCGCGACTCATTAGAATGGTTCAGCACCACGGACAGAGTAAGTTTCAGGAAAAGAGGAGGCTTCTTTTTGTTGGTAAGGTTGCCAACTTTCTAGGGGAGCTGGGCAAATCGCCCGACCCAGCACCATTCTGGAGATCTCCAGGAATCGGTTCTATGTAAACTAAGGGGGGGAATTCATCATTGCCAGTGTTTTCGGAGAGAATGGTGCATTTGGTTTTGCAAGGGAGGATGACTTTATTAAAAATTGACAAGTTACTTATAGTTTCCTCAGTATGCTCATACCAACTCTGCCAGTGTTACAGGGAAGAAAGATTACAATATATTTTACGTGTGTCTATAGTATTCCAGTAAATATGGGACCCTTTGGATATAAAATACATGTACACACGTAATGGTTAATTGTCCTGTGTGTTTTGTTTTAACCTCTGATGGAAGGAAGGAAGGAAGGAAGGAAGGAAGGAAGGAAGGAAGGAAGGAAGGAAGGAAGGAAGGAAGGAAGGAAGGAAGGAAGGAAGGAAGGAAGGAAGGAGAGATAAAGGGAAAGAAGATAATGAAAAGAACAAACATAGCAGTAACCTCAATATATGTGGTTAGATAAAAGATTGGCAGCTTGAAGCTTAATTTAAGTCATGTATGCCTCTTCACTAAAGCAATTTGCAGCATTCTACTGAAACATCCCTATAACGGTGAGATTTGTGGCCATACCATGTATTTAATAATGAGTAATCATTGACATTATCTTCAAATTTTAGTTTACATCACTCATATTCCTTTATAATGTGATTCTTCTTTGCACCATAGTCTCCTAAACCATAAAAATTCATATTCATATAAGACTTGTATTTTCACATTTAAAGATAGAGCATGAATGAATCTATTCATTAAGTAAAGCAAAACTTGTGGTAGCTTAATGTTAATTATTAATCATTTTCATGAGTCATAGACCTCTCAGGTGTAATTCAGACAGATGCTCTTGCACCACATTCTCAAGGTCAAGTTCCTTAGATTTTACTTAAGCCAATAGGGGGAGTATCATTTTCTTGGGGACTCTGAGATCAAATTGAAATAAAAGAAATATGAATCATATAAGAATGCTTTCTTAACAGACCAAATGATAAATATATGTGCAAATAATGATTAAATGAACAATTATACAAATAGTTAATATCTGATTTTATTGAATTTAACAATTATATGTTATTATGAATTGTAATAAAGAAAAGAATACTGGATGCATCTCCTACTAATTTTGATGACTATGGACTAAAATCTTTGTCTTGTATGAAATATGAAGTATTTTAAAGCTACATAATGCCTTAAAATGATATCTTATACTCAAAGGTGAACAAGCCTAAAAAGAAAGAGAGCTCATTAAGGAACATTTTTTCTAAACAAAAGATTCAAGCCTGTCTATAGTTAAGTCATCTGAGTATCTCTAAAATATCCATATTTCAAATTTTAGTCATAAAAGATTAAATTTACCTTAGGTACATCGATGACTTCAACATTCTGCAAGATGCAAGTGTAGAAATTAAATAAATATTTGTGAAGCTGCTGTGATAACACAAAGATGATTCTCTTGATTGCTTCTGTAAAAATACAATCAGTAAACCTAATTGTGTACCTACATATACATATATAGTTTATATACTATGCCAAATGGTAAAAATCCAACAAAAAAGCTTTATTCTAGAGTAAAATAGTTACATTCATCTTTATTGAATTAAATGCCGTCTGGTTCATCATTTTATTCTTAATAACAAGGTGAGTGCTTGAATTAGAATCACTGCTTATATTGATTTATTCATTCAAATATATTCATTTGGAGCCAAGAATTGCACTAGGTTCTAGTAATGTCCCATTAATGACTTCACAAGCTACATGGGAAATAGAAACACAAGTACAATTACAAATAATTATGAATATAATTGGATAAGCTAATGAATAAGCCCAGAGTTAAAAATGTGCAGAAAATTTTCAGGAGGTGATATTACCTTGTTTCCCTTAAAGCTTGAGTTATGATAAAGCTAGCTCTAGGAAGATTGTGGTAGCCAGTGAATTGGATGGAGGCAAGTGGTGACACCTGTAGGGCATGCCAGGGAAAGAGATATGTTGAGCAAAATTATAAACAAAAGGAAGTACTGCATGGAAAAGTTAAATTTGTGAATGCCATTTAGGTGCTTTTAAAATTAATAGAGGTGGGGCCAGAGCAACAGTACAGTGTGTAGGGGGTTCGTCTTGCACACAGCTGACAGTGGTTGGATCCGGGGATCCCATCTAGCCTTCTGAGCACCACCAGGAGTAATTAATTCCTGAGTGCAGAGCCAGGAGTAACGCCTGACCTCACTGGATTGATCCACATATAAATAAATAAATAAATAAATAAAATTAATAGAGGGCCAGAGAGATAGGACAGTGGGTAAGGCACTTACTTGTCTTGAATACGACCCGTTCATATTTGACCCCCAGCACCACATATGATCCCTTGGGCACCACCAGGAGTGATCACTGAATGAAAAATTAGAAGGGAGCCCTGAGTATAGTTGGATGTGGCCCCAAACACAATAATAATAATAATGATAATGATAATAATAATAATAATAAAAATTAATAGAAGTTTGGGGGCCGGAGCGATAGCACAGCAGGTAGGGCATTTGCCTTGCACGCTGCTGACCCGGGTTCAATCCCCAGCATCCCATATGGTCCCCCAAGCACCACCAGGAGTAATTCCTGAGTGCAAAGCCAGGAGTAACCCCTGAGCATTGCTGGGTGTGACCCCCCCAAAAAAGGCAAAAAAAATTTAATAGAAGCTCAATATTAGATTTTAATTGACTTACTAATATGAGAGGTTTTTTTTTTCTATTCTAATATTCTCCTAGTCTAGCAGCTGCTCTTCTCCTACTGCCTTACTAGGCAACTCCTTTCTTGGAAAATTGCCTTCTCCTACCATTATTCAAAGTTTTCTATTGAGTATAGTAGCTATTGTATGTAGCATAGGTTTTTTTTGTTTGTTTGTTTGTCTTTGGGCCACATCCAGCTGTGCTCAGGAGATACTTCTGACTCTGCACTCAGGAATTACAGATGGTAATGGTGCTTGGGGGGAGCATATGGGATGCTGGGGATCGAACCCGGGTCAGCTGTGCAAGGTAAATGTCTTACCCGCTGTACTATATCTCTTGTCCCTTTAACACAGATATTTATACATGACTTTTGTCTCACATGATCTTATTTAGTAATTACAAATATTCCTCAGACTAACTTAGTTTTATTCCCAGATTATTGAGCAAAAGTTGTATTCAAGAAGTAGCCTGAAGATATAAAACCGGTGATGAAAAAGCAGCATGAATTAAGAGTATTTTATCATAAATTAGGTCTTGTGAAATACAGATTCTGGTACAATATCTATAGTGGAACCCAAGATTCAGTAATTCTAAAAAATTTCCAAGACAACATTAATGTAGATGATACTTTGAATATCAACAGTGTAATGGTATAAAAAGTGAAATTACATTGCCTAAGTAAAGATCCTGATTCTGCTATCACTCCAGAATTTTGAGTCAATCATTTACCTTTGATGAACTTATATTTCTTATTTGTAAAAAAATTAATACAGTAATTTATCTGTATTAGTCTGCTGACCTGAAAATACCTATGAATTTTCCATTAATTTTTTTCACTGATACAAAATATTTTTCTTGATTATTCTAACTTATAATATTACAATTGAATTTCCCATTATACATGAAGTGACTAAATGCCAATATTACAGAGAATAGAGCTATTTTCTGAAAGTTGTCCTCTTATATGTTTAAAGAGGAGTAAATTCATTGCATGCTTCACTTTGAATGGATGTTGAGTATTATATGCTATAAGGTACTTGAATTCATAGCATTCTTTGAAATTTACCAAAGATATTACCCAGTAGCAGCAATATGTTAGATTTGTGTTTGTATATATCCTTGGGTGAAGAAACTTTTTGAAATATCAATGACTGTCTTACAATTGATGCCCCCTAGTGGAAGAAGATGTTATTATTTTAGAAGAAACTAAAGTCCTTAATTATGTAATTCAAACTGCTGCCCTTACTTCCTCCCTTTCACCCTCCTTCCCTCCCTTCCTTCCTCCCTCCCTCCCTCCCTCCCTCCCTCCCTCCCTTCCTTCCTTCCTTCCTTCCTTCCTTCCTTCCTTCCTTCCTTCCTTCCTTCCTTCCTTCCTTCCTTCCTTCCTTCCTTCCTTCCTTCCTCCCCCCTCCCTCCCTCCCTCCCTTCTTCCCTCCTTCCCTCCCTTTCTTCCCTCCTTCCTTCCATAACTTTAAAATATAAATATATAACTATAAAATAAAGTCTATTTTCTTGATCGTACATTTACAATTTTCTGACCAGGTACTAAAGACCAACTTTTTAGGAATAAGTATATTATATGAATATCTCACTTAATCAGAGTTAAAAAAGGAAAATTTTATTCAATTAAGACTCAGAAAATGATTTATCCCACAAGAGGCATCAGTTGTCTGTTGAGTGAATATTTGTTGAATCCACAAATAAAAAAATGCCACATTAAAATAGCCTCAAAATTAGAAAATAAGTATTTTTAATAAATCTGTCATTAAAACACAAGTAACAATTTGTATATAGCATTAAGTATTATATGCAAATTTAAATTTTTTGGTAACAGGAGGAATTTTTCAATTTTGTATTCATATTTTAAATGTTCATAAAATAATTATTTCTTCTATTCTGATTAAAAACTTTGATCCCTTTTCCTTATGTGATTACCATGCCATATTATGCCATTATAAATATTCTTATAATAGATTCACAAAGTGCATGTTCTTAAAAAGAAAACTTTGTTGTAAGGCTTTTACTGCAGTATCACTTAATTTGACTTTGAATTCCTAAATCAATGTTCACTCTAACTTTTACATACTTTGTTCAGGTTGTGTCTACACAAATAAACTTGAGGTTCATCTGTGACTTTTTTCTTTCAAGGGTTTTAAGTAGACAGATTATAGTTTGGCTATATTTAACTTTGCAGTGTTAGCCTCAGAGACATTACTTAGAAATTATGATTATGCAATTTCTTGAGAATCAGAAAAGAGGAAATAATTTAGTTTGTCTTCCCCACATCTGTATACACAATCCAGTACTCTGCACTGCTATATTTAGTGGCGTGGGTAAAATAGCTGTTGATTTCTCTGTGATCTGTGTGATTAAAAACCTACAAGCAGGAATTTTTGGACATCCACATATTATACCTTTAAATATCTTAACTATAAATGTGTGTGCATGTATGTGTGTGATAATGTATGGAAAGTGTCCTATGAATATCATACTCTGTATCATTTTCTATTTAATTTGCATGTTATATTTCAGTCTGTCTTTTCTTTACTGAACAAAAAAGTTTCTTATACTTTACACACCATTGTGTGTTGGAAAAGTCAAAGTGACTGAAGACCGAATTCTGTTCTAGTACTGGAAAAGTAATTGTAGTTGTGTTTTGCTGGGAGTGGTCTCTAAGCAATGTTCAGGGCTTGGGGGACCACTTCCTGGTGCTGCTCATTAATCAATTAGGGGACTCTGGTCTCCAGGCATTGAACTGTCTAGCTGGACAAAAGTTTTCTAATTTTGAATCCCAGGATAGGTACACAGAGTAATGCTGTAAAGGATTAGCCTCTATACTTTCAAAAACATTTTCTCAGGGCAAAAGATGCACATAAATAAATAAATATTGGGGTAAGTAAGAATATAAATAAGATACAATTTCAAAGAGACTGAATAAAGGGAAAGTGATACATAGTATTTTGCAGGTTTTATGGAAGCTTATCTACATGGAAATATCTGTGGTTTCGGGGAGAATAGGAGTCCCAATTTTTTTATCACTTTGAGTTAATTATCCTCTTATTTTTGGTGCTATATATGTGTCTTTAAAGATAGTGGAATATATACTTATCTAACATCGAAATATTCTGTTTGGAAATTTTCTTTAACTTGTTCACACTACGTACTACATTATTAAGTCTATCAAAGCAGAAGTGACACTCTAGAATATTTTAGAGTAAAATTTTACAAAGTAAATATCTGAAAATATAATTTGGTGACATGATAGAATGTTGAAATATGTAATATTTTATTGGTATAGCTGTGACTTTAGGGAAGTAACAAAAGTATAATGAAATAGACTAACTTTCTATCTGCTGCCCTCTAGTGGTAAAATATATATATATTTTTTAGGTTACATAGGCCAATATATCACTGTCATCCCATTGCTCATTGATTTGCTCAAGCACCATAGCGTCTCCATTGTGAGACTTGTTACTGTTTCTGGCATATTGGATATGCCACAGCTAGCTTGCCAGGCTCTGCCATGCGGGAGGGATACTCTTGGTAGCTTGCCGGGCTCTCTGAGAGGGACAGAGGAATCGAAACCGGGTTGGCCGCATGCAAGGCAAATGCCCTACCCGCTTTGCTATCTCTCCAGTCCGAATGATTGATACAAATCATAAATTTATATAAATTGATGTAAATTACTAGAAAGTTGGCAGATAACCTTGCTTCAACTAACATTCAAATGATATATGTGACGGAGCGATAGCGCAGCGGTAGGGCATTCACCTTCCACGTGGCCGATCCGTGTTCAATTCCTCCTCCCCTCTCGGAGTGCCCGGCAAGCTACTGAGAGTATAGAGCCCGCAGGGCAGAGCCTGGCAAGCTACCCGTGATGTATTGGATATGCCAAACACAGTAACAATAAGTCTCACAATGAGAGACGTTACTGGTGCCTGCTCGAACAAATCGATGAGCAACGGGATAGATAAAAACAAAACCCTAAAATATAAAACAAACCCCACAAAAATGATGAATCAAGATCAAAAAACTGTGCCAATTTCCATATTTTTTCATATTTTCCTATTAACACATCCTTATACTTTAGTAAACACCATGGCAGATAGGTCTTACTTTTACACTGAAGAGATTTTGATATTTCACTGAGATTCTGAATATTGGTGTCAATTCTTCTGCTATTTCTTGTGGAAAAACAGTTGAAAATCTGATCCAATCATAACAAAAGTGTGCTCTTTAAGCAGATTGATCTTTCAAATTTTTGACACAATGAGTCTCATTTTAATAAATATTTAGGTCATTGCATTGCATTTACACTTCTTTCAAGAAAGGAAGTATTATTATATATATCTGTAAAAGTAAATTATGGATGAATAAATGAATGAAATAAAAAAACATAAAAAACCATGTATAATATATCTAAGAATTATAAAAATAAATTTTAAATACTTGAAAGAGGGAAGAGTCAGTAGGAACAGAAAAAGATAGAAAGGAATAATGGGCTATCAAAAGAAAGTATTTTATTTCAAGTTAATGTAATTAATATTATTTTTACCATTGCCAAGTGCAGACAATGTGTTAAGTCTTTTGCTGGATACCATGGAAACAGATAAGTGAGACAAATATATTCCTCCCAGAGATAACTGATTTTAATTAAGAATTTTTTATCTTTTCTTAAGCTCTTAAAATTTTAAATTTTGAGCAAAGAAATTATTTGATTAAGCACAGAATGGTTTTTATAGGTTTAATAAGGCAACAAAATAGTAAATTATGTAGAGAAAAGATAAAAGTAGGGTCTCCATTTAGAGACTATTGCAATGGTCTTTGTGTCCATTGGTTTATAAACCAATGGACATTTTAGAAATCTATCTTCTTTCCTATGTGATAATCACCTTGTCAGTTCATTCAGGAGTAGGAAAAAATATCTGTAGACACATAGCATACCAGAGCGATGATTGAACTAATTGCTTAGATTTATTTAGAAATTATTGATTCAAATGACACTGGGAAAGTGTTCCTGTGGGACAATTTCACTGTAAGCATTATTTCATCTATCGTGTTACCCTGACCCCATCTCTTTTTTGGTTTGGGGTCAAACCTGCAACATTCAAAAGTTATTCCTGACTCTGCATACAGGAATCACTCCTGGTAATACTTGGGGAAACTATATGGGATGCTGGGGATTGAAAGTGGGTCAGGCATAGTCAAGGCAAATTCCCTATCCACTGACCTATTTCTCCAGCCCCATATCCATAGCTCCTGTTTCACCTTGGCATTTTAAAAGGAAAAAGTGAACACATTTGTTCAATTAGTGGGTAGTAAGAAAGGTTGATGGCAAATGGTCAATCCATTTTTTCTATCCTTGAGTTCAAGGTAAAAGATTCTAAACATTTCTCCTCAGTACAGATGCAGCTCATAGTGAATTTAATGGGATGGGCTCTGTTTAGTTTGAAATTGGAAGCAAGTAGTACCCATTTTTTTTTTTTTGCCATTTGGATACTTCTTCTAGAGAAAGCTTTCCAGGCTGAAATTTATTCTCAAACAATATCAAACCATACCAAAATATATAGGTCGCCTTAGCATTTAACTGGAGCTCATATTTCTTATGCTGCTTCCCATTCCAGAAGCTATACCATCAAAGCAGAGGAAAGCAGAACTATTCATTTTCAGAAATCATTACTTCACATTCTAAAGAGTTATGCTATTTTTTCATAATTGACAAAAACATTTTCAATCATAGCAAGGAAGGTAGAACAACACCACAGATAACCCATGATATTGTTTTTTTTTTGTTTAGCTTTGCTTTTTTTTTAGATGTGATAGGTACACTATGTTTAAACTTCGCATTATTTCCTTTTTGGGCTTTCTTACAGGAGACCAGTGCCCAGGTCTCTGGATACCAAACTGCTTGGGTTCAGTGGTGCTGGAGGTTATCACGTCCCCACCACTGTGGTGCTTGGGGCCTCGGGGCCACATGGTGCCAGGGACCTAAATCGGTAGGGTGCAGGCTTGGCATGTGACTTAACTTCTGTATTAACTTCTTTTACTTTTTCTTTAAAAAAATGTTTATTATAGTTTAGGTAATAGGGTTACACTAATATTCAAGTTTGCAGTGTTGAAGTAGAAATTCACCACATACCACCACTACAGAAAGTGCCCACAAATTTGCACCGCTCTCTCCATGTCACCTCTGGTCTGACACCACTCCACCCCTGCACCTTACCTTCTCTGTTGATTGACAGTTGTGGTTTTAGTACAGACTGTTTCCTCCCTTGGCAACACCTACATACTCCAGACCCTCCAGCTATGTTCTTCCAGTTATTTCCAGTCAACTTGCTTGTTTCTCCCCTCCTCCTCGAAGGCCTGGCACACTGGGGTCTGCATTCCAATATCCAAACTGTTTATCAATTTCATTGATAGTGGATATAACTTTGGTTTGTTTCTCTAAATACCACAGATGCTTGAGATCATCAAGGACTCTCCTGCCTCTAGCTTTTTTTTCCTCATCAAAATACCCTTCAGTTCCAACCAAGTTACTGCGAGCTGCCTGACTATATTTTTTTTTAGTGGTTGTATAGTATTCCAATGTGTACATATACTACAACTTCTTTATTCATTGATTTGTTGTTCTACATCTGAGTTCCTTCCATATCTTGGCTATGGTGCTAATCTTCAATGAACAATGGCATGCATGTATCTTGTTATTTATTTATTCCCCCCCTTTTTTTTGATTCACCATGAGATACAGCTACAAAGCTTTCATGTTTGAGCTTCAATCATACAATCAAAAACACCCATCCCTTCACCAGTGCATGCTTTCCACCACCAAAATCCTCAGTGCCTCTCCCTCCCTTCCACACACCTTTCCCTGCCTGTGTGGCAGATAATTTGCACAATACTCTCTCTCTCTCTACCTTGGTTTCCTTCAATATTTCGAGACCAGTCCCATCAGTACTCATATCTGTCAAAAAGTCAATGCGAGAAAATTTGTTTTGTATGCTTGTTATGGATAAAATATAATGTTGCATGGCTACAAGAGCAGCCGCATGCTCTAGGAATTCTAAAATTTTAATAATTAGGATCTGGAGAGATCTCTGCAGCAAGTTTCTTGGGTCTGAGATTCATGTGTGCGTCTCCGGATCATGGCCGTGTGGGAGCTTAAGTAGATGGTGGCCGTATGTGGGCATCATCTCAGAGTCCCATTGGGCTGGGAGAAGGAGAAGGAATGACTCCTCCACTGCCCATGAAGCCTGGTGTTTGCCGCCACCGCCACACCATACCTGGAGCTTCTAGAAGATGGAAATTACCGGGATTCCTAGGGGGCAGGTGGAGGGACGGCACCTACCCCCATCTGGAGTGACCTGGCGAAAGTGGCCTATTGCAAAGTCCAAAGCCATCTCTGCAGCAAGTTGCTCAGGTCCAAGATTCGTTTGTGTGCCTTGTATTAACTTCTGACCTTCACATCTTTGTTTGATTTTGGGGGGCATACCTGGTGGTATTCAGGGGTTACTCCTGGTTCTACACTTAGGGATCTCTCCTAGAGGTGCTCAGGGAACCATATGGGGCCCCAGGGATTGAACCAGCGTTGGTTGGGTGCAAGGCAATTGTATTATCTCTGATGTACTATCTCTCCAGCTACGCAAATCATTTTTAAAAGTTTCAGTCATTTGGCCCATTTAATCTAGTCACAATTCTTATTAAAAGAAAGAACTGGTTTCTTGAGAACATTGAATATGTGTGTATGTTTTGAAGGACTGAAAAGTTGTAATATAGAATAAAAACTATATGCGTCAGCTACTATAACTATTACATTCTGTTGGCTGACTTTTAATTTTGAAATGTATGGATACCTTACTATGGAAAGATAAAGGATTAATTTTAATTCATTTTCTCTCACACACACATGCTATCTTCCACTTGCTCAATATTATTACTTAAATAAATATATGAAGTCTCTATGAATATCGAACTAGAAAAGTTCTGAAACTCTTACATGCCCACACAAATCAGTGGCATAATTAGGATTGTTCATTCATCTCTTTTTACATAGGTTCAAACCATTACTTTTTTCATATTTTTTTGTATTCAACATTTTTCCCCCTAGAGTTCATACATTTTTCTTGCATTTTTCTGCTCATTGGTGTTTTCTTATATTTTTGTTTATCAAAATTAATTCATATCAAAGGCTTCCATGAAGATTATAAAATTCACTCAATATAATCAAAATGTATTGGTAATCTTTAGGTTTTATATATATTTTTTCTTATATTCTTCTCTGCAGGAGCCCTTTGCCTATCTAATTTTGTCTAAACTAGATGTCCTGGATCAAAGAAATAATGTAGGAGGTAAGGCACTTGTCTGGTAAACAGCAGAACTTAACTGAATCTTGATACTCTATATGGTCACGAGAGCACTGCAGGCGTAACCCCTGAGCACAGGGTGAGAAGCCATTAAGAAGTCAGATGTGGCCCCCAACATCAAACAAAGAAGCAGGCCAAATGATCTCTAGTTCTGTTATAAAGCTGCTAGCTTATCTTCTGTAACCAAGTCCTGAGAGATTGTTTCACTTATTCTCCCCCCTCTTCCACCTCTTGTCTGCTCTCTGGATTATATAGATCTGAAATTCCTGGACTAGAGATCTATTTACTCATTTATATGTTATTATTCAGAAACATGCATATACAAAAACGGATTTTTTTCTACTGAATACTTGGTTGACTATATTTGCTTCTTTAAATTAGAAGCACACGTATTTTTTTCCCTGATTTTATCAGAATTATTCATTGCTTCCATTCTTCTTGTTCTATTATTGAGTAGACTAATACCATTTGGATTTGTGAAGCATGAAAAATGCTTTCAAAAAATTCTTTTCTAGAAACCTGATGATGCTATCTGTCTAATGTTATAACATTTTATGACAAATTTTAATGAGGTCTTTGTGCTTTCATTCAGAGGCAGATCTATTAGTGTTCTCCAAATCTGGAAATATTCCTGTTTAATCATCTTGTTCCTCTTTTTTTCTTTAATTTTCTTCTTCCACATACATCTGTGCCCAGCACTTTCTCCTGGTTTGTTACTCAGGAGTCACTTCTGGCAGTGCTCAGGGGTCCATATGTGGTGGAAAAGATTAAATCTGGGTCAGCCACAAACAAGTTAATTAGGATCCTTACCTATTGTACAGTCTCCGGGTAAAATCTACTTGAGGATTTTCTCTCACCTAATTTTTCTATTCATTACTGGAACCCATTAGCTTTATCTTAGCCATTGTGAACTGATTATCAGAATTTTAAAATATTTTTCTCATCAATTGTGTGGGTATGTTTGGAAAATATTTTATACAATTCCTTTTTTCTTATTTCAGTTTATTGCTTAATTTTCAAAGATTTTGCTATTATGCTTCCTATTCTCCAAGACTTCTTTAATTTGTGAATATTCTTTTATTGTCCCATAGTAATTTATTCCTTTTTTTAGGGGCACACTATCTTCAGTCTCTGAAAATACCAAATTTATCTCTTGCTATTTAAAAATGGTTTTAGTCTTTGTTTCTCTTAAATGCTTTTTTTTAGTATGATAGTATTATATTCTTACTAGAGTATTTTATCAAACCTCTGGTGGCACTTGACAGTTCATATATATGAGAGTATAACACTACAAATATTGATATACCTACATGATTATTCCAATATATTCCCTGGAAAAGATTATAAATCTAGCAATCAGCATTATAGGAGCTGATCAAAGGAATTTGGACCAATGTCTCACTACTGGGTCTGAAAACTTTCATTCTTACTATTTCATTACATCTCAAGCCAGAATTTAACTGCAGGACTGGAGTCAGAGTACAGTGGATAGGGTACTTGCTTTGCATACGACTGACCTGAGTTTGATTTCCAGGGGTCCATATGGTCACCTAAACATTGCCAAGATGATCTCTGAGCATGGAGCCAAGAATAAGTCCTGTACACCACTGGATGTGGCCCCCAAACAAACAAACAACCAGAATTTAACTATCTTCTGTTCTTGATCCTGGAGTCTCAAGATTCTGGTCGCAGAGAGTCTACATGACAGGTGAGGTCATTTATTTCTCTGGATTTGAGGAGGTAGATCTAAATACTTTCTTACATAGTACTCCTTTTGGGTTTATCTGGTTATCTCAGCTCAAAAGTTTATCCATTGTGACACATATGCTGCCTGAACCTATGATGTGGCCTCATCTTCCCTCTTGAGATGTGTACTTTCCTATTTGATGCTGGCGTGTGTGTATGTGGGGCTCTCTCTGCCCTTGGAGAAGCCTGTGTTCTCTCTTGAGTGCTTTAGTCTCTTTTTAACTTTCCTTCCCTCCTCCACTTCCAAAAACCTCCAAATAAAGTCCGTTTTACTTAAAAAAAAAAGTTTATCCATTGTTTGGCCATGAGCCAAATTGCTTCTTTGTTGGCTTCTCATCAAAAGACATTTAAATTTCATTTTCTCGCACTATCTAGGCCATTTTCCATTTGACCACTGTCCATTCAATAATCAATGACGTGGGTCTTTACAAGTGCTATTTATAATTGCCAATATTTGAAAGTAATAAAGATGCCCTCCAGTTGGCAAAGAAATAAACTATGGTGCATCCAGGAAATAAAATTGCTTTCAGGGATTAAAACGAATGAATAATGGGCCTCTCAGATAGCTCCAAGGACTTGAAAGCATATTTGGCATTCAGGAGAATTCTGGGTAGATCCCCAGACTACTTGGTCCTTGGCTCAGTAAAATACAAGGACTGGAGAGATCTCACAGTTAGTAGGATGACTGACTTGCATGCAACAGACACAAGTACAATTCCCAGCACCACATATGGTCACCTGAGCACTGCTGAAAGTCTGACCTGAGTACAGCAGGTGTGGCCCAAAGAAATTTGAGGCACAAATTTCTTTATCAAAAATTTCAAAGATATTAAAAGTCTAATATATGGTGTGAACATGGCCATGTGAACCCCTGTTTGAGTATCAGAAGGCTTAATAATTATTTTTGAATAAGCATCTGGATTTTTAATCTTAGAGTTTAGTACCAAAGAATGTGAAATGCATCTTTCTTCCTTCTTTTAAGTGAATTTGACTCCTAAGTGGAACAATGTCACCATTCTCTCAGTTTTCAGTCCATTTTTCATACCCCAATGGGATTAATTTCCCTGAAGAAATATTCTCATATTTCCACTGATTTTAACTAAAATATAGAGAATTTAAATCTCTTGAAAGGACAATTTCTCAGTTCCTTTGGGCATTTCCACAGTAGTTAACAAATGGTCTCCAGTAATTATTCCAAAGTAATTTTTCATTTGTTCCTATTTTCATGATCCATACACTCAAAAAATGATCAGAAAACACATGCTCAAAACCTTTTTTCCCGTTATATATTAATTTTTATACTCACATTTGCTATTCACTGCTGTGCCATTTACTTGGTCCTTTATGTGCTAGCATCCACCGTGACTTGTTATCTAAAGCTTATATCAAATGCATTAATAAAGTCTCTTTCTGGGGCTGGAGAGATAGCACAGTGGGTAGGGCGTTTGCCTTGCACGCTGCCGACCCGGGTTCGATTCCCAGCATCCCATATGGTCCCCAAGCACCACATGGAGTAATTCCTGAGTGCATGAGCCAAGAGTAACCCCTGTGCATCGCCGGGTGTGACCCAAAAAGAAAAAAAAAGTCCCTTCCTTAATTTTTTCACTGGAAATAGAAAACTAGCCCTGTCATAGACAAAAAATAACAGCCATGAAGAAGGTCATTAAACTTCAACATGCCCCAGTTTCTTTATCCAGTTGATAAAAAAATATATTGTACCTCTCTTATGGAGATTAAATTAAATAATATATGCAAGCTTTCTCTCACAGTGCCCAGCTCTTAAGTACTTAGTAGATGGCAAAAAAAATGTAATGGTTATAATTTTGTTTCTATAAAATTCTTAAATAACACTTCTCATTTTTAATTTTCAACCATTTAGTCTATGGAAATAGACACCAAATTTGCATTTTGGGCATCTCCCAAGCTCTTGTAAAATTATCTTGGAAACAATAACTTGTTCATATGAATAAATTGATCCTATAGTTTGTTTTGGCATTTTCATTAGTATGAAGGATTCTTTTTTTTTAATTTCTCTTTGATACATTTGTTATTTAGCAGTGTTTTGTCCAGATGTTAAACTTTTCTACACTAAAAAATAAATTGAATCACCATGACACAAAATTGTTCATGATTTTTCAGTCATAGTGTTTGTGAACCCATCGTCTACTTCCCTCCACTAATATCCCCAATTTTTCTCTTGACCGCAGCCTATGTCTATGACAGACCCTTTTCATTTTTCTTTTTTTCTTTTCAGGCACAATGAACTTACTGCTATAACTGAAAGGATATCATGCATAACACTTTACTTACTTTCAGCACCTAGTTCTAATCCAGAGTGATCATTTCCTACTATCATTGGAATAGTGGTTATTTCTTGGACCTAATGACCTCCCTCCCATTGTAACAAGCTTTGCACTAAAGAGCAGTCTTATTTCTGATATTTTTTAGGCATTATCTTCCTACAATGTTTCTTCATATTCTACAGATGAGTGCAATCATTTGGTTTGTCCCTCTTCTCAGCATGATACTCTCCATATCCATTCATGTATCAGCAAATTTCATGACTTCATTTTTTTCCTAATGTCTGCAACATATTTCATTGTGTAAATCCACATCTTCTTATACTTAATTCCTACATTCATTAAGCTACACTGTGGCTTAAGAGGATATTTGACACGATTTTTATATTTGCACACTTATTTGTTTGAGTTATGACCTAGTATGTCAACTAAACTGGAGTATGTGCACTAGAGAAGATTTATTTGAATTTCTGAGAATGGTTCATCAGTTCAAGTTCTTCTTACTTATCATGTAGACCTCTTTTATTTAAATGTTTCATTTTTTGACTATCTAGTATTTTACTTCAGGGAACTTTTATTTCTAAATGTCATATCTGTAATAATACCGGTGAAATAATTCATTTTATCTTAATTTTTAGTGAAGCAATATAATGTAGAGAAATTTACTTAGAAAAGTGCGAGAAGAGAGAAAGAGAGAAATGTGTTTTAGAGAAAGAACATGAGCTTCTCTGAGTAGAAAAAGACATTTTAAAGTGTTTAAAGTAAATTAACCTTCTAGGGTCTGGAGTGATAGCACAGTAGGTAGGGCGTTTGCCTTGCATGCAGCCGACCCAGGTTCGATTCCCAGCATCCCATATGGTCCCCCGAGCACCGCCAGGAGTAATTCCTGAGTGCATGAGCCAGGAGTACTCCCTGTGCATCACCGGGTGTGACCCAAAAAGCCAAAAATAAAAAATTAACCTTTTAAGGCACTCATTTTTTTAAAAGACAGCATTTTCTCAAAGAACAATTTAAGATCATGAAAAAACATAGTTTTAAATAATGATTTTATTCATTAAGAATTAGAATCTCTTGAGGTTTTAGTTTCCTTAAGAGCAACAGTCCTTGAATACATCCTGTTACAAGACACACAAAAACACTTGAAAAAAGGATGCCTGGTCAGTATTATTTTGTCTGTGCTACTTTCCTTATAAAGATAATTTTATGAACATTGTATTTTTACAACTAAAAGAATATGAGAGCTTCTACCAAAATTAAAAACAATGGACCTTCTTTTTTTTAAAGAAGCAATACAAATTCCTGTTCTCTTCTGGTGTCACTCATCAGAGATTCAGTGTCACCTCTAGTAGCTGAAAACATAAAATCTGTTTCAAGATTTTATATTTTGACATCTGGCATTGTTTTAAAAATTAAATCATCATGGGATTCACAGTAACAAAGTTGTTCATGATTGAGTTTGGGTCATGTTAATACTTGTCCCTTCAACAGTGTATATTTCCCACCAGATACCTGGTAGTTTTTTTAAAAAATATTTTATTGAATCACCATGTGAAAAGTTACAAAGATTTCAGGCTTAAGTCTCAGTCATACAATGCTCAAATACCCATCCCTTCACCAGTGCCCATGTTCCACCACCAAGAACCCCAGTATACCTCCCCCCCACCCCCCGCCTGTGTGGCTGATAATTTTCACTTTATTTTCTCTTTACTTTGATTACATTCACTATTTCTAACATAAAACTCACTATTATTATTTGGAATTTCCCCCCAAAATCGAACTTGCTGAAACGGCAGCATTTGATCATTTGTTTTCCTTTGCTGAGAATGAAGAGATAGGAGGTCGCATAGGATTTCTGAATTTTAGTAACTAAGTCCAGGGAAATTTCTGCCAAAAATTGCCTCATTGCCACCCCCTGGAAAGGAAAAGCTGAGAGAAAAAAACCTTTCCCCTCCTGGGGCAGCTTGGGGCCATGGCTTAGTTCACAGTCTGGAGGCATTTCTGGAAGAAGCTGCTGGTGCCGAGAGTAGTTAGATGGCCTCTGGGATCATGGGCGTTCGGCAATGGAGGGGCCACTCTGGTCTCATATGGGTGGAGATCCTAGTTTTAAAGTTGAAGTTTATGTGGTGCTTCCCCCTCCCTGCCCTTCCAGCTGTGTTTTTTTTTTTTCATATGGATAAAACGGTATTCCTCTTACCATTTCAACTATGTCATGCCAGCTCACCACACCTCTCCCTTCATAGAGGCAAACACAAGTTAGAAAGGATCAGAGGTTGGAGCAACAGTACAGTGGATAGGTTGCTCGCCCTGCATGTGGTCAACCCACCTTTGATCCTCAGCACCCCATTCGAAACTCACTAGAAGTAATCCCTGAGCACAGAGCCAGGAGTAAGTTTTGCACCCGTCGGATATGACCCCAAAACAAAAACAAAAAAAGAAGGACAAATTTTATCTCTTTATTCTTCAGACCCTCACGGTCTTTTTCATCTGCTTTCCTGGTGAAAAACCACTTAACAGCTTAGTTAAAATGTTAAAAATGAGCGTCATGCAATACAGAAAGGGAACAAAAAAACAGTGTTCCATTTGATTAATTCTTTCTTTTTCTTTTTCTTTTCCTTTTGGATCACACCTGATGATGCACAGGGGTTATTCCTGGCTCTGCACTCAGGAATCACTCCTGGCGGTGCTCAGGGTACCATATGGGATGCTGGGAATTGAGCCCAGGTTGGCCACATGCAAGGCAATCGCTCTACCCACTGTGCTATCATTCCAGCCCCTACTTCTTAGTTCTTGATGAAAACCTCTAAAAGTATTTCAAAGTAGTTCTTCTTATCTCTAAAGGGCCAGAATGATAGTACAACAGGTAGGGCATTTGCCTTGCATGTAGTTGAACCACATTCCATCTCTGGCGTTTTATATGGTCCCCTGATCACCAGTAGGAGTAATCCCAAACACAGAGCCAGGAGTAAGCCCTGGGCATTGCTGGGTATGGTCCAAAAACCAATAAATAAAAACAAGAAGAATGTAAACTGATGAAGGCAAGAATTATGTATTTTTAAAAATTTATTTCAAATAAAATCTTAAATGCTTCTTGGAACCTTTCTGAAATAATTATGATGTGAATAGATGAAAAGAACATTTATCATGTTAATAAATAAGTATCTGTCACTTAATATTTGGTAGACAGACTTAATTTATCCATTATTGGATTTAATTGTATTATATAAGACACATTTATCTAATTTTTATTGGCTTTGTAATTTGATTAAGCAAGATTTTAGGAAAGTAAAGAAAACTACATATGTATTTCATTGTAAAATCTGTGAAACAAGGAGAAATTTTCTTGCTACAGTTTTTAATATGATTCAAGACATTTATCAATAGCGTCTCAAAAGAAAATGACTACCTGTTAAAAGAACACTTAATTGACCTTAAAAAAATATTTTGTCTTGCTAGTTTCTCCTAGAACCTGAATTTCAATTGTTTTGAGATTGAAGTGTACAGATAACTTTGTGTGTTCAATATGATTTATCTAATAATTAATTCTATATAGTAAAAATGGACTGGAGCGATAGCACAGCGGGTAGGGTGTTTGCCTTGCATGTGGCCGACACAGGTTTGATTCCTCTGTCCCTCTCAGACAGCCTAGCAAGCTACTGAGAGTATCTCGCCCATACATCAGAGCCTGGCAAGCTCCCCGTGTTGTATTTGATATGCCAAAAACAGTAACAAGTCTCACAATGGAGATGTTACTGGTTCTTGCTCGAGCAGATTGATGAGCAACGGGATTAGAGTGATACAGTGATACAGTAATATAGTAAAAGCAGTTAAACTATAAAAATTCTTATCAAATAAGTCAATTTCCCTGTTCTTATTTTTATAAGGAAGCTATGTTTAATGTTAATATATTACAGTATTTGATTTGTCAGACAAGGATAATCTACTTTATTTTATGATAACATTGACTGATTTTCTCAAGCAAAAAAGATAACCTCCACATGTGAAATTATTCTTCAATAACATTATTTTAAATTATGTAAATGTTCATAAAATCTACACAGCAAAAAAAAACTACTGATATTGGAGTTATAGTCTCATGCTTTTATAAATCTCATAATCCTCAGTTCTAAAAGTTTAATTTAGATAACTAATGATAATTAGTTAATACTATCTGCAATATATTTAAAACCAGTATTCTACAAAAATATATTGGCATCAAATGATAAAACATCCCTTTAGGGAAAACACTGAGATAAAATTTCCTCTTCATGTGCAATTAAAGTAAGAACACCAATCCTTTGGAACTGAAGTATAATTCGAAAGGGAGATCCAAATATTATATAATTGAATGCATTGTTTATAGTGTTAATGTACACGAGTAGTGTCTATAAGGAAAAAATAAGAATTGGTGGACAAGGGTCATGGGTATCATTATGAAAAATAATTCAATTTAAAGCTATCAAATTCATCATTTCATTCTCACTTATAATTCACTTTTAATGTCAATCTCTGATGTTAAACTGACAACTTTTCTAAAATAAGCTCACATTTGAGATGATACATCAAATCAAATAAATGGCCACTCATACAATTTGGGTATGTCAAAGACGTAGGAACAAGACACTGAGCATTGTATGGCACAGTGCAATAAAAATTATGAATTAAAATGTTTAGATTAAATAGAGATCAAATTTCATAACACATATATAACTAATAAAATAGCTGCTGCTCAGTCTTTATGAGGCACGTGGAAATGTAACTTAGGATGATTTCAGGGAAAAAACACTAATTATGATATTTACCCAATGTTTTTAATATGAATTAAATTTTCTTATGTCATCTGATTTGAATTTTTCCTTTTGGATAGCTTAAATTGGCTATATTTAAGTAGGAATCTTCACCTTCACTTATTTTCCTTTGTCTCAGTATTTTTCTTGAGGGAAGATGTAAAGCAATCCAGTAGAAGACCATGAAAATGAAGAGATTCGCGGAGGAGTAATGGGATAGTTCAAGTCCAGTGTTTAATTTCAAATGGCAACATTCCATAATTTTTCATTATTCTGATTCTATATACATTTTGACAATCATTTATAAAATCCAATAAAACAATATCTTGAGAGGGTCTAGCCAATAAACAGACAGGTAGCATTCTTTGACGTCAGAAAACTGGCTATCAATGTGCTAAAAACTCTAAGATAAAAAGAACAAGAAGGGCTTAAACTGACTCATGGCTTTTGACCTCCTTACACCAAATTTTAAAAAATTACCAAGTCAGACAGACCACAGCTTCCTGTTCATTATGTTGATTAGGTTGCTTACTAAACCAGCTCTTCTAAATTTTCCTCACTCATGTTATCTCTGTTAAATTCAGTAGAATTGGATAGCAAGTTCTCTTTTAATCTGTTAAATTCAAAGTCATGGATAATCTTCGCTGTTATTAACTTTTCCTTCTTCAGTCTTTCCTTAACATCTGTTGGAATATCCGGAATCATCCAGGCCAAAATAAATTTAATTAAAAGCACAATATGCTAGAGGAAACATAAAAAAAGATACCGTTATGTTTATCATGTGATTAATAGAAAGTTCTTACAAGTCATTTCATAAAAATACTGTTTATGACAAAAAGTAGTAGCACAAAAGACAAAAATATGAATCTATTTACATGAGGGAATGATGAATAACTAGAGTGTCAAAACAAGAAACACTACAGAGAAAAAAAAGACAAATTTATAGGAGTTAATATAGATATATTTTCTCAACTTGAATGGTAAGAATGCCTTCAGAGATATGGGTCTCAAGGAGAAATAAGAAAATGAATAATATCACAATAAATAATAAATTGTGTATTCAGTTTCAGTAAAGAGAAACACGAGAAAATCCCCAAATTTTACTAATTAAAAAAAGTAAAGACTGGGAATCATAGAGGCACTGCATTATCTATATCACAACCATGAGAGCTGACAGAAAAATAGAACAACATTTTCTACAAAAATTATGGAAAATGTGAACAATTTTTTTTCAGGGAAAATGACTTTCAATTTTGAAATCCATATCATTTAATCATTTCTGAAGAAAGAAATAACTTTTCAGAGATTGGGAGCTAGTACAGTGGTTAGGACACATGCACCCAACTCAGGTTCTATTCTGGATTCCTTCAGTCATCAGTGATGCATAGTTGTGGTGCTTTGAACTTCCAGTACTGAAAGGATGGGTCAGTGAATCCTGGGCACCACACAGCCTGAGTAGCATTGCATCCTTCAGCATTTGTGTTAAATGGCCAGTCCAGTTGGCCAAAATTTACAAGTAGGACCCCCAAACCTCCTGAGTTCAACATGTGAGGAATCCAAAATATAAAACAACTTTTTAATATTAAATATCTCCCAAATTAATTGCCTATACTTTTCCACAAAAAATTACCTAGACATTTTATTATCAAAACTAAAGTAGTAATCCAAGAATATGAGAAACGTATTGCAGAAAACATTATGTTAACCATCCAAGAAGATAAAGAGAAGACCCAGGATAATAGTCAAAGTGTGATATGCTTTTTAAAAATAATGGCAATAATAAAACTAAAGTTCTAAAAGAATTCTTGGTGAAACTTACTAATCTAAAAAGCATTCTGAACTCTTTTTAATGCCATGCACAATAGTCAGATAAAAATGGATTAAAAACCTTACTATCAGACCGGAATACATAAGATACATAAAGGAAAATATAGGCAGACCCCTCCATGACATTGAAGCTAAAGGTATCATTAAAGATAAAACAGCACTAACCAAGCAAGTTGAAGCAAAGATAAACAAATGGGGCCACATTAATCTAAGAATCTTCTGCACTTCAAAGGAAATGGTGACCAAGATACAAAGACAGCCAATGTAATGGGAAATATTCTTTACCCAGTACCCATCTGATAAAATGCTAATATCAAAGATAAATAAGGCACTGGTAGAATTTTTCAAGAAAAATCATCTAACCACACCAAGAAATGGGGAGAAGAAATAAACAGAAAATTTCTCAAAGAAGAAATACAAATGACCAAAAAGGCACATGAAAAAATGCCCTACATCAGTAATCATCAGGCAGATACTAATCAAAATAACAATGAGATATTATCTCACACCTCAGAGACTGTCACACATCCAAAAGAACAACAACAACTGGAACTTGTGTGGATGTGGGGGAGAAAGGGACTCTCATTCATCATTGGTGTGAATACCGAATGGTCCAACCTTTTTGGAAAACAATATGGGCATTCCTCAAAAAAGCTATATATTGAGTTTCCATGTATCCCAGAAATACCATTCCTGAGAATATTCCCTAGGGATCCAAAAACACAACACAAGAAAGCCATCTGCTCTTCTGTGTCCATTGCGGCTCTATTCACAATAGCCAGAATCTGGAAACAAACGGAGTGCCTGAGGATAGAGGACTGGCAAAGAAACTATGACACATCTACACAAAGGAATACTAAGCAGCCACCAGGAAGAATGAAGCCATAAAATTTGCTTGCAAATTGATGGACATGGAGAGTATCATGCTGAATTCAGTGAGTCAGAGAGAGAGGGACAGACATTCAATGATCGAACGCATTTGTAGGATATAAAAATTATACAGGATGAAATTAATACCCAAACAAGTAGAGGCAAGGGCCAGGAAGTCTGGTCCATGGTTGGAAGCTTGCCACAAGTAGTGATGGGGGGAAACAGTTAGGACAGAGAAGTGACTACTATAACAATGAGAGTCAGAAATGATCACTTGGACAAGAACTGAGTGCTGAAAGGAGGTAAAGGGATCTACATGGTACCCTTTCAGTAACAATACTGCAAAACATAACACCCAAAATTAAAGAGTGATAATGGAGACACAGAGAGACAGAGAGAGAGAGAGAGAGAGAGAGAGAGAGAGAGAGAGAGAGAGAGAGAAGAAAAGGGGGGGAAGGGTGGTGGGAGGGAAACTGGGGGTATTAGTGGTGGGAAAGGGCACTGGTGAAGGGACGGGTGTTGGGACATTGTATGATTGAAACCCTTTGTAACTGTATATCTCACAGTGATTCAATGAAGTAAAAAACAGTGGTTTGTTTGTTTTTTTTGCTTTTGTGGGGAAGGGATTTGGGCCATATTTGGCTGTCCTTAGGGATCACTTCTGAAGGTTCTTAGGCGACCATTTGTGATGTTATGAATTGATGTAGGGTCAGCTGTGTGCAAGTAAAGCACTTTAACCCATGTACTATAGTCTGTAAGAGAGGTCAAATTTTTGGTGAATTTTTTTTACTTTTATTGAAAATGTGTCAATAATGGTCATACATTCATTAAGAACTAAAATAAAAAATAAAGGGAAGAAAAAATTTGGGAGGAATGTCATGTAAGAATACATTACACAAAGCCAGAGTGATGGTACAATGGGAATAGTGTTGCCTTGCACTCCCAGATTTGATCCTCAGCATCCCACATGGTCCCACATCCCACATAGCCCACCTGAGCAGAGCCAGGTATCAGCCCAGAGCACCGCCTAGTGTGGCCCAAATCCACCAAGAAGAAAGAAGAAATAAAGAATACATTACTCGTTTTCACCATGTATTATTATTTGTCTTTTAAAATTATCTGTATGTATAACCTTGATAAAAACTCATTAAGAACTGATTGAAATATGTACATACTTATATTGAAGGTGTTTATTATTGGGTTTTATAGTGAAAAAATAAGCCTTGTATTTCCTTCTCTCTTATTGGTATTCATCTTTTATGCTTTGTCTTGTTCAATTTGACCTTAACCAAATTCTAACTCCATTATTTGATTTTTCTTATCACATGGTCTATCTTCATAATTTTACCATATATCTCACAAGAGAAATACAGTGGGAGAGAACAGGAGTTCAGCAATGGGAAATCTGGCATTAAAACCAAGCTTTAGGGGCTGGAGCAATATCACAGTGGGGAGGGCATTTGCCTTGCGTTCGGCCAACCAGGATTCGATTCCCAGCATCCCATATGGTTTCCTGAGCACTGCCAGGAGTAATTCCTGAGTGCAGAGCCAGGAGTAACCCCTGTGAATCGCCAGGTGTGACCCAAAAAGAAAAAAAAAACAAAAAACAAAAAAAAACAAGCTTTAATATTAGTTGATTATCTTTAAATCAACTATATAATCTTTCTGAACTTCATACCCATTTTAAAGGGAGAATAATAACACCTTATTAACAAATGTATTATTATTGCTTCTGTAACTAGTATACAAAAGTTTAGTAAGATCTGTGAGTCCCCATGCAGGAAGAAGTACATAGGCATCAAGGCACTTGCCTTGCATGCTCCTGACCCCAGCACATTCAGGACCTCTGAGCACTGCCAGGATTGAATCCAGAGCACAGAATTGGTCTTGAATGCAGCCACATCAAAAAACAAAAATGGAAACAACCTCCCCCCACCAAAGTTCTCTTTCTATCCTTTCCCTGACCTTCATGAAGAGGTCATATTTCTTTGTAGTTGTCTCATTTCTTTGCTGTCACCTTGATATATTTATTCAATAGCAATTAGTAAGTAATAGGAAATCCATTGGACTAAAAATGGCCTTAAGTTGCAATCTTATGACACCAAGTTCTTCAAACAAAATAATTACCAAGAACACTAATTTTCTCTGAGTGGATACCTTTAAAAATATAGAAAAACTAACGAGGATACTTGGGCCTATGAAATCTCCCATAGGACACAATTTCTGAGATCTTCCCACTCTTCCTTCTGATTAAAGGCAAGAGCTATGAGAGGCAATCAAAAAAGATCTGAGATGGAGAGAGCTGAAGTTAGAAGTTAAAAGACAGAGAAGCTTACTTCTGTCATTATGATGAAGGCAAACCTTGCAGCAAGGACATGCCAGTATTCCTTGGTGTGGTCATACTTCTGCTCATGATCAGGAGGTAACCTGTAATCTCTGTACCTGAAAAAACAGAAGTTAATGCAAAACATTAGCTGCTGGTTCCGATGGTTATTAGTTTCCTCACTGTACTTCTTGACTTGTCTTAGTGCTCAACTATATGGGTTCATTGTTGTCTAAAAATTCTAAGAAATCATTGCTTTTTGAAGATTCAGTATAGATCAAAATGGTGACATTAAAAAGTCTAACTCTAGGGCTGGAGCGATAGCACAGCGGGTAAGGTATTTGCCTCGCACGAGGCTGACCCGGGTTCGATTCCCAGCATCCCATATGGTCCCCTGGGCACCACCAGGGGTGATTCCTGAGTGCAGAGCCAGGAGTAACCCCTGTGCATTGCCAGGTGTGACCCCCCTCTAAAAAAAAGGAAGTCTAACTCCAGTGCACTTGCTCTTAAACACTGTTATGCTTCCTCAACAGACAAACAAGGGCAATCCATGTAATTAGTTATTATATCTTAACATAAAGATAAAGATTATGAATAAATTTATTCATATAAAGAATATAATTGTATAATCATACATATATACTTAAATTCCAGGTTAAAAATATTCTCACATAGAAGAGACACAGGCTTTACACTTCTGCATGGTTCAAGAAATTCTTTAAATAGGAAAAGTGGTCAAGTGACTATATTAATATTTCACTCTCATAATGTTAAAACATATAAGGTTAAATTCAAGTAGGTTAAACACACATAATAGCATCTTGTTGTATGATCTAGATTTATAACACAGGCCCATTAAATATTATTAGTAATAAATCTTTCCAATAAATTTTGAAAATCACTGTATCATCATTGTATCACTGTCATCCCGTTGCTCATCGATTTGCTTGAGCTGGCACCAGTAACATCTCCATTGTGAGACTTGTTGAAATTTTGAAAATAAAATAAAAAGTTGTTACTACATTTTTCTGTATTTTTCTTTAGTAGTTAGATATTCTACTTTTTCCATATCAGTACCACATAATGTATGATTCTAGAATTTCATCCAGGATTTTAATGACCCGACTAAATCCTTTGCACTGTAAGCCACGATAGAGGGAATTCAATATATAAAATGAGCATAAGGAAATCTAAAAAATTTAAAGAGATAACCTGCAAGTAGTGAAATTTCTCTTTTCCGAAGGTGCTGGTTGGGTTGTGAAATCAGCTATGAGGAATACTGACAGGCTGTTATTGACATATCCTTTCATAGGTTCCTGGGGATCTTCTGAGTAGATATATCTGTAAACTAAACGAGGAATGGTGTCCGATGTGAATGAAATGATGTAAGCCTAAAGAACAAAGCAGAAGGAATTAGCGAAAAATCTAGCTTTTTTTCTTAAAGTCTCATAAGTGCCACATGGATTCAAAATTATTAAAGTGCTATAACAAATCATGTTAATGTGGTAGATATAGAAGAGAGACAGAATATTTTTTCATCCTTTCTTAAGGATGGTTTACATTGGCATGAATAGTACATTTCTTTAGATTAGTTGTCATCCCATTGCTCATCAATTAGCAACGGCTCCATTATAAGACTTGTTACTGTTTTTGGCATATCGAATACGCCACAGGCAGCTTGCCAGGCTCTGCCGTGTGGGTGAGATAATCTCAGTAGCTTGCTGGGCTTTCCGAGAGGGACGGAGAAATCAAACCGAGGTTGGTCACGTTCAAGGCAAACGCCTTACCTGCTGGGCTATCGCTCCAGCCCTAGATTAGTTGAGTACATTTAAAAACCACTTGACTTTGTGTGTGGTAGATTAAAAAATAATAGCATTTTATAATCATTTTCCCATGCAGTTTTCAGAAATTTACACAATCTGGGCAAACTTTATTTTCTGAAGAGTTATTATTTCAAAATATTTTACTCTTTTTTTGGGATAAAAGCACATATGCTACTGTCTCCTAATTTTCTGAACTACACCTATAACAGCTTTGTTTTTGTTTGAAATTCTGTTTTGTTTTACTCTTTCAAATAACCAAATATGTAGTCAGTAATTATTTTAATTTTGTTCTCTAATTTGATTAACTATGACTGGATCTTTATTCTTCGTATTTTCTATTGACATGTGTTACATGCTCAGCCATATTTCCTATCAATTGTTTCGAGGTCATACTTGAGGTCATACTTAGTAGTTTAGCTGGCCATACTTATTCCCAGGTCTGTTCTTAGGGATCACTCCTGGCAGTTCTTGGAGGATAAAATGAGGTGAAACGGATTGAACCATATTTGATCTTATGCAAGGCAAGTGCCCTACCTGGTGTACTATCTCTCTGCCCCCTTAATATGTTTTTAAATGAAAAAAAAAGTGTTTTTTGCTTTAGATTTTTCTGTACCTGGGATTTTAGCTGGTTCCTACTGGTTTTCTTTGTTTTCTTCCTTTAATGGTTTTTGCCATGCCCGGTGATGCTCAGGGGTCACTCCTGGAAGTGCTAAAGGATCATTTGTGATACCAGGACTCAAACTATAGTTTACCACATATAAACAAGCACTGTCATCCTTGTATTATTTCTCAGGCCATGATTTTTATTTGAGTCAAACATGTAAATTAAAATTTTTTAACAATAAAATTTACTTAAAAGAGAGAATGAATACTGGGCCAGAAGACAGTAAAGCAGATACAATGTGTATTATGTTCCTAGCACACACTGACCCGGGGTTCTATCCTCAGCACCCCATATAGATAGTTGCTTGAGCCTCCCCGTGATCCCAGAGCACGAAGCCAAGAGAAAGCTCTTAGCACTTCTGTACATGTCTCTAACCTCCACAACCCTGCCCCACACCCCTTCAAAAAAAAAAGTGAGAAAGCTATCATTAGGTTTTCTTTATTTGCAATTTTATCAACTTTAATTTTTATACATTGTTATAAGCAAATGTGCATATTGAATTTCTGATTGAGGACAAGTACCTTTATTTTCAATTTTAGTAAATGATAAATGATGAAATGATGCAGGTAGCATGTTATTCCTTGGTAACATATAATTTTATACAACCAACGTGAGGTTTTATTATTAAAATTCTTTGTACTATTATTTATTTTCTCTCTAATTTGTCATATGCTATGAAACTAATGAAATATTCTAAAAAATAACTTAAAATTGTTCTGATCTTTCTAGGAGATTTTTATGTCATAAATTTCCTTATGTTTTTGTACTGCATACAAATTTAGCGGTGTTTTATCTTTATGAATGCTCATCATTATGAAAAGACAGTTAAATGTCGTTCATATTTGCCAAGCCCTGGAACAGGGAAGGGGAAGTATACAAATGCACCCCACCAAATTATGTCCACTTACATTAGTTGCAACAGAAAGGAAACCCATTGCTTGGAGAATGTCTTCCCAAACACCTATGCTATGAGCTTTAGCAGCTACAGGTCTTCTGTACTGAGTAGTAAGTTTCCAGGCATCAAGTCGTATCTCTATAATATTATTCAAGAGTGCAAGAAGAGGAGCCAAAGGAAAAGAAGCCACAAATAATGTAACAAATCCAAACTGGATAACTGTTAGGGAAAAAATTCACAAACTCATTATTTTGAAGGACAAAAGGGGTAAAGGAAACACAATTTGCCTAACTTCTGGCACTTTCTTCACTTTGGAGGAATCTACATCAACAATAACACTCCAGGTCTCTTTCTACCTGCTCATTCCCTTCTTTCTGCAAGAATCAGTTTCTTACTGGACTTGCTAGAAAAGGAATGAGATACTGTGCATGCATATTGGATCCTGCCCTGCTGTTTCTTTTGAATGCTGCTTGTCTGAAAGATACCTATTTTTTATTGCATTTTACTATAGGTCTATGCTGGTCTAGCCTCTACATTGTTATTTTTATACTGGTGAAGTAATGAGTTATCATGGTAATCAGCATACTTTGTGAAATCAAGGAAAATGCCTGACACATGTCATTGCTTCTGATAGTGTATAAAAGTAGCCTCAGCAACTAATCTTATGTTTCATCTTGTTTTGCTTTGTTTTGTTGCCATACCCAGAGGTGCTGGGAGCTACTGTAGGCATGATTCTCCTAACTAGGATTCCACATATAAAGTTTGTGCTCCCTCTCTTTGAGCCATTTCTCTGAACTACAAGTAAAAGTCTTTATTCATTTATTTATTTATTTTTGCTTTAAAATTTTGGTTCACACCCAGCGATGTGCAGGGGTTACTCCTGGTTCTGCACTAAGGAACTACCTCTGGCGGTGTGTAGGGGAACATATGGGCTGTGGGGGAATGAACTCAGATCGGCCACATGCAAGGCAAAAACCCTACCCACTGTACTATCACTCTAGCTCCTACAAGTAAAAGTCTTATAGATAAATAATTCCTTAGCATTTGAAGACGCTAACAGAGAAAAGGGCAGTGTACAGCTTGCTGTTTCAGAATCAATGAGAAAATAAATCATGAAAAGATCAAAAACAACACATAAAATGCATACTGGCAGAATACACATTTTCTGTATTGAGGTATTATGTCCAGGATCCTTTGTACTGTCTTAATACCTTTTAATATTTTGGGGTCACACATGGTACTGCTGGAGGACAACTCCCATCAGTGTTTGAGGACCAGGGATCAAGCCAGGGCTCCTGCATGCAAAACACGCAGTCCAGCTTTTTTGAGTTAGATCTCTGACTTTCTTGACATCTTTTTAAATGTTTCGCACTCTTTACTCACTAAGAAGTAACTGTTGGGATTTTTTTCTTTTGTTTACAACTCTGATTGGGGTGAAACACAGAAATAGCTAGTCTAGACTTTGCACATGAATGAAGAAAACTAATAAGAGATACCGAAATTGTATTTCATTGAAGGAACAAAGAATCTTCAAGTAGACCTTTATTTTTAGATGAATTTTGAGTGTATATTTCATTTTTAAAAAAACACTTTCACAAAAACATCAATCCAGTCATATACTCGGTTATTTTTTTTGGGGGGGGAACACTTGATAGTGCTCAGGGATTACTCCCGACTTTGTGTTTAGGAATCGCTCCTAACAGCCTCAGGGGTCCATACCAACTGCCAGATACAGAACTCAGATTGGCACCCTGCAAAGCAATCACCCTACCCTCATATACTGCTCCAGTCCTGTCAAATAATAAAACAACTAAACAAAATACCTTACTGTATGTCTTTTCTACTATACCAAGAAACAGAAAATTTAGAAGTAAAATGCAGAAAAAGCTTGAATTTTTTAAGTTCAAATTCCAGATGGCTAGCAAAAAATTTTGAGACTCATTGCAAGATGATTAGCTTACACAATACTTGATATCCTCAAAAAATGCAGCAAATAATTATTTCAGCAAACAATGTTTCAAAATTAAGAATAAGGCACATAAAATATCCCAAATAACCTCTTATTGTAATTTAAATAAATGGCATATTTTAATTTGTGATAATCTCTAAAATATTTGTGCACAAGCCCAATTAAAATTTACATATTATTATCGCTTCTCGGCCTTTTGGCTAAGATCAAGTGTAAAATTTACATATTAAAAATAATAGCATTAACATCCCTCAAAGTAGGGATAACTAATTTTACAACCATGTATATAAAAATGAACTTCTTTTAATTTGTCCGAAATTAACCTATTTGAATCAAGGCATCACATTTGTATTATAATGGAGAATAACAATTTCCTTCATCCCACCAAGATTCTGGAGGTCTTAAGAATCAATTTTAAGAACAGTCCTTATAGAAGAAGAAAAGAAGTTTACCTAATAGGAAATATTCTGAGTAAGTCATATAAGGGGCCTCATCTGTATCTTTTTTTTTTTGCTTTTTGGGTCACACCTGGCGATGCACAGGGGTTACTCCTGGCTCTACACTCAGGAATTACCCCTGGCCATGCTCAGGGGACCATATGGGATGCTGGGATTTGAACCCGGGTCGGCCGCGTGCAAGGCAAATGCCCTACCCGCTGTGCTATCTCTCCAGCCCCTCATCTGTATCTTTTAATTTAACATTAATGACTTACTGAACACTTACTATATCTAATTTGTAGGAAGCAAGGTTAAAAATATGGGGGGAAAAGCCTGAGTGATTGTATAGTGTGTAAAGCACTGTCTTTGCATGCGGCAGACTTGGGTTCTAGCCGAGGCATTCTGCATGGTTCCCTGAGCATAAATATTTTGGGCAAAGCTCCCACAAAATATATTTTTTAAAAAATTTCATTTTCCTTAATCTGAGAGTATGTTTCAAGACAGTGGTTGTATATTACCTGTTTCTAAGTACTCATTGAAAAGTTCAATAGATCCAAAATATTGAAGGTCATGGTCTTGTTCCCAGCGAGTGTACAGCTTTTCAGAGTTGGATTTAGCTTTTCGGCTTCTCCACCAATTCATTGTAATGCTGTTGAAAGTGACCCCAAAATACATAAAATAGAATTAATAAGAATTGAGTCAGCAGATTAGAATGATGAATCTCGAAACTGCCAGTAAAAGAAAGGTTAAGTAATGAGCTAACAGAACAAGTAGAGATAAGAGTGCATTTATGTTCAAGTCAAAGTTCAGTGTTATTTTCCTAAGACTTGCTAAGGGCAAAAAGTCTTTTATAGTGTTGATTAAGAAAATAATAATAAAAACTCTGATTCTCTCCATGAAAATATATCTACTCAGAGACAGTTCTGTTAAAGAGGATGTGAAAACAAGGTCACCATTGAACTATTTTACTCTTATGTTGTCATGATACTCAGGCCACTTAAATAAATAAAAAAATGTTCACAAGCCTCAGTTTGATTCCAGGCACTGTATAAGGTCCCTCAAGCACCATCAGGTGTGATACTAGAGCACAGAACCCGAAATAAGTCTCTAAGTACAGCTGGGTGTGAAAAGAAGGAAAGAAGGAAAGAAAGAAACAAAGGAAGAAAGAAAGAAAGAAAGAAAGAAAGAAAGAAAGAAAGAAAGAAAGAAAGAAAGAAAGAAAGAAAGAAAGAAAGAAAGGAAGGAAGGAAGAAAGAAAGAAAGGGGAAGGAAGGAAGAAAGAAAAGGGAAGGAAGGAAGAAAAGAAAGAAAGAAAGAGAGAGAGAGAAAGAAAGAAAGAAAGAAAGAAAGAAAGAAAGAAAGAAAGAAAGAAAGAAAGAAAGAAAGAAAGAAAGGGGAAGGAAGGAAGAAAGAAAAGGGAAGAAAGAAAGAAAGAAAGAAAGAAAGAAAGAAAGAAAGAAAGAAAGAAAGAAAGAAAGAAAGGGGAAGGAAGGAAGAAAAGGGAAGGAAGAAAGAAAGAAAGGAGGGAGGAAGAAAGAAAGAAAGAAAGAAAGAAAGGAAGAAAGGAAGAAAGAAAGGAAGAAAGAAGCGAGGGAGGGAGGGAGGAAGGACGAAAGAAAAGGAAGAAAGAAAGAAAGAAAGAAAGAAAGAAAGAAAGAAAGAAAGAAAGAAAGAAAGAAAGAAAGAAAGAAAGAAAGGGGAAGGAAGGAAGAAAGAAAAGGGAAGGAAGAAAGAAAGAAAGGAAGAAAGAAAGAAAGAAAGAAAGAAAGAAAGAAAGAAAGAAAGAAAGAAAGAAAGAAAGAAAGAAAGAAAGAAAGAAAGAAAGAAAGAAAGAAAGAAAGAAGCGAGGGAGGGAGGGAGGAAGGAAGGACGAAAGAAAGAAAAGAAAGAAAGAAAGAAAGAAAGAAAGAAAGAAAGAAAGAAAGAAAGAAAGAAAGAAGCGAGGGAGGGAGGGAGGAAGGAAGGAAGGAAGGAAGGGAAGGAAGGGAGAAAGTAAAGGAAGGAAGAAGAAAGGAAAGGAAGGAAGGAAGAAAGTAAAGGAAGGAAGAAGAAAGGAAGGAAGGACAGAGAAGGAAGGCAGGGATGAAGGAAGGAAGGAAGGAAAGGAGGAAGGATGGAAGGAAGGAAAGAAGGAAGAGAAGGGAGGGAGGTAGGAAGTAAGAAAGGCCAGCAGATTAGCAGATCTTAAAAGAAAATATAAAATCATGATAACAAAGCTATATATTTCAAGCACTACTAAAAGTTATTTGTGGTAGAAAAGCAGAAAGGGAGAAAAATTCTCTGAATCTTATTAATCCACTCAGATCTTGGGGCTAGCATTATTTTTAATAGAGAAATAGTATAAGCATTCTCCATAAAATGAAGAAAAAAATAAATATGTTCATGATTGCATTTACAACTCTACCTAAAATCTTATCAGAACGAAGATGAAAAGACAAAAGAATTGGAAACAAAGAAGAAAGTTGGTTATTTACAGTAATACTACTGAATTATTTGCATAGAAATCCGAAGTGAAATTAGATGAATAATTTAGTTTTATTGAAATATTTGATTACTAAACACCATAAAACAGAAGTAGAAAACATAATTTTAATAAGATCATGAAATGGAGACTAATACTAAATGTAGCTAGAAATTAATCTAACAAGATTTTTAAGACCTATATGCAGAGGTATATAGATTGACTAAGGGTACAAAAGTTAAGGTACATTTCTTGCATGCAGCTAAGCCTGACTCAAGCCCCAGTGTCACATGCACCCAACGCATCACTGGGTATAGCCCTGAGCATAGCCAGAGCATTCTCAGGCTCTTGCATTGAACCAGCATTTTGGATGACATAGAACTGCTACTGGAATATTGGGGTCTCCTGAAGACCACTTGGGTGCAGCCCCAGAAAAAAAACTACAAGCAGAAATTTAAATCTTTACAAAGTTATTTAAATCCATAATAGTTTCATAAATAATAAGACAACATTATAAATATCATTATATTGATTGAAACAATTGATTTATAACAAGTTTAATTGGAACAACAGGCTATTTCCTGTGAATTTTGACAAGATAAACCTAAAATTTTTAAAAGGAAGTTTTCTAAGTTTTAAGGATAACAAAAATATTTCTATAGACAAATCTGTTGGTAACACTTGCTTCAGAAAACAGCAAAACTTATTATAAATCCACATTAATTTAGATTGTTATATTGGTGCGGGAATCGAATGTCTCAGAAGAGCACAAAGATTTAATAAAAGCCCTGTTCTTGCTATATTACATAAGGGGTACTGTAGATAGATAATTAATAGTGGGAAGAGATATCATCATCATCGTCATCATCGTCATCATTATCATCATCATCATCATCATTCTGTTGATCGTCAAATTTCTCGAGTGGTCTCAGTAAGTCTCCATTCATCCTAGCCCTGAGATTTTAGCAGTCTCTCTTTACTCCTCCTTCCCAATGGTGCGCATTGGAGGCTCTTGCAGGGTCAGGGGAATGAAATGCATAATTTTTACTGGTTTTGGCATATGAATACACCACGGGGAGCTTGCCAGGCTTCCCATGCAGGCAGGAAACTCTCAGTAGCTTTCCACATTCTCCAAGAGGGAAAACTAGGCTATAACATATCGTGCGGCCACTTTGTGGCCGCATGCGCTTCCGGGAGCTCGGTTTTATAGTGTCTGGATGTTGGCCATTGATGGCACTACGTAGCACTGGGGGCAGTTTATGGAGTGACCGCCTAGCTACTGGAAAATGGGGGATGTGGGCGGAAGAGGGCCATTCCTGATTCGAGCAGGCTTGTAGATCCTGCACTCCTGGGTTCTTCTGCTGGTTCCTTCATGCGTGAGGCTCATCCAAACGTGTGGAGAGGGGTTTTGAGTATGGCTGTAGCTGGGTTCTGGGAAGAGATATGTCTCAACTGATATCATGTGTCCACATGTGCAAGACATTATATTTGACTGCCACATAATTTTTTTCCCACATATTAAGAATTTAAGGGCTCAGGGTGTGGTTCATTCATAGCCTACATGACTTTCATAGAAGGCTACATGCTTGAACCCTGGCACTGCCCCACATCAATCAGAATAGAGTCCCTGGTATGACCAGCTGTAATCCTACCTGCCACAAGTATATTCTCTGTGTACTACAAACAAGTGTTCCACTTCCAATTCCACACAAAAAGTGCTATGAGCACATCAAAGAATTTAAGAGAAAAAGATAATAATGTTAAAATATATAGAAGTCAGTCATACATACGGATAAACAGCCGCTTTAATGTTTCCAACGAGCTGTTTCCCAGTCATTATGATAAGCAACTGAGTTGTTAATTCTATTTGACAGCCTTCAGGATCACACTATCCAGGAAATAAGAAGAAAAAATAACTGAGTGATGGAAGATGCAGAAAACACAAAAGAGATATTTAGTTTAATAGTATCAAAGATGATTCCCCAGTGACAGACCAGTAACATAAATTCTACCTGGATTGCATTAAGCAGATCTCATTCTTAGAAAATTCTCAATCTTTATGACTGAGTTAGAATCAAAAGTTGCCATTTTCTCTGTTTGGTTTGAAATTGATTGATTTGATTTGAAATCACTGACCTGGTCTAATTCTATAACCCTTGATTGGTATTCTTCCACACCAGAGAGACACACAGAATACAAATGCTTTTCTTCTTCTTCTTTTTTTTTTTTTTTGGTCACACATGGCAGTGCTCAGGGTTTACTCCTGGCTCTATGCTCAGGCAGGGCTCAAGGAACCATAATAGTTGCTGGGAATAGATTCCAGGTCAACTGCAGGCAAGACAAGCTCCCTACCTACTATATCATCTTTCTGGCTCCATATTTATGCATTCTTTACAGAAAATCTCTAGAAATGTATCTCATTTTACAGATCACAAAATATGCACAATTAAACTTTTATTCCACAATGATATGAAATGTGTATTAGATGACAGAACCCTAAGGCCTATACTCTTCAAGGATAGAGTCCAGATATTAGCTTTGTCTTGCAATTTGAAACAAATCAAAGTTAATGCTAGGTACCCAAAAAGGTATTTGTGTAGTGGCTACCACTGAAACCATAAATCTCATCTCTTGAGGGGTTTCTTACCTCTTCATTTCTCCATGTATTAAACAAATATACATATTTTCCAGGATATCCCACAAACTTTCCTTTAAAAAAAGTTATATAGAAGCAGGACGAGTAAAAATTTACAAAATGAAACAGGAACATTTTCAAGGTAAGACTGCGTTCATACTCCTGGTAAGTTCGAGGAATTTCTGGTAAATAAAAAATACCAAGGTTTAATGCTATGCCATCTTAATTTTTCTTAAATTTTGTAGATCTTGAAAAAAAGTGGTATCTAGTCATATTATCTTGAATATCTCTGGTCATATTCAAACTAAGATTGAATTATAAAATATTTGTTCTAGGCTTTCTTCTAAAAAATGATAATGCAGTTTAGGTAACAAGGTTACCATGATATTAATCTTCATAGTTCCTCTGTACAAAGTTACTGCACGGTCATTCAGTAATGACAACCACTGTCCCTGTATTGCTGATACGAGAGACTCTGTGTTCCCCTAGTGAACAGATCAACTGAGAAAGCATTCAGAGTGGTGAAATACTAGGTTAAAGTCACACAGATTATGAAATTCAGGCCCACAAAACATTAAAGATTTCTATGCTCTTCTGAATATTTAGTGTGAGCTTCTATGAACGTTGATGGTCTTTCTGTGAACTAATACAAGTTTAAAATGTAATCCACAACCTAAAACTGCATACTTTTGATAGGATATAATTTTAAGAATGTTTATATATTTTATATTTATATATAAATATATATGTTTTTATTTAATAAGAATATATATATTTTGTTTTTGTTTTAAGGCCACATCTTGCAGTGCTCCGGGCTCACTCCTGCCTGGCTCAGCACTCAGGGATCATTCCTGGCAGATCCCCAGGGAATATATTTTGTGCTGGGTAAATGCCCTACCTGCTGTATTACCACTCTGGCCCCTACCCAGCTTCTCTGGAAGAACCATTTGATAAAGAGCTCAAACTAGGGGCCTGGTATATGCAATGTGTGCTCCACTGCTTGAGCTAATCCTCTGGTCCCTGGTTTGAAGTTTTGTCAGTTACAAAGGAGCAGTGCTGAGCCGTATTCTCTCATCTGACCTACTCTGTTATAGTTGGCATTGGGATTATAGTGATTAGGATTTTTCTGTAGTACTATTTCACTTCTATAGGTTTTCAGATATATGTTTTGTTAAGTTTTACTTTGCAGGAAGAGGGCAGAAGGGGAGGCCCCCAATAGTGTTTGAGGGCCCTAGAATCACTCCTGGCAATCCTTGGCCTTGTGGTGTCACCCCAGAAGTGCTCAAGGAATTTACTAGACACTCAATTTACTCTAGCTATTTGAATTCTCTTTCACTATCAAGACTTGTTGTTGTTTTTTTAACCTTGCACCTTTGTCTGGAGTGATAGCACAGCGGGCAGCGGGTAGGGCATTTGCCTTACATGAGGCGACCCGGGTTTGATTCTTTCGTCCCTCTCGGAGAGCCTGGCAAGCTACGGAGTGTATCCTGCCCGTACTGCAGAGCCTGGCAAGCTACCCGTGGCGTATTCGATATGCCAAAAACAGTAACAACAAGTCTCACCATGGAGACGTTACTGGTGCCCACTTGAGCAAATCGATGAACAAGGAAATGACAGTGCTACAGTGCATGTTCCCAGGCCATAAAGGGTAGCTGGTAGTGGTTTTGACAAAGCCGTGTTCCTCTTTTACTTTACCAGAAGCCCCTTTTAATTAACTTCCCTCCCCAAGTGAGACCTGGAGAGAGTGATGCATTCCTTTTGAAGGATGAGGAGGAGGTGGCCCTTGCTGGACTGGTGTGTTCTAGGTACGAAGGCAACTCCAGAGGACAGTGTCTGCTTAGCACGAGTTGATTAGGTATGAGGAAAAGATGATTTTGGGGACAGTTTTCATAACACTTGATGAATTTAAAGCTTTTTAAGGAGAATGGCAATAAATATCTAAATCTTATGAAGGCTTTTGTGGGAACATAGAATTTCCTAGGTATTTCTGAGCTTGAGCTGTGAAACAACTTAACATCCATCAAACTAGTAGTGTGGGCAATTGAAAACTCAACCTGAGAGTAATTTACAAATTGTCGTTTCCCTGTGTCATCAGCCAGGTCGAAGAAATTTAAGATTTACCAAATACCTTTCTATTTAAAGCTTACTTAATATGTAAAAATTCAAAATAAAAACTAAATTCAGGCCTTTTACTTGTGAGTAGAGAGAAGAAAGGGCATAGTTGAGACGTGACTTGACTGGCATTGGGGCATCAGCAGATATTTCTGTTTATTTGTTTTTCCTCCCCTTGATTCTTTTGTAATGCCAGCAATGAGCTGGGCTCCTCTTTGGGGTGTGCTAATGAATGATCAGCTTACCCATTTTTGTTATCCAGACAGATAATTTATCATAAAAGAAATTCAAGATCAAGATGACAATAAAGTTCAAGCATGATCCAGTAATTGATGTAGCTATCTGCGGAGTAATGATTGTCTTCACTTGATTTAAGGATGATTCACTTTCGATCAAGGAAGCAAATGTAGCAAACACTGAGAGACGGTATATAATCACAGCTACCATACACACAATGATAAGGCTCATCTGGGGAAAGGGAAACAAATCATTGGTCACTTTGGTTTCTGCACCTCCATCACTCTCTATGATGCATGTCTCTATGAAACAAACTATTCTTTATAAAAAAAAAAAAACGAACCAAACTATCTCTCTCACCAGAGATGTAAGGAAATGAATGCTGATAGAGTCACAGGGTTAGAGACAACTTATGGAAGCAGCTGGATATATCTAAACTAGAAGTGTCCACTGCCCATTCTCTCAACCAGAACTTTCCAGACTTATTAGGCCGACCACCCCTTGTCCCCTTATCAGAGTCAAGGAAATCTACCTGAAGAGAACAAACAGAAAGGGTACCAAATAGCTTCTGAGGCTTCCATCATCCCTCTGGATCATTCTGTCACCACCACCTACAGCCCCCCTTTTTTCAGATAAAAAGTATCAGCCTGTGGCCCCTTGGAGCATGTCACCACTTAGTATACTGGTGGGAGTGGGGGTTTCTATTCTGAAAGTTGAGGAACTGAATTCAAGTGAATGAGTTAGAAATCACCGTATCATTGTCATCCTGTTGTTCATTGATCTACTCGAGCAGGTGTCAGTAATATCTCCATTGATCCCAGCCCTGAGATTTTAGCAGCCTCTCCTTACTCATCTTTCTCAGTGATTGGAGGCTTCTTACAGGGTCAGGGGAATGAGACCTGTTATTGTTACTGTTTTTGGCATATCGAATACTCCACAGGGAGCTTGCCAGGCTTTGTTTTTTTGTTTGTTTGTTTGTTTGTTTTTGGTTCTCACCAAAAAGCAAAAGAAAAAAATAATGTTGCTCAGGCCAGAGCCACAGTATAATGAGTAAGGCGCTTACCTTGCACAAAACCAATCCAGGTTTAATGCCCAGCATGCATATGGTCGCCGCATGCCCAGCAGGAACGACCCTAAGCACAGAGCCAATTATCAGCTCTGAGCACTATTGGGTATGGTCCCAAAGCAAAACAAAACAAAAATTGTGAACTAGTCAATGGTAAATAGGAGCCCTAATCCCGGAATAGATGGTGAAACTTCTACCAGCTCAGATCATTTACCTTTCAACCCATAAAAAAGAAAACTCCTTATTTTCGTTTGTTTTTTTGGCTTTTGAGTCACTTCTATCTATGCTCAGGACTTACTCTCCTGGCTCCATGCTCAGGGATCACTTCTGGCAGGCTCAGGACCATATTGGGTGCCAGGGATCGAATCTGGGTCAGCCACATGCAAGGCAAGTGCCCTACAGGTTGTACTATTGCCCTAGTCCCAGAAACCAAGCCCTTAGGCTCCACCAACAAAGTCGACACTAATTCTGATACAAATATTGTGACAAAATATATTTAGAAACATGAAAACAGATATGGCATCATCCTGTGGCCATTGTTTTGCCTGATATTTGCCTATGGGTTGTGATGACAGGTGATCCAGAAAAAATGGAGTTTTCCTACAACACTTTAAAAATCAAACATCAAACAAGCCAGTGAGCAGGATATACATGAACAGTGTGCAATTACATTTATTCCAAACATAATGTACAGCCAAGGCCAATAACAGCTGCTTTATTCCTTGAATAGTTAAGAACTTGGGCCCCACCGTGGACTGTTATGAATCAAAGTCTCAGCAGGAATACAGTGTAGCTTGGAAATGTGTTTTGTACTGGCGTTTGACATTGGGTTTTGTTATTCATTTTATTTTATTTTAGTTTTTTTGCTTGTCTTTGTTTACTTGTTCTGTTTTTTTCCTTTTTAAGATTTATTATTCTGCAAGGAATATTTACTAACCCATGGATATTTACTAACCAAGTAGGCTTGACATGCTGGGATTATATCTCCTATCGAGTTAGAAATTAATGAGAGAATTCTTTCTGTGAGTACAGTCCAGAATATTTATCTTCAGGACTGTCCCAAATTGATTCCCGCTTTCCTCCACTCTCTATTTTATCATCTAAGAAAATCTCAAAGGGAAAAACAAACCTTTAACAAGAAATGTTTCTGATAAAATATTATGGTTCAAGATGGACTGATGGGTCAGACTGACCTACATAATTACCTATTAGAGGGTAACAACACCACTTCCCCTAAAATTAAAGGACTACAAGAGACAACAAACTGCAAAATGGGAGGGTAGAAACAGTATATCATGAGGGAGAAATCTATTAGCTGAAAGGCCCAGAAAAAAACGTGACTCCTTCACAATGGTGTATGCTAATTAGGTTTTTCAAGTTTTTATCAAGGTGAGAGTAGACTTTAATAGTATATTTGTGGTGATCAAATACATTTTTCATTTTATGCAGGTGCATGTCGCTGAAATAAAGATAAATTATATTCTTTTCTAAAACTATCCTTTATATAGGTAATCAGATCGTAGGACTGAAGAGATAGTACCAATTTAAGGTGCTTGTCTTGCATTTGGCCAACCCCTGATTTAATCTCCAGTATCACATATAAAACCCTGAGCAGAGATGGGAAGAGTCTCCAGCACAGAGCTGAGAGTTGGTTCTTAGCTCCACTTGGTGTAGTTAAGACCTCCCCCCATCTCTCTACCCCCACCCTCTCAACACACACACACACACACACACACACACACACACCCCAAATTGTTAAACTGTTTTGGTTACTAAGTTATTTCCTAAGTAATGAACATTTAGGAAATGGGTGGCTATGCTTTAAGATAAATGAACTCTCTTACCTCAGGACTTTTGTTGAAGTTTACTTATATAAATATCAGTTTATGTAAGAATCTATTCAAGATGTAAAGGAAAAAAACAGAGAAGGGAAAGAAGGGAATCAAAGGTCTTAGCTGTCAAAATGCTGAGATAGTCTTACTGAGGCTCGGTGCTGTGTTAGCACTGGAAAGAGTGCTCACCGAAAATGCCACCGTGGCTCCTGATAAAAAGTACCATGGGAGACGTTTACGTAAAGGCAGGTAAGGCTCCATATCTGGTATCTGTGAAGGAAGCATAATAATAAATTAAAAACCTACCTTCAAAGTTAGAACTCTTGGAATTAAAAAATCACAATGCAACAAAAAAAAAATCACAAAGCAGTTAAAGTAGAAAACATTTAAAAGGCCCATTGCGTCTTATGGGCAGCTCCAGTCTACCAAAAGTGTCTTTCCTTTAATAGACATATATAAAAGGCTCTCAGTTGCGATATAAGGCATGATGGATACATATTACTTCCTGAATACTGACACTACAAGTCTGGTAGGTAGAAAATCAAAGATCAAATGCATAAGACTGGTCTCTGTGTGGACAACCCTTAGTAACATTACAGTTACATTCCAATTAAATTAAGTTGAATTTAATTGAGCTCTACTGCTCTGTAGTTCTGCATAAATAGAGTATTTATTAGTCATTATCTACAAAGGATTGCATTTTTTTTAAATAAAAGGTCAGACTTTTCCATTTCCCTGCATTTTTTATAATAACTAATGTAGAGGAGTAGTTACATAAGTTGACTGTCTTTGCTAAATCAGGGGACAATTATATATTACTCAAAATAAAGACAGTACTCGACTATGAACAGAAATCTAAATTTTTCATTCTATCTAAGTGTGGTTTGAGGACCTGCACAAGATGGGAGATGCACTCTGAAAATAGAATATAGACCAAACACGATGGCCACGTAGTGCCTCTGTTGCAAACCACAACACCCAAAAGGAGAGAGAGAACAAGGGGGAATGCCCTGCCACAGAGGTGAGGTGGGGTGGGGGGGATGGGGTGGGAGGGTGGGAGGAATACTGGGAACATTGGTGGAGGGGACTGGGCACTGGTGGAGGGATATAAACAAAATACAAACATGAAAGTTCACAAGTTTTTAATTGTAACTCATGGTGATTCACTAATAAAAAAATAAATAATAAAAAAATAAAATAAAAAAATGACCTTCACTATATCCCACCATTGTCTTTGGGCTTGGAGGGTTTCTGGTCACATGGAAAGTATCATGCTAAGTGAAATGAGTCAGAAAGACAGAGACAGACATAGAAGAACTGCACTCATCTGTGGAATATAAAACAACAGAATGGAAGCCTAACACCCAAGAATAACAGAAATAAGTACCAGATTTGCTCCATAGCTTGGAGACCAGCCTCACATGCTGGGGGAAAGGGCAGCTCAGATAAAGAAGGGAATACCAAGCAAAAATGTGGTGGGAGGACCCATTCAGGATGGGAGAGGCGTGCACAGAGCAGACTATAGATAGAACACATTGGCCACCCAAGACCTCCATTACTAACCACAATGCCCAAAGGGAGAGAGGGAACAGAGGGAAATGCTCGGCCAAAGAGGCGGGGTGGGGAGGGGAATGGGGTGGGAGGGGGTGGGAGGGATGATGGGGTCATCAGTGGAGAATGGGTACTGGTGGAGGAATAGATACTCAAGCTGTATATGACTGAAACACAAGCACAAGAATATGTAAACCTGGGGCTGGAAGTGATAGCACAGCTGGTAGGGCGTTTGCCTTGCACGTGGCCGACCCCGGTTTCGATTCCCAGCATCCCATATGGTCCCCTGAGCACCGCCAGGGGTAATTCCTGAGTTCAGAGCCAGGAGTAACCCCTGTGCATTGCCAGGTGTGACCCAAAAAGCAAAAAAAAAAAAAAAAAAAAAAGAATATGTAAACCTGTATCTGCACCCCCACGGTGATTCATTAATAAAAAAATTAAAAAAAATAAAACTCATAATCACTCTGAGAAAAAAATAAAATAAAATAAAAATAAGATTTTATAATTAAGCAATTTCAAGGAAGGAAGAAGGCAACATAGTAGGCAGAACAGGTTGTCCATGGAATAAAACCCCATGATGTGTGCATGTGTGCCTTTATATGATTGAATACAGACGAGTGTGATGTGAATTATAAGAGCTTATTGCTTGATCTTCGGGGGACAGGAATTGAGACACATCATGCACACACCCCAAACTGCAACATTCTGGGCACCCTCTGCTCATCCCGTCCAGGTATCGTCCCTTGTCAGGGCTCTTTCCCGGAGCTGCGGCTGCATTAGAGGCTGTGAGTTATTCTTCCCCCCCTCCCCATATCCCATAAGAACCATAAGTTACCCTCTTAATTGGAACCTTCATCAGTTTAGCTTAACCAGCAGAAACACATTAGCCAATCACTCATTATGCTCACCTCAATTAATACTGCATCATAGCAGAATAGTAACAGTGAGCGTGAAGGGCTAAACCACATAGGTCACAATGGTAAAGTAACGCAGGAACCCACCAAGCTTACTTATTGAAGAGACTAGCCCAGAAGACCCCAACAGCAGTGAAGCGCTAGATAACCTTTCTGACAAGGAATTTAGAAGGGAGCTACTGAGGATGCTTAGAGAGCTAAAAGAAACAATGGAAAGCAATGCCAATGAAATGCAAGAGGGTTTGAAGGTAGAAATGCAGAAAATGCAAACAAAATTACAAATGGAAATATCAGACCTGAAAAACCTGGTAGGCAAATTTAAAAACTCAGTGGAAGGCCTCAGCAGCAGAGTAACAGCTGCTGAGGACAGAATCAGTGAGCTCGAAGATGAAGCCCAGAGACTCTCTAGAAAAGAACAGAAAATGGAAAAGAGACCAACAGTCCAGGAACAGATGGCAAGAGAAGATCATGATGAAGCCAAGGGGAGTAATATAAGAACTATTGGAGTCCCAGAGGGACAGGAAGAAAACTCTGATGAAGAAGAAACTGTCAAAGACACCATTCCTATGATGTTCCTAGAGCTGGAAAAGACATGTGACCACATTCAGGAGGCCCCATGGGTACCAGCTAGAAGATATCCAAATAAAAATACCCTAAGACACATTCTGATGAAAATGACCAAAATCTTAGATATAGACAAAATCCAAAGCAACAAGATCAAAGACAGAAATTGATATGAAGGAGCATCCTTAAGATTCACAGCCGCTTGTCTGATGAAACCCTCACAGCCGAAAACAGTGGTGGGATATAGTGAAAAAACTCAATGAAATAAATGCCTCACCAAAAATACTTTACCTGGCTAGACTCTCATTCATAACAGAAGGAACAGAACACAGTTTCACAGATAAACAACAGCTTAGGAACTTCATAGACTCAAAACCATGGTTACAAGAACAACTAAATGGACTACTTTAAGACAAGACACACCCCTCAAATACACCAAATTTCAGCAGAAAAATGGGACAAAACCCCATAACAAAAATCTCTCTCAATGTCAATGGGCTAAGAGCACCAATTAAAAGACACAGAGTGGCAGGATGGATTGAAATCAACATCCTGCTGCCTGCCAGAAACACATCTCAACAGTCAGAGCAAACACAGGCTCAAAGTCAAAGGCTGGGAAAAAAATCCCACAGGCAAACAACTCCCATGAAAAAACTGGTGTAACCATCCTAGTATCTGACCATGTTGATTTCAGGCTGAAGAAGGTGACAAGAGACAGTGAAGCTCATTTCTTATTGATAAAGGGATCTGTACACAGGAAGAACTTACAATATTAAATATATATGCACCTAAAGAGGGACCAGCAAAGTACTTAAAACAACTACTCATAGACTTGAAGAAAGACATCAATAGCAACACAATACTAGTGGGAGACTTCAACACCGCTTTATCACCTCTTGATAGATCCACCAGACTCAAGCTTAGCAAAGACATACTTCATCTGACAGAAAAAATGGAAGAAAGGGACATAGTAGATATATGAAGGACACTTCATCTTCAAAAAGCTGAATACACATTCTTCTCAAGTGTGCATGGAACATTCTCCAAGATAGACCGCATGCTGAGTAACAAAACGTACCACCAATAAATTTAAGAAGATAGAGATTGTATCAACGATCTTTTCAGACGATGATGTGCTGAAATTAGAAATAAATCCCACACACAAACAGAAAACTAAATCAAACACCTGGAAATTAAACAGCTCACTATTGGATAACAAGTGGCTTAGAAAGGAAATAAAAAAGAAAATCAAAAGATTCCTGGAAATGAACGAAAATGTGGACACGAGTTACCAAAACTTATGGGACACAGCAAAAGCTGTGTTAAGCGGAAAGTTTATAGCTCTACAAGCATTCCTCAGAAGGAGGATGAGCCCACATAAGTAACCTAACCTCACAGTTTAAGAGCTTGGAGAATGACCAACAAAAGAAGCTCAATCCAAACAGGAGGAAGGAAATAATAAAACTCAGAGCAGAAATTAATGAGATGGAAACCCCAAAAACAGTCCGAGAGATCCATGAAACAAAGAGCTGGTTCTTTGAGAAAATAAACAAGATAGATAAACCTCTAGAAAGACACAAAAAAGGGAGAGAGAAAACCCCAATAAACCTAATCAGAAATGAAAAGGGGGACATTACAACAGAAATTACAGAAATTCAAAGTATCCTCAGGTACTTTGGCAGAATTTTATGCCACAAAACATGAAAACCTCGAGGAAATGGATAAATTTCTAGACTCCTATAGCCTCCCAAGGCTGAACCAAGAAGACCTGGAATACCTGAACAGACCTATCACCATCAAGGAAACTGAAACGGTAATAAAAAGTCTCCCCAAGCACAAAAGTCCTGGCCCAGATGGATTCACTAGTGAATTCTTCCAAACGTTCGAAGAGGACTAACTCCCAATCTTCTTTAAGCTTTTATAGGAAATTGAAGTATCAAAACCACTTCCAGTTTCTATGAAGCAAATATCACCCTTATACCAAAAGCAGACAGAGATACCATAAAGAGAATTACAGACCGATCTCCCTGATGAACACAGACGCAAAGGTCCTCAACAAAATATTAGCAAATAGAATCCAATGACTCACCAAAAAGATCATACACCATGACCAAGTAGGATTCATCCCAGAGATGCAAGGATGATTTAACATTCGCAAGTCAATCAACATAGTTCATCATATCAATAAAAGAAATAATAAAAACCATATGATCATATCAATAGATGCAATGAAAGCATTTGACAAGATCCAGCACCCGCTTATGATGAAAACTCTCACCAAAATGGGCATCGAAGGAACTTTCCTCAATACAGTCAAAGCCATCTAACAAAAGCCCATGGCAAGTATCATTCTCAGTGAGGGAAAACTAAAAGCCTTCTCTCTAAGATCGGGCACAAGACAAGGTTGCCCACTTTCACCACTCCTATTCAATATAGTACTGGAAGTCCTGGCCATAGCAATTAGAAAAGAAAAAGATATCAAGGACATACAGATAGGAAAGGAAGAGGTCAAGCTATCAATATTACCAGATTATGTGATACTATACTTAGGAAACCCTAAAGACTCTACAGAAAAGCTCTAGAAACAATGCATCAATATAGTAAAGTGCCAGGCTACAAAATCAACACCCAAAGGTCCATGGCTTTCTTATATCAAAGTAATGAAAGAGAAGAAAGAGACATTAAAAAACAATCCTGTTCACAATAGTACCTCAGAAAATCAAGTACTTGGAATCAGCTTAACCAAAGAGGTGAAGGACCTACACAAGGAAAATTATGAAACACTATTTCAAGAAATAAAAGAGGACACGAGGAAATGGAGACACATCCCCAGCTCATGGATAGGGAGAATTAACATTATCAAAATGGCAATACTACCCAAAGCACGATACAAATTTAATGCAGTCCCTATCAAGATACCCATGACATTATTCAAAAACATAGACAGAACACTCCTGAAATTCATATGGAAAAATAAAGCCCCACAAATAGTTAAAGCAATCCTTTGGTAAAAGAAGATGGGTGGCATCACCTTCCCCAACTTCAAACTCTACTACAAAGCAGTACTAATTAAAACAGCATAGTATTGGACTAGAAACAGACCTGCACACCAATGAAACAGAGTTGAATACCCTGTCACAGAGTCCCATATATATTGCCACTTAATCTTTGATAAAGGAGCAAGAAATGTGAAGTGGAAAAAGGAAAGCCTCTTCAACAAGTGGTGATGGGAAAACTGGATAGCTACATGCAAAAAAGTCAACCCTGACCTCTGTCTAATGTCAGGCACAAAAGTCAGATCAAATTGGATTAAAGACCTCAATATCATGCATGAATCTATAATGTACATAGAGGAAAATGTAGGCAGAACTCTCCATGACATTGAAGCTAAAAGCATCTTTAAGGACGAAACAGCACTGACCATGCAAGGGGAAGCAAACATAAACAAATGGGACTACATCAAACTAAGAAGCTTCTGCACTTCAAAAGAAACAGTGACCAAAATACAGAAAGAGTCACAGAATGGGAAAGAATATTTACCCAATACCCATCTGATAAGGAATTAATATCCAAGATATACAAGACATTAGTAGAATCGCATAAGAAAAAACAGCCAACCCTGCCAAAAAGTGGGGAGAATAAATGAGGAGAAGTTTCCTCAAATAAGAAATACAAATGGCCAAAAGGCACATGAAAAAATGCTCCACATCGCTAGTCATCAGGGAGATGCAAATCAAAACAACAATGATATATTGTCTCCAGAGACTGGCATACATTCAAAAGGACAAAAGCAACCAGTGCTGGGGTGGATGTGGGGATGCCGACTGGTCCAGTCTTTCTGGAAAACAATATGGACAGTCCTTCAAAACTAGAAATTGAGCTTCCATATGACCCTGCAATACCACTTCTGGGAATATATCCCGAGGATGCAAAAAAGCACAGTAGAAATCACATCTGTATCTATATGTTAATTGCAGCACTGTTCACAGTAGCCAAGATCTGGAAACAACCCAAGTACCTTAGAACAAATGACTGGTTAAAGAAACTTTGGTACATCTACACAGTGGAATACTATACAACTGTTAGGAGAAATAAAGTCATAAAATTTACTTATAAATATATAGACATGGAGAGCATCATGCTAAGTGAAATGAGTCAGAAATAGAGGGACAGACATAGAAGGATTGCATTAATTTGTGGAATATAGAATAACATCACATGAGGCTGACACCCAAGGACAGTAGATACAAGGGCCTGGGGGATTGCCCCATAGCTGGGAGCCTGCTTCATGAGCAGAGGGGAGAAGGTAGATGGAATAGAGAAGGGATCACTAAGAAAATGATGGCTGGAGGAATTGGTCAGGATGGCAAAGATGTGCCAAAAGTAGATAATGGACCAAATATGATGATCTCTCAGTGTCTGTGTTGCAAGCCATAATGCCCAAAAGTAGAGAGAGGGTATGGGGAATATTAACTGCCATGGAGGCAGGGGGAGGGTAGTAAAGGGGAGTATACCGGTGATACTGGTGGTGGGGAATGTGCACTGATGGAGGGATGGGTGTTTGATCATTGTGTGATTGTAACCCAAACATGAAAGCTTTTAACTCCCTCAGAGTGATTCAATAAAATAAAATAAAATAAAATAAAATAAAATAAAATAAAATAAAATAAAGAAACCACAGGAGATGTGTGCCGAAAGTGGATAACGGACCAAACATGATGACCTCTCAGTGTATGCATTGTAAGCCATAATGCCCATAAGTAGAGAGAGAGTATGGGGAATATTGTCTGCCATAGAGGCAGGGGGAGGGTGGGAAAGGGGGGTATACTAGGGATATTGTTGGTGGGGAATGTGCACTGGTGAAGGGATGGGTGTTTGATCATTGTGTGATTGTAACTCAAACATGAAAGCTTGTAACTATATCTCATGGTGATTCAATAAAATTTAAAAAAAAGAGCTTATGCAAATATCTGCATATTTTTATGTCCATATGTTTGCTTCCAGGCATGCATGTGTGTTCCTGGTACACACTTCACTGTGAGAGCTCTAATTATTCTTATATGTACATATATACATCTGTATATATATTTGTATATAAATTTTTTCGCTTTTTGGGTCACACCTAGCAATTGTCAGGGATTAGTTTCTCCTGCCTTTGTACTCAAGAATTACTCCTAGTGGAACTCAGGGAACCATATGGGATTCTGGGATTGAACCTGTGTTGGCCCCGTGCAAGGCAAATAACATCCCTGTTGTACTGTCATTCCAGCCCTCTAATTATTCTTAACCAGTGAAGAATTACTACAACAGGAACAAAAGCTCTCCTTGATTTCATAACCACAAAATCTATATAGTGGTTTTCAACTTTTTCAAATGTGAACAATTCAATACATAATTTTTTTGGCAATGATGTTCAGAAAAGCCAATAAGCCTGCTTTGATTTTTTGTCAGTCTTGTGAAATTTTTTGTCAGTCTTGTGAAATTGTACACATTATACATTACTATGATAATGTGTTTTAATATCCTCTCTAAATTTCAAACCACTGTATAATTTGCTCATTGATTTTCAGAGTTTCTTCCCTCTGATTTCTATACTCACTTTTTGCTGTAATGTTTCAACATAATTTAATAAATAGTAAACAAACTATAAAAAGAATTTTAAGTATCATTATAGCAGTATTTTGAACAGAGTATGGAATTCTACTGAAATCATTGTATTGTGTTAGAGATAGCATATTCCCTTTTAAATAACATCAGATAACACAACGGTTACGAATCATGGAAATGTAGGGACACTAAGAACATGTAATCAAAAGTTTTCTCTTTTAAGGCTAGGTATTTTTCATTGTCCCTTGAAAAAGGAAAAAAATATACCACAAATTTATTCCTCAGTAGCACCTCACTTTGCTAAAAGTCCTCAAATCTAAAAACTCTTCGTCTCCCCTCCACACCAATAAAATGATCACCTCATTAGAATCAAATAAAAGGGACAAGGCAAATATGTCAGTCTAACAATACAATAACTTGTAATCCACTAATATAATACTTTTTGTGTGTATTGCTCAGTATGATTTCTATGTATATACATGTGTCTACATGAAAAAGCTTGCAGCATTTGCACTAATTCCCATTTACCTTCAATTCCATTTAGTACTAAAATTATCTTATGATATAATGCCTTGGGTCTGTTTCAAAATTTAAAGGCAGGTAAGTGTATATATTAAATAACACTGTCCAATAATTAACATAACTGTAGTTCGATCATGAACTAATCCTGAGTTCTTTAAGTTTTTTAATTTTTGTCTGTGTCTTAAGTGTATTGACAAGAAGATTGTATGACATGTGTTGTAGAATATCTTGAAAGGAAATTGGAATACACATAATTTTGTAAAAAATTTACAACAGTGTATCCCCTGAGATATGATGACCGATTTACTTTTTAATCTACCTTAGTAATAACATTAATTTTCCTTTTTCTGCACATTGCTTCATATTCAGGTCTCAGCTGGAGTTGCTGATGCTCCTCTTCAAAATCCACCATGTCCCAGTCAGATTCTAGTCTCGACTGTCGTTGTTTCCAAAATTTCAAAAACAATGAGACTATGGGCAAAGAAATGTATAAAAACAAATACAATTCAGAGATGGTGAAACAAAATATATAACAGCATAACTTGTTTCTTCTTTATCTTAATAGTAATTTTGATTGCTTGATAATTCTTGTACTATTACGTTTATAATAAAATTGTGAAATTTTTAGTTTGGGAATAACTACATGTATCATTATTGAAATAACTCACACTATAAAAACATAAGATGGGCCTGGAATGTGGCTCAGCAGTAATGAGGATGCAGCATGTGCATGAGATCCTGAGTTCAATTCCTGGCACTGCTTCATGTTGCCAAGTGCAATCCCTGATACTTTGAAGTGTAACCCAACACATCAAACAAATTTATCACCTAACATTGCAACAAATGTGTTTTACTCCCCAATGGCCCCACTCCCACTGTAACATCAATAATAACAACATAATCCAAGAAAAATTCTTACATGGCAGCCAGTTCATGCAAGATTAGTCTCTTTAGGCACATTAGTTTGTGTCTTTATTCCCATAATTTGAAGTCCAAACTTAATTTTTTCCTAACACTGTGATTTTGTTAGCAAGTCTTTTCCCAAAAATCTTCAAGCAAGTTTAATACTCTATTGGGATTGAGGGAATTTACGGAAAACATAATAGCCATTTCACAGCACAATCTTTTTATATATGTGTATGTATTACTACAAATAATCCTACTGCTAGAAATATTTTTGTACTATGTATTTGATATGCATATTCATGTTTTCCTAGTGCACACAGAATACTAACCCAAGCAGTATTAACATAATTTTAACACCTATAATGTTTCCTCTAATTTCCAAGCTTCCAAATAATGTTAAGAAACTACTGATTCTGGGACTAGCTGGATGGCTCAAAGGGTTATAGTATATGCTTTGCTTTGAGCATTGCAGAGATGCTGGGGCATCTCTGACCACCTTCATCGTACTCTATGTTTCTATAAATCAGGTCCTATATACCTCCTTTATAAATTGTGATTCTGAAGCATTTTTCTGCCTGTGCCTGCCAAAATTCATTGAGCATAATGACCGCAAGGTCTTTACATGTTGTGATATATTTCAAACTTTGTAATTTTTAAGACGATAATATATACTATTTATTTCTAATGGTAAATACCACAGCCATTATATATCCATATATAATAGGCTTATTTCTTTATTCATCTTATTTAGTTTGTTTCCACATTTTGAGTACTATAGATACTGTGCTTCAATGAACATCTCTTCAAGATCTTGATTTTAGTTGTTTTGGGTAGCTGTAGCACTGTTGTTCCGCTGTTCACGATTTGCTCGAGCGGGCACCAGTAACGTCTCCATTGTGAGACTTGTTGTTACTATTTTTGGCATATTGAATACATCCCGGGTAGCTTGCCAAGCTCTGCTGTTGGGGTGGGATACTCTCGGTACCTTGCTGGGCTCTCCAAAAGGGACAAAGGAATCGAACCCGGGTAGGCTGCATGCAAGGCAAATGCCCTACATAAGTATCAGAAATAGAAGTGTTATATCATATGGGAGTTCTCTTTTGATTCATTTATTGTTTGGGGTGCCAGAGCTTCAAATGATTAAGCAACATCCCTGGCTCCCTATTCTTTTTTTGTGGACTTTCAAACTCTTTTCCAAATAAGCCATTTAACATTCCTCCCCACAATGCACATGAGTTCATTACACTTCTCCAGTTCTTCATCAGCTTTTGTTCTTCTGACAATAGTGATTCTGACAACAGTAAAATGATGATTTTGATTTACATTTATATAACCAGCGCCATTGGCATTTTCATACATCTCTTGAGGATATGTATTTCTTTCTCTCCTCTCACACTTAAGTAAATTTCTTTAAATAAAATAATTTTGCCTTACAAAAATAAAAACAAAGAAATAATTCAGGCTAATGAGTGGATTGTCTATTCTTCAAGATTACCATTAATGAGGATTAACATTGGTTTCTGATGTTGAAATGGGCGCCCAAATAATGAATGGGCTGTCCAGCCCTCATCCCAGGGCCTTGAGTTTTTCAGAGCTTTGGGGAACTTTTTGAACTTTGATCCAGTCCTAGGGTACCTTTTCTTTTCAGTCAGTCAAAAAATTTCTTTCCACAGATAGTGTCTCTTTGGTTATAATGAGCAGATTTACTGAAGACTCAAAAACAATATATATATTTGTATATTTTCTTTAAAAAATATTTGGACCACACTAATGAGCTCACCAGATACTACAGAACCATGTTTGGAAAGGGTGTGGCTCTGGGTAGTGCTCAAGAAATGAGGAAGTAGAGAGGATCTAACCCTTAGTCCTGGCCTCTTGTATATTTGATTGTTGAAAAGAGTTCTTTCTGCACTTTTAAAATCAGGCTAATCGTGTTTTTGTCAGCACATAAATTATTTTGGAGATTAAACATTCTCAGATATATAGTTCATAAATATTTTCTGTCACTGTTTAGGTGGCTTCTTACTTCATTGTTTAATTTGCTGTACAGATGTCTTCTAAGTTCCTACAATATGGAGTTTTCTCTGAGTCTGCTTTTGATGCTTGGGATTTAGTGCCATATCCACGAAGTTACTGAAGATCAAAGTTGGAAGTTCTTAACCTGTATTTTCTCCTTGGAGAAATATGTGTGGCATTATTTCTGGTATTTATTCTCTTCCTTTGTTTTGTTTTTGTGGGTTTGTTTCCTTAGTCTGTCTATACATCAATATCAAACTGGTTAAATCACTGTAACTTTGTAATGCATTTTCAAACCAAGTAGTGTGGTGTCTTCAAATTTTTTATTTTATCAAAATTGGGTTGCCAATTTGTGTTCTAGTGTGATTCCATGAGATTTTTTAAGTCAATTTTACTGGTTTTGTAAAAAATTCCACTGGAAATTGATAGAGGTAAAAAAAATTGATAGAGGTCAAAAGAGTATTTACACGACTTTTGATAGTAAAGTCCTGTTAATATTTAGTTTTCAGCCTAAGAACACACAATCAACTCTTTTTTATGTCTCAACACATTTGAAAACATATGTCTTGATTTACATTTTTCTCAAAAGAACATATTTCAGCTTGAATGGATTAGTAATACCCATGACTCAATATCCTCAAGCCACTCAATTTTATTTTCCTAAGGTATAACCTACTTATATCTTACATAAGTATATCGATATCTTATAACCTAATTTTCCCTCTGGGAGAAACTAGCAAGCTACTGAGAGTTTCCTGCCCACATGGGACAGCCTCGCAAGCTTCCCATGGTGTATCCATATGCCAAAGCCAGTAAACAGCTGAATCTCATTCCCCTGACCCTGAAAGAGCCTCCAATGCAGCATTGTTGGGAAGGCCGAGAAGATAGAGGCTTCTAAAATCTCAGGGACAGGATGAATGTAGAGGTTAATGAGACCATTCGAGCAACTTGACAATCAACGGGATTTTGTGATTCGTGATTCATGAAAGTAAGTATATATTGAATTTGTCTGTGTTTGCCATAGTGCTTTAGATACTATGAATTAAATGTATCAAAAGTTTCAAAACTATACTGTACCTCAGAATAATGAGAAGATTGTTAATAGAGACCTTTTATCAACCAAGAGCCAAGCTTAAAAAACTTCTGACAGAAATTTTCATCTGTGTGTGGATGGCATGCATCTAGCAAAGGCAAAAGATCATCTTTGGTATATAAGGTATGCCATCTAATTATGCTACACAGATGGACCATATAACAATATGGAGATATCTGGGCTTATATATCTATATACTCACCCCAAATTGACATAAACATTGCAAAGAATACTGTTGACTCATTATCGAATAAATGAGAGAGCTGTGAGAACAACAAAATTATAGACTCCTTAGTATCAAATGAAACATAAAGGAGAAAATTCCAAGTCTTAAAAACATATCACAATATATCTTATACCTTTGAGCTCAAACAGGTAGAATTTAATCTCCAGTATTCACACAGAAAATCACAGAGTGGGCACATGATAATCTGACCTCCAATGTCAGGGTCACAGATTTCATTGCTGCATAAAAAACAGTAACATTGTTTTTATTTATTTATTTTTGCCTTTTGGATCACATCCAGCAATGCTCAGGGGTTACTCCTGGCTCTGCACTCAGGAATCACTCCTGGTGGTGCTTGGGGGACCATATGGGATGCCGGGGATTGAACCCAGTTTGGCTGCATGCAAGGCAAACACCCTACCCGCTGTACTATTGCTCTGGCCCACATTATTTTTAAAGTAATGTGTGTTTGGGCACCAACAACGGCTGTTCTCATTAGAAAAAATTGCCTGTACAGCTGCTCACATGAGGCAGAGGAGACCATGAAGCAGCGATCCCTATAACAAATTACATCATGCTTAAGTAACAGTACTTTAGAACAAATTTTTCTAGTCACTTTCAAGTGAGTGGCAGCTTTTAAATTTATATATTTTTCAGAAATATTAATTAGCTTCTCACATAAGGAAATATTCTTAAACAAGGATATAACAGTTTCAATTGACATAAGATCCAACATGTTCTCCATTTAGGCAACTTGAGTGCACTTACCTGGTTGCATTTTGATTCACTGAAAATAAGCCGTAAACAAAAAAAAGAAAGCCAACAATAGCAGCGAAGATCAGCATTTTTGTGTAGTATCCAAGAAAGACAAAATATATACCAACTTTTTCTCCATAATAATCCCTATGAAAGAGGGTAAAAATAAAATCAGAAGCTGGAAAAAGGATACAGCTCAGAGAGCTTTGGTTTTGTATCCAGACATGCATATATTTGAATTTTGGCTGCACTGCTTTAGAGATGCAACATTTCGTCCACGAAGCTAAACTAGCTAAACTTTAATTTCAACACCATTACACATGATTTCAACAATGATGCTTAGAAAGAGTTAACTAGGAATCTAAGCAGAAGCTAAAGTTTGACATAAATAGTTTTGGAAAGCTTACAAAATATATAGTTAACTATCTTGAAATAAATGTCCAAAGCAACTTTTGTGAGTCAAATGAAAACAAAATGAGAATTGCAATCTGCATGTATTTTGCTTTATTTGTAAAATTGAAGAGGTATTCTGACCATACTAGGTCAGAGCATGGTAAACGTGAACTTCTGCCTTACTTTATTTTTATTTATTTATTTTTTTGGGGGGTCACACTCAGCGATGTTCAGGGATTACTCCTGGCTCTACACTCAGGAATTACTCCTGGCGGTGCTGGGGGACCATATGGGATGCTGGTGATTGAACCCAGGTCGGCCGCGTGCAAGGCAAACACCCTGCCTGCTGTACTATCACTTCGGTCCTTCTGCCTTACTTTAAATCAGAATCACTGTTTTTTGTTTTTGTTTGGTTTGTTTTTAGACCACACTTGGCTGTTCTCAGGGTTTACTTCTGTCTCTGTGGCTCAGGGATTACACTTGGTGGTTTAAGTTGTTTGTTTGGGGGAATGCTTCTGAGCAGTTGTGAGAAGGACCGGGAACCACTTCCATGATATCCAGTCTGCGTGGCCACATTGCTAGGTCCCTGGTGGCACTTCGTGGGCCCTGCAGTCAGGAATATGGCAACCTCCCGAGCATTTCCCAGTGAGTCTTCAGAGTAACGTCTGGGGATGCTCGGAGGTCTTCCTCCAGGGCTCCACCCAATGATGATGCTGGGGAGGAACTGTCAAGCCTTCCATTGAATAGAACCTGGGTCAAGCAACTTGATAGTTTCTAATTCTCAAACTCTCTCCATCCAATTGCTGACAAACATGTACAGAATTTTGAGTAATTAGCAAACCAAGGAACAAAAAATGATGATTCAATAAAAATTCCATATAGCATAAAATTTAGCTCCAGTTTTACAAACAAATGAAAAGCAACATTATTTAGATTAAATATTAAGTATTAAAATCAAGTTTTTGTTCCATTTTTTTAAACAGGAGTCCTTAAAGAATTCCTTGAGTAACCATAAAGCATAGTTTACTATGACTCAAAAAATTAAGTTTTCCCCACAGTCCAGATTAATACTATATCTTATTCATATAGAATTAAATTCACCAAATTTTTGAAGTCTTACCACAATTTCCTGAATGGATGATGTTATCTTTTAAGGATTCTATAATACTTCATATTAAGTTGCAGATTAATATGTTACAGCATTTTAATAACTAAGCTGAAATTTCCATAAAACTCAAAAAAAACCTCAACTCTATGCAAAAGGCATGAGCATAATTTCACAATAAGTATATTTTCATTTCTTATTGAAATGAATAAGAATTTCTTATTTTATACTTATTGAATAAGAATATATTCTTATTCAATAAGTATATTTTGTCCTTCACTTGTATCACTTGTCTTTCCATTGATCTTCGATTTGCTTGAGCAGGCGCCAGTAACGTCTCCATTTGTCCCTGTCGCGTGCTAGTAAAGCCCAATGATATCTACTCGCTCCAGGAACAGCAAGAGCTTCAAATCATTCATTCAGGGTTTTAACAAAGAAGTATAACCATCTCGTTGGTGGGTGGCCATGCAGTCTTTTGACGTCCCGTGGAATCCAGTCGGTAACAGCTCTAGTCCAGTGGTTGTCTCTGAATCGCATTACATGTCCGACCCATCTGATTTTTGATGTCTTGGCAAATAAGACAGCGTCCCTGATTCTTGATCATTGACAGAGGTCAGAACTCAGGATTCCTTCTCTCACTTGAGTAAGACGTGATACTCCTAGCATAGCTCTTTCGATTCCTCTTTGGGATACCTGAATAGCGTTCTCATCCTGTAGGGCCCAGGTCTTTGCGGTGTATCTTAGTACATTAGTACATTATTTTGTCCTATTCTTTATTAATTTTATGGAAACTCCCATTCTTCAATTTTTAAAATTTTTAATCTATTCTAGCATTTGTAATCTTTTACTCACCTAAGATAAGTTTAACTGGCATATTTTGATTGTATTGCTTTCTATGCTTTTATTGATAATATGCTTCTGCACTATTATTCACTCTTATCTGGCTACTCAAATCAGCATTAATAGGGTACTGAATTGTATGTACAGATATGGGAGCCCAGCACTTCCCTAGATGGTTCCTGCTGTCCTTCTCCATAAGCTACCTTACCTGGTTATGTCTGTCCCTCTTCCTCAGTTGAGGACCCAGGCCTCAAGCTAGACTCTCTAGAGTCTGATGCTTGCTGAATGTACCTCTATCACTCCCAGGCAAGATCTCAGTGAGATCTTCACTTAGGCAGGCAGCTCAAGACTTACAAATAATGATGAAGAGGAGGAATCCACCTATAAAAATAAACAATGACAGAGGCCCAGGAAGGACACTAAGATCTCTCTAATCTCCTCAAAGATGGTTTCAAAGTCACAGTGATTAGGATTGTTTACTGATTTGAATCAAACAATAGAGGAGAATTCTAATAGAGGAAAATATATGAGTACTACATTTATCAGGAACACCACAGCCACCTCAAAGTAGAAGAACTGAAAACCACAAGTTGCAGAATGACAGATGCATAGGAATGAATTAATAACTAAATGATAAGATGTATGAAGTCACTCAAAAAATTGGAAGGAAAAATTTAAGAAAAAATGAAGAAAATCAGAGATCTTTGGAACATCCTGAAAAAAAAAAAACAGCATCTTGGGGCTGGAGCAATAGCACAGCGGGTAGGGCATTTGCCTTGCATGCAGCTGACCCGGGTTCAAATCCCAGCATCCCATATGGTCCCCCGAGCACCGCCAGGAGTAATTCCTGAGTGCATCAGCCAGGAGTAAACCCTGTACATCGCCGGGTGTGACCCAAAAAAGGCAAAAGCAACAACAACAAAAAACAAGCATCTTAAGATTAGAGTAGAAAAACTTCCCAATTAATGTACACCCCCAAATCTAAGAAATTCAGAAAGTACTAAAATCCCAAAACAAACACACAAAAACCCACCAATATAGATAGCAATTAAAATGGCATGAGCCAAATTTAGAAATATTATCCTTAGAGCAGTAAGAACAAACACAAAAATCACACACAAGGGAGCCCCCATAAAAATCAGAGCAGATCTTTTAAATAAAAACTTTCAGAAACAGCATGATAACTACAACACAGTGAATGAAATAGGCATCCAAACAACAGTATTTCATCCGCTTGGGTAATCATTCATACTCAGTTGAGCAGTACAAAACATCACTGACAAATTGTTATTAAAAAAAGGTAGCAGTCTCTAAATGGGCATGGCAAAATGCACTAAATTGTCTCATACAAAAGGGTAAAGACACAAAGACTACAGAAAGTATCCAGAACTCACAGATGAAAATGACATTAAATTCCTTTATTTCAATAATTTCATTAAATGTCAATGACCCAAACTTACCAATGAAACGGCATAGAACATGGATGATTCTATAAATTAAAACTAACCGTCTGCTGCTTACAAAGAGACTTTCCTAAACTGTTATTTCAAAAACAACTCAAAGTAGAAGACTGAAAAATGATTGTTCAGGAAAATAGAAGGGTAAAACAGACAGGAGTGATCATACTTATATTGAAGAAAATGGACTTTAATCTAAAAAAGGTACTAATAGACTGAGATGGACATTAAAAAGTGTTAAAGGATCTATATACCAAGAAGACATAAAGCTCATTAAGTGGGGTTTGGAGAGATTGTGCAGCAGGTAATGCTAGTTTTGCACACAGCTGACCTAGATTCCATTCCCAGCATCCCACATGGTCCCCCCGCCTTGCCAGGAGTGATATCTGAGTGCAGAGCCAAGAATAAACCCTGAGCACCACTGTGTATATTCCAAAAAACAAAAGCAATCTCATGAACAACTCACCAAGCTGGTGATTATCAAAATTCATTAAAAAATACTAGTAGGTCTAAAGAAAAATATTGATTAGCAATACAATAGTAGCAAATGATTTCAACAAGAAACTCTCACCATTGGACAGATCAAATGGACAGAAATAAGCAATAAAGGAACAACTTTAAAAGATAAAATAGAAGATAAAGTCTTAATAGACACCTAAAGGACACAAAAGTTGAGGACACGTTTTCTAGCGTTGATAGATCATTCTCAAGGATAGACCACATTCTCAAACACAAAACAAGCCTCCATAAAATCAAGAAAACATATATCTCATAAAATGCCCTCCCAAATCACAGAGTTCTAAAGTTTAGGATAAAAACCTACAAACAGAAAGTTGTGGAATTCTCTAGCACTGGGAAACTGAAGAACATACCACTGAACAACCATTGAGGAACTAAAAAGAAATGACAATATTCCTCAATATAAACTAGAATGGAGAAATGAACCTCCAGAATTTATGGGACAGAAGCTATACTATGAAGGAACAAGCATTCGTCTAGAAACATAACAGGAGAAAATTAACAGCATAGCCACACGCCCCAAGAAGCTAGAAGATCAACAACAAGGGGAGGGAACAGTGGAATAAGGAAAAGGAGCCAAACAAATATCAAGGCAAAAATCAATGATATGGAAATAAAAATCACAATACAAAGATCAGTGAAACCATTGGCTTTTTGAACAAATTAATAAGATCATCAACCCCTTGACAAAACTACAAAGAAAAAAGAGAGAGAAAACCCTAATAGGATCAAAAATGAAAAGGGGAGAGGTTATGGTAGACACTTCATACATACAAAAGATTATACAAGATTCCTATGAACAACTTTCAGCATTGAACTGAAGAATCTAGAGGAAATGGATACATTTTTTTCTTTTTGGATCACAGCTGGTTGATGCACAGGGGTCACTCCTGGCTCTGCACTCAGGAATTACCCCTGGCCGTGCTCAGGGGACCATATAGGATGCTGGGAATTGAACCTGGGTTGGCCGCGTGCAAGGCAAAAGCTCTATACGCTGTGCTATCACTCCAGCCCCAGGAAATGGATAAATTTCAAGTCTACAAACTCCAACAACTGAATCAGAAGAAATTAAAAACTTTGAATAGACATTTTGTTATCAAGGAATTTGAGAATACTTTTATCAAAAATCTCCCCCCCAAAATTCTAGGCTGATGGTTCACAAGTTAGTTTTTTCAAAGTTTCAAAGAAGATATTCTACCCATTTTTCTCAAGCTCTTCCAGAAAGTGGAGGAAATGGGAGTTCTCCAAGAATTTCTATCACACCAGCATTACTTGATACAAAAAGTGACAAGACATTATTTTAAAAAAAAATTTCAGACCAATAGTCCCCAAAAATATACATGCAAAGATCTTTTTGAAAATATTAGTGCACTATATATTATACATCATATTCATGTGAGATTATCACATAGATACAAGGATGATCTGATGCACACAAGACAATTATTTTGATATGCATTAATAAATGAAATGACAAAAAATATGATTACCTCCACAGACTTACAGGAAGCATTTGATGAGATCCAAGATCCATTAATGCTATAAACCCTCAACAAAATAGGTATTGAAAGAACATATCTCAATATTGCAAAAGCCATATACAATAAATCTAGAGCTGATTCTCTATGAGAAAAAGTTAAAACTCTTGCCTCCAAGATCAAGCAGTAGACAAAGTTTTCCACTTTTATTCCTATGAACCAACAGTGTATTAAATCTTTACCATAGCAATTAGGCAAGAAACAGGAATTAAAGGAAATCAGGTAAAGAGAAAGCTAAATTATCACTATTTGCAGATGATATGGTAGTCTTCATAAAATACCCTTAAAGATTCCACTAAAATTCCTAAAAATAATAAATATATGGTAAAGTGTTAAGCTACAAAAGGAATGCACAGATATCAATTGCATTTTATATGCTAATAACAATGTAGAAGAGAAATAAATACCACAAAAGCCAGTTGTGATTGTGTCCAAAAAACTCAAACATCTGAAAGTTAATTTTTTTAAAAAAGTGAATTTACAGCCCTTCTGGAAAACAATTTGGACGATTCTCAAAAAATTAGATATTGAATTCCCATTTGACCCAGCAATACCACTGCTAGGAATATATCCCAGAGAGGCAAAAAAGTACAATCGAAACAACATCTGCACATGTATGTTTATCGCAGCACTGTTTACAATAGCCAGAATCTGGAAAAAACCCGAATGCCCCAGAACGGATGACTGGTTGAGGAAACTTTGGTACATCTATACAATGGAATACTATGCAGCTGTTAGAAAAAAGGAGGTCAAGAATTTTGTAGTTAAGTGGATGGGCATGAAAAGTTTCATGCTGAGTGAAATGAGTCAGGAAGAGAGAGACAGACATAGAAAGATTGCACTCATCTATGGTATATAGAATAACAGAGTGGGAGACTATCACCCAAGAACTGTAGAAATAAGTACCAGGAGGTTGACTCCATGGCTTCGAGGCTGGCCTCACGTTCCGGGGAAAGGTCAACTCAGAGAAGCCATCACCAACTACATTGTAGTCGAAGGCCATGTGGGGGAAGGGAGTTGCGGGCTGAATGAGGGCTAGAGACTGAGCACAGCGGCCACTCAACACCTTTATTGCAAACCACAACAGCTAATTAGAGAGAGAGAACAGAAGGGAATGCCTTGCCACAGTGGCAGGGTGGGGTGGGGGGGAGATGGGATTGGGGAGGGTGGGAGGGACGCTGGGTTTACGGGTGGTGGAGAATGGGCACTGGTGAAGGGATGGGTTCCCGAACTTTGTATGAGGGAAGTATAAGCACAAAAGTGTATAAATCTGTAACTGTACCCTCACGGTGATTCTCTAATTAAAAATAAATAAAATTAAAAAAGTGAATTTAGAGAAAAGAATAATTGACTGAAAGAATCAAAGAAGATATGAGGAAGTGTTTATGGATGATAAGAATCAGCATTGTTAAAATAACGCTCTCACCCAAAATAATTTAGAACTTTAAATTTCCCATCAAAATTTTTAGGATTTTTTTCAAAGATATAGAACAAATACTTCTAAAATCCCCATATAAAACAAACAAATCCCAGAATAGTCAAGGTAATTCTAAATAATAATAATAGTAATAATAAAATAAAAGATTAAAAAAATGAGAGGCATTACATTCCCAGACATTTAACCTTTAGTTCACAGCTACAGTAATTAAAATTGCCTAGTACTAAAACAAAGATTCTTAGATCAGTGTAATAGAATATTACTGGTAAAACTGGATACCACATGCAAAACCATACAATTAGATCCCAATCTCACATCTGTTCATAAAGATCATTTCAAAATGAATTAAAGACTTAGCTACCAAACATATATATATTTTTAAAGTACACTGAGGGAAACATACAGGATTCTCCAGGTATCTTCAATTATAACACCCACTTTGGTAAAATCAATACAAAAGCAGAAATCAGGGGCTGGAGCGATAGCACAGCGGGTAGGGTGTTTGCCTTGCACGCGGCCGACCCGGGCTCGATTCCTGGCATCCCATATGGTCCCCTGAGGACCGCCAGTGGTAATTCCTGAGTGCAGAGCCAGGAGTGACCCCTGTGCATTGCCAGGTGTGACCCAAAAGGGAAAAAAAGCAGAAATCTATAATTAAACTAAAAAGCTTCTGTAATGTCAAAGAAACAAGGTCTAAAATAACATGACATTCCACTGATTTGCCACCTGGCACTACATATGAGACCAAAAGACTAATACTCATGATATAATAAAGCAATCTCAAAGCACAACAACTGCACAAACACTCCCAAACAAGTCAATCAAAAGTGTGGAAAAAAGATGAACAGACTATCCCTTAAAGATGCCTTGAATGTGGATCCTTAGCATTTAAATTATTTTTTATTATCACCAAGTATCAGGAGAACATGAATAAAATTTGCAATTAGATATCCCTTTACCTGGCAGGGATGACATATATAAAAAAATGCCTCGAAACAGAGGCTGGAGCAATAGTATAGTGGGTAGGACATTAGCCTTGCATGTGGCTGACCTGATTTAATCTTCAGCATCCCATATGTTTCCCTGATCACTGCCAGGAGTAATTCCTGAGTGCAAAACCAGGAGTAACCCTTGAGCATCGCTGGGTGTGACTCCAAAAACCAAAAAAAAAAAAATAAAATTTAAAATAAAATGTCTGAAAACAGGGGCTGGAGAGAATACAGCGGGTAGAATACATGCTTGCCTTGAATGCAGCCAACACAGGTCTGATACCTGGCATCACATATGGTCCCTTGGTCCCTGAAGACAGAACCAAACCTGAGCTAGGTGAGGCTCCATGCCTCAAAAATTGGCAGACTGGGGGTATGGTGCCACCAATAGGTCAACCTGTACTGTGGGGCGAATGCATCAGCAGCCTGATGGTGCCTTCAGGCTTCCTCAAACCCCCAAATTGACGCTGTGCTTTTGGTTAGACCCCAGCAACTTGGGGCCAAGTTTACCAAGAATTAAATGACCAAAAATTAGGTATGTGGGAAACACACCCACAAACCACCTCCAGCTCAGCTATACAAGCTCATTTATTGGCCTTATTTCAGAGACCCATAGATAAATCTCGAAAGAGATTAAAAACCACAGTTAATCTTGGACCTTTGCATGGCTGAACAGACTGGGGTAAATGGGGGGGAGGGTGGCGGGTTGGCCTGGTGGCCTACCCAAGCAGAGCCCCCAGTAGCCACTTGCTTCCACAATCCAAAATCACCACCATACCCCCAGCCTGACTCCACCTTCTCAGGACGGACCTCACCAAGTTATAATCTGCTGAAACTTCTGGCATTCAGGTTTTGTGACAGAAGTCTCCAGGCTTTCTCAGAGTTGGGATAGGCTACTCCCCCTCTTCCCAATACACATGGAAGCACTGGCAGTCACTCCCACTAAAAAACTCCAGCACCACCCTGTAAGCTCTACTACTGGCCTTGCTTCAGAGACCCCTAGAGAAATCTCGAAAGAGATCAAAAGCCAAAGTTAAGCTTAGACCCGTACATGGCTGAACAGACCAAAGTAAATTGGAGGGGGTGGGTTGGCCTGTGCAGAATCCCCAGCAGCCACTTGCTTCCACAATCCAAAATTGCTGCCATACCCCAAGCCTGACTCCACTGTCTCAGGATGGACCTTGCCAAGATACAATCTGCTGAATATTTTATAATGTGGATCTTAGAGCACCAACAGGCATGGCCCAGAGACACAGAGGCAAATCCCGGAAGACACCACAGCTTCAGAGATCTCCCCGGACTTCATACCGAGTCAATATCACCAGGGCACTCCAGATGGAGCAGGTGTGCTCTCCTCACCTACTCCAGATGAAATCCCAGTGACCAAGAGCTTCCGCAAGCAAGGCCCAAGTATGTGGGTTCAGGACCAAATCTCCAGGCCTCATGGTGGCAGAGGACCGGGCCGTCCCTCCCCGGGTCTCCACCTGCCCAGTAGACTGGCTGTCATACCCACAATTTGCCTCCAGATGCCATCTTATTGCACTAATAGCCCTGACCCAGAGACTCCCAATTGAATCCCAAAATGGATTAGTGCCATACAGAGATGTCTCTGGAACCCAACCATTTGCAATCTAGAAATTTACATTTACAATTGTGGCCACGCGAGCTCTCATGATATTCAAAATAAGCTACAAAATATATGATATAGCGGCTGCCACTGGCAGGTAGGCTTGAATGGTGGTGGAAAAATTTGAGCAAAACATAATGCCAAAAATTAGAGAGTGGGGCTGGAGTGATAGCACAGCGGGTAGGGCGTTTGCCTTGCACGTGGCCGACCCGGGTTTGATTCCCAGCATCCCATATGGTCCCCTGAGCACGGCCAGGGGTAATTCCTGAGTGCAGAGCCAGGAGTGACCCCTGTGCATTGCTGGGTGTGACCCAAAAAAGCAAAAAAAAATTAGAGAGTATTGGGGAAATTGTCTGCCATAGAGGCAGTGTGAGGACTGGAATGTGGTGGTGGTGGGGGGATACTTGGGATGTTGGTGGTGGAAAATGTGCACTGGTGGAGGGATGGTTGTTCCATCATTGTATGACTGAATCTCAAACATTAAAGCTTTGTAACTCTATTTCACGGTGATACAATAAGAATAAAAAAGTAATGTGGAGTTTATGCACAATTCCATCAGCTTGATCAATGGCTGAACAAATAGCACTACATTATTTTAAAAAAATCTGCAGACAACAATTCCTTTTATACCATACACTGGAGTTATAGCACAGTGGATAGGGGCATTTACCTTGCACGTGGTCAACCCGGGTTTAGTCCCTCTGTCCCTCTCGGAGAGCTCGGCAAGCTACTGAGAGTACCTTGCCTGCATGGCAGAGAGCCTGGAAAGCTACCCGTGGCATACTCGATATGCAAAAAACAGTAACAACAAGTCTCACAATGGAGATGTTACTGGTGCCCGCTCGAACAAATCGATGAACAATGGGATGACAGTGCTACAGTGCTACCATACACTGGAGGTGATGTAGCATAAAAAAAAAAAACAGCAACTGCTATTTACTGCTGGTGAAATGTTACTTGATTCTTTGGAAAAGATTTAAAGACCTCAAAAAATTAAAAGTAGAACTTTCCTTTGTCTTTGCAATTCTACGTCTGGGCATCTATTCCACAAACAAATTAGGGGCAGGAGAGGTAGCCTTGCATATAGGAGATACGGATTCACTCTCTGGTTCCCTCTATGGTATGCTGAGTACCATGAGAAGTAATATTTATGGGTGAATTTATGGTCCAACAGCCAAAGAACAAAACCCACAAAATTATTCATCTGAAAGATTGCTATAAAACTATGTTCACTGCAGCAGTATTTATAATAGCAAAGATCTGAAAATAACCTGAGTGGCCAACAACAGATGAATAGGTAAGGAAATTGCAGTCTATAGGTAACACAGCAAAGAGCTACTAAGCTATGAGAAAAGAGGAAATCATACAGTTCACTGCAACTATTATGGAATTAGAGAAGTCCTGATAAGCGAAGTGAGGCTGAGATGGAAAGATACACACCAGATGATCTCATCTAAGAGTGCTGAGTGGGGGCACACAAGGAACAGGGTCTTATGATAAAGATGGAAGAATCCAGACATTCTGATGGTGTCCCAGGTGTAGCCACATTGCCTGTATAAAGCAATGTCAGGGGGTCTAATAAAAAAAATGAAAATAATAATAAAAATTGTAATTCCATTAGATTCCCTAGTTAAGTTGCCATTCACAACTGCTTAAGAATCACTCATTTATGAGCATTTTTTACTAAAAAAGTAGAAATATTAAATAATATCAAAATCTAAAATTTTGTTTTTTATTTTCTGAAATTTATTTTCACCATTTCTATTTTCATTTCACATATTTTGTTACAAAGGCAATAATTTAAGGTAAAATATTCATAATATTACTAACACATTTACCTAAATTTTTTTTGGTGAATTCAACTAGGTATCTCAAAAATCTTTTATCTACAGAACTGCATTATTTTTTTCCACTCACATCCCAAAAATCTTATGCTTTGGACATTTTAAATAAAAATCCTTCTGCGCAGCTGGCCATATTTGGTCAGAAGGAGTCAAATAATCCCTCTGAACAGGGATTTTCCTTGCTTAGGAAAATCAAGAAAAAAATCCATAGGAACACCAGATTTCATGGGCCAAAGTGATGGTACAGAGGGCAGGGCACTTGCTTTGCATGCGGCTGACCCGGGTTAGATCCCTGGCATCCCATATGATCTTCTGAGCCTGCTACGAGTGATTCTTGAGCCCAGAGTCAGAAATAACCCCTGTGAACTATCGAGTGTGGCCAAAAAAACAAAATCAAACAAAGCAAAATAAAATTGTAAAGAACACCAGGTTTCAGGAATATGGTAGGGTGGGAAGGCATGACAGGCAAAGAAAAGAGATGCTGTCACTCATATGCAAACATTTTGTCTAAAGAGATTTATATTTATCCTGAATTCATGAACAGTTGTGGACATTGGCTTAGATATTATATTACTTTGTATTTTATAACTTTTTTATAGTTGCTATGATTATATATATTCTAAGTTAATTGATACATAGGTATAATAAATTTTATTTTTATCCTTTTTAATGTTTTGTGTTTGCAGTACCAGGGATTGAACCCAGGGCCTCAGACACACAAGGTAAGTAAGTGGTCTACTGCTAATCTCCAATCCCAGACCCTTATTTCTAAGCATTAAGGCACCCAAAAGAGGGAGTATATGAAGAACATTCTATGGAGATCTTAGACTGGAAAAAAAAGATATAATCAGAAGATTGATAAATCAATGAGGGTAACCATGCTATTCCCAATTTTCCTTAAAAGTAAAATTTGATAAATAATCAATGCACTGAAACAATGGAGCTATACAAATAAGTGAATATAGAACTTAACTGTCATGTAAAAATAACACTAAATATGTGAAATTAAATAATTGATTTCTTTAATATAAACTGCTTTCCGTATCCTTCAGAAAATTCTGATCTGCCTTCCTCCCTCTAGGCTTCAGACCAGTCACGTTCCAGGTCCAATCTATTTGCAATTCATAGTCTCCTCTCCTTCCTATTACCTGTACTATAGATAAAACCTTCAAATATTCATTAGTGAAAAAAGGTATTCACCTTATTTCATTTTCTGTCTTCCTTTCTTTAAAATTCTTCCTGTTTTGAATCACTGTCTGTATCACTGTCACTATATCACTGTCATCTCATTGCTCATTGATATGCCCGAGCGGGCACCAGTAACGTCTCCATTGTGAGACTTATTGTTATTGATTTTGGCATATCAAAAATGCCACGGGTAGCTTGCCAGGCTCTGCCATGCAGGCGAGATACTCTTGGTAGCTTGTCGGGCTCTCCGAGTGGGATGGAAGAATCAAATCCGGGTTGGCCGAGTGCAAGGCAAACGTCCTACCTGCTTAAAAGTATCCTCTTTTCCTCATTTAAAGGTTTAAGTGTTTTATTTCAGCAGTGTTCTTCATGATCTATTTCTTATAAGCACTCACATATCACCTAGTACTCTTCCAATGTCAACAAACTAGATCAACAATACTCTTCTGAGTCCTGGTGCTCTATACTGCGTCTCTCTTCCTCAGATTCTTCTTACCAACCAGCTCCTTACTTTTCAAGAAAACAACTCATGAAAGTGAACGATGAAACTTATCCTAATGTTGTCACTAGGCAGATGCTTTTCTCCTACTAGATGTTATTTTGAGCACTACTATCCAAAATTATGCATTTATGTGCCTTCCTAAAATATATGCAACCTTTATTTATTTATTTATTTTGGTTTTTAGGTCACACCCAGCATTGCACAGGGGTTACTCCTGGCTCATGCACTCAGGAATTACTCCTGGTGATGCTCGGGGGACCACATGGGATGCTGGGACTTGAACCCGAGTAGGCCGCATGCAAGGCAAATGCCCTACCTGCTATGCTATCACTCTAGCCCCCGCAACCTATATTTATAGTCCTAGTCTCTTGTCTAAATATAGTTATACAGTTTTATATATGTATATATCACTATATATATAGTTTGATTGTTCATTGAAGGAATATAAACATTGTTATTATTCATTTATACCTTTCTCTTATTTTAATTTTGTTCAAGTATTCCCATTAAGCCTTCCTTTAAAAGGTTAAAGTCAATAAAGAGACGAAAGAAAATGTACAGGCCTTCAGTATCAGGGCAGAAAACTTCATAATCTTCCCACTATCTGTAAATAAAGCAATAAACCATATTCCAACAGACTCTCTGCCAACTTCTACCAAAAACCTTGAAGACAAAGAGCAGTGAGAAAGATGCTTCAGGAATGCTAGGAGAAAAGAATAAACTGAGATTGAGATTTTAAATAAACAGTGACAAAATAATCCCTGAGGAGAAGGAAATATCCAAACAAGAGCCATGATACTGAACATTTTGAACTGCTAATTCATAGTGCAAGGGAAAAAAAAGAAGGAACCTGAAAACGAGCAAGAACAATGAGAAATGGCAGCCTCAGTGATGCAATGCTTCTGAGGAAAGAATCGATGACAATATATGTGAGCAGTAAAGGTAAAGAAAAGTGGTTAAGATCCTGTAGCAGTGAGCTGGTGGGAATGCCGACTGGTTCAGCCCTTCTGGAAAACAATATGGACGATTCTCAAAAAACTAGAGGTTGAGCTCCCATTTGACCCAGCTATACCACTGCTGGGAATATATCCCAGAGATGCAAAAAAGTATAATCGAAACAACATCTGCACATGTATGTTCATTGCAGCACTGTTTACAATAGCCAGAATCTGGAAAAAACCCGAATGCCCTAGAACGGATGACTGGTTGAGGAAACTTTGGTACATCTATACAATGGAATACTATGCAGCTGTTAGGAAAAAGGAGGTCATGAATTTTGTATTCAAGTGGATCGGCATGAAGTTTCATGCTAAGTGAAATGAGTCAGAAAGAGAGAGACAGACATAGAAAGATTGCACTCATCTATGGCATATAGAATAACAGAGTGGGAGACTAACACCCAAGAATTGTAGAAATAAGTACCAGGAGGTTGACTCCATGGCTTGGAGACTGACCTCACATTCTGGGGAAAGGGCAACTCAGAGAAGGGATCACCAACTATAATGTAGTTGAAGGCCATGCGGGGGAAGGGAGTTTCGGGCTGAATGAGGGCTAGAGACTGAGCACAGTGGCCACTCAACACCTTTATTGCAAACCTCAACAGCTAATTAGAGAGAGAGAACAGAAGGGGATGCCCTGCCACAGTGGCAGGGTGGGGTGGGGGGAGATGGGATTGGGGAGGGTGGGAGGGATGCTGGGTTTACTGGTGGTGGAGAATGGGCACTGGTGAAGGGATGGGTTCCCGAACTTTGTATGAGGGAAGCATAAGCACAAAAGTGTATAAATCTGTAACTGTACCCTCACGGTGATTCACTAATTAAAAATAAATTAATTAAAAATATATATATAAATTGCAAAAAAAAAAGAGATCCTGTAGCAGTGAAAGACGTAGAATATAACAGTCGAATACCATTTGGCATGAAAGACATTGTGTGAAATAGAAAAAAACTAACAAAGGAGTACACTCTAGTGCTAGAAACTGGTAAGCAAGGTTTCAAGTAGAAAAACAAGGTATAGTAAACAAAAGAAACCATAAGCAAAAATAAAAATGCAAGAGCAAAATGGTGAGAAATATGAGGAACTGATATTACCAACTTAGGAATTCTAAGCTCCCTCCCCCGCATAATTAAAGAACTCATAAACTTGAGAAATTAGACAAAATCTTATGGATACAGGATATTATTAAACAATATAAAAGTCATACAATATTTGTCCTTTACACAAAGTTTGCATTTATAAAATTACAGAATAAAATCACACCTGCTAGCCTTTCAAAAATATGAAAGCATTCACTTTGCACAAAATGTAAACTTTTGAGAATACTAAAGTCAGAAATACTTGTAAACAATTTTTAGAAGTTTTTTAAATGCCAGGTTAACAAAGATTCTCAACATATTTTGTATGTTTGCCTACATTTTAACAACTGTAAAAATAATCTCTAACGGCACAATATCTACAAATGTTCAGCCAAACTGATTTTATTGGTTAAAAATGTTAGGACAAGCCAATATTTTTCAATAGTAAAATGGTCAGAGATAGTACAAGACATAAAGTGGTTGCCTCGCCTGTGACTGCTTAATTCCTTGAATGTATGTAACAGTGGTATAATTGGGCTGTAAACATAGTACAGCAGACAAGGTGCTTGCTTTCTACGAGACTGACCAAGGTTTGATTTCTGGAACCACATATGGTTTCCCAAACCCTGCCAGGAGTGGCTTCTATAGGCAGGACCAGGATAAGTACCACTGGGTGTGGTCCCAAAACAAACAAAAAAGGAAAAATATTGGTCTAATTGACAGCAGAGACTTTAAACCACAATTTTCTCAGTTGAAAAAGCTGATTAAGTAAATGAGGCTATAGCTGTTAGAGTACAGTGGCTAAGTAAGGCCCTTGCCTTACATGCAGTAGACTTAATTTTGATCCCTGCCAATCCCATATGGTCCTCCAAGTCAGCCAGGAGTTATCTCTGAGTGCAAAACCAGAAGTATGTACTGAGCACAGATGGGTGGAGCAGAGAGAGAGATAGAGAGACAGTGACAGAGAGACAGAGACAGACAGAGACAGACAGAAACAAAGACACAGAGACAGAGACACAGAGACAGAGACATAGAGATTCAGAGAATTGAATAAATTATCTTTGCAGCACTCTGAGATCAACATTCCAAAACATACATCCATATTTCTGCTATCTTCAGATTTCTTTGATTTAGAAACAAAACTAAGTTAATTCATGGTAAGCACTAAATACTCATCTCTATAATATGATATACATATCTCATCTGATTGCCAAATAACCACATAAAGAAATCATTACAATTGTTACCCCCATTTCAGGTGAATCTTTTGAAGGTTAAGTAAATTGACCTAATTTATAGAGCAGTTTCCAAGAGAAACTGTTTTTGCTAGAGGATTCCTGGTATTCACAGGGCCATGCAGTTGGTAGGGATTGACCTCAATACTCCTGCATACAGTTTCCTGCTCCAGCTGTTTGAGACATTTTCCTGACCTCAAGAATGTAAATATCAAGCAGGCCTATGGAAATTTCCAGCTTAAATTTCTGAACCACTGAGCTACTGCTGCACAGTGGTCATGGGCCTTCTGGAAGTAGTATTCCACTCAGATATCAGTAACTAAATAATCACATTGACACAAAGTTGTGAAGGTAGGAAGGAACTCAATGTCATCAGTGAAATTAAAAAAAAAAGGAAACATCATACCACTATGAATAAAAATCACATCACCAAGCTTTAATTTGATCTTGCGTGAGAAACTTATGTAAATACAGGTTGAGAGATAGTTCAAAGAGCTAAAGGCATGCTTTGCACGTTGCAAACTATGGTTTGTTTCCTGACACAGAGCAGTCTTGTGAGCCATACTGGCAGTGACTCCTTAGCACAGAATCAGGAGAAGCCCCCCAGAACCACTGGGAGCATGCCCCCACCCCCAAGAATGAAGAAGGAGAGAGACACTTACTTAATCAAATTTAAAGGTTGCTCCTTATAAAAATTGGTAAATTGAGCCCAGTTCTTGCAAAGTAGGTACCTTTCATTGACAGGATTAGGTGGCTCAGAAGGCTTCCAGTATTGACCCTATTAAAGAAGAAAGAATTGAATGATAAAGCAAGTGAAGAGGATAAAGGAAAGGAGCACTTTATTTATAAAAAGGTTAACAAGTGTTTTCTTTTACATCTGGATTTTCAGGTTCAACTGGTATCAAACTACTAAAATCTACAATAAACTTGCAAATACTCCAAGTCTCACTGTTTAATGGAGGCATTACTGGTGCCCGCTTGAGCAAATTGATAAGCAACGGGATGACAGTGATACAGTGATACTTATAACTACAGGTTAATGTTTATGATTTTTGGTTTTATTCGAGCTTTTTCTTTTGCTTCAAATACCTTTTCTTACTATTCAAATTCCAATTTAAAAAAGCAAATACTTACATCATGTAGTGGATAGGCAGATTTATAGGTTCTAGAATTTAGCAGTCTTTCAATCCCAATTTTTTTCTTTCCATCTTCTATACCAAAAGGACACCGTGAAAGAATATAATAAACCTACAGGTTGAGCATAGAGACAAACATTTCCATTCTTTTTCTATCACAATTTTATAACATGCACATCTAACTGAAGATAGACCTGAGATCTAGCTACACAGGAAACTTTCCTCTGGTATTTGAGGAAAGATGGACTGGGGTGCATGGAGTTTGCAGGTACTTTTTAAAAACTCTGAGCGCTATAATATTTTTAAGTGTCAACTGAAATTCCATGATATTGTGTGGAGTTTGCAGGTACTTTTTAAAAATCTTTGAAACACCACAATATTTTATATTTACATCATTTCAATATTGGCCCTTCCACCAGATTGTCCACCTCCTTCAACTACAGGTATTTTGCTTTTGTTAATGATACGTAAGATCCATTGGTATATTATGTATGTTTAAATTTTATAAAAATGAACTAAATTTAGTTTAAATTGTACTACAATGAACAAAAGGATACACATATTTTATGCTGGTGTGTATGTTCTTGGGATAAACAGTTGCAGTGGAATTTCTGGATAGTGCAGTAGTTCTATTTTAAAATTTTTGAAAGAAGTTCCTATACATATTTCCCTAGAGGTTGAATCTGTTTATAATCCCACCATGAACTGGAGTTCTTTATCATCCAAATCTCCATCAGCATTGTTTATTTCTGGAATTCTTGATAGAGCCATTCTCATAGGTGTGAGATGAAACCCCTTGTTATTTTGATTTGTATTTTATAATAATCTCTTGCCCACGCGCCTGGTTGTCTTCCCTGGGGTTCCTCAGAGGGGATGGGCTCCAGCTTCCCTCCCGGCCCCAAGCAGAGCTCCCTGAGACCAAAGACCTCCGGAACCTAGCCACAGCCATGCTCAAGGCCCCTCTCCACATGTTCGGGCAAGACTCATGCATGAAGGTACCGGCAAAGGAACCCAGGTGTGTGTAATCCCATCAATGGCTAACATTCAGAGACTTAAAAGCAAACTCCCAAAGCGGCCGCTCAATATCTTATAACCTACTTCTCCCTCTGGGAGAAACTAGCAAGCTACTGAGAGTTTCCTGCCCACATGGGACAGCCTCACAAGCTTCCCATGGTGTATTCATATGCCAAAGCCAGTAACAAGCTGGATCTCATTCCCCTGACCCTGAAAGTGCCTCCAGTGCCGAGTAGAGAGAGACTTCTAAAATCTCAGGGCTAGGATAAATGGAGATGTTACTGCTTGAAATTTGACGATCCATGGGATTTCGTGATTTGTGATTTTATAATAATCAGGAATGATGAATACTTCTTTATGTGCCTATTGGATATTTGCATGTTGTATGTCTCCTTTATAGCAGTGTCTCTCCTCAATTTCAGAGTTTTTGTTGTTGCTATCATTGATTGATATGCTTATATAACTTGGGTACTAGTTCATGGTCAAAGGTACAGTGTATGACTATTTACCCTCATTCAGTAGGATATTTTATTTTAGTACTAGTTTTTCAGTTTGATATAGTTCTATTGGTTTACCTGCATGTTTGCTTCATTGCAAGTGGAGTTTTTGAAGACACCCATGAAGCAAATTATTAGAGAGTATTCTTATTTTGGGCAAAATCCAGTGGTGATCAGGAAATATTCCATTTCCTTACTCGGTGCACAAGGGTCACTGCTAGCATGCTCGGAGGACTACACACAGTGCTAGACATGGCACTGGGGTTCGCAACATAGCAGGCCAGAACTTTTCTTTCTAATCTACTTCTCCAGTTCCTCTTTAATGAGCTTTTATGAATTTGAGAGCAATGTTTGTCCTGAGCTAATTTTGAGTTAACTTTTGTGCATGCATGATGTTAGACTGTGGTCCTTTTTTATTGAACTATTCAATTTTCTCAATAACATTGACTGAAGAGATAGTCCTTGAACCCCTTTAAGTTCCTTTGTCATAAATTAATTCCTCACATGTGGGCTTACTTCTGGGCTCTCAGTTGTATTCTGTTGGTCTAATTACCTGTTTTTTATTTTAGTAGCAACATGTTCCATCTACTGTAATTTTATAATAGAAGACTATAAAATGCCAGTATACTAGTCTCATGTATTCTTTTATACTCTTTCCAGTAATGGTTCCAAATAGAGTGTGCTTTGTTGCATGCTATATGAATTACATAACATTTTGATAAAGAATGCATTGAATTTGTATAATCCTTTGGGTAAGATAATCATTTCAGGGGAAGGGTACACCCAGTAGTGCTCAGGCCTTACTCCTAGCTCTTTGCTCAGGGTTCACTCCTGGTAACCTCAGGGGACCACACGGGATTCTTGGGATCAAAAGCGGGTAAGCTAAATGCAAGGCAAGCACCTTGCCTAAGGTACTACCTCTCTGACCTGACCCCCAGGATAATCATCTTAATAACATGAATCCTTCCAATTTATGTACCTGGAATCTCTTCAGACACATTTCCTTGTGTCTTCCTTTCCTTGTACTTTTTAGTGAAGTCATATTTTTATTTTATGAAATCATTGCTTGCACATATAAATGAAACATTTTTGTGCATTGACTTTGTAGCCTGCAATTTACTGTACACACTGTTTCTTCTTAAGTATTTAGCATGCTGTCTGCAGACAGTGACAGTTTTAAATCTTTCCAACTGGACTCCATTAAATTTTATTTTCCTCATAATTGTTATGACTGGAACTTCAAGTTCAATGTTTAATATTCTTGTGAGAGTGGATATCTCTGCCCTGTGCTTTATCATAAAGGAAAATCTTTTATCATTTCACCATTAAGTTTATGTTGTACCTGGGGGTTGTACAGAGACTTTACTACATTGCGGTATGTTCTTCTATCCCCATTTTGTTGAGATTTTTCTTTTACCACCGGTACATGTTAAATTTTCTCAAGATTTTCCTGTATCCATTTATATGAACATATGATTTTTACCTTTTTTTGATGTGGTGTATTGCATACATCACAATTATTTGTGTATATTGAGCCATATTTGTATCCCTAGAATAATCCCATTTAGAGTGCTGTCCTTTTGATATACTGTTTAGTTTATTCTGATATATTTCATTAAGGATATTATATCTGTATCTATGCTTATCTGGGATGTTATTCTATAATTTTCTCTTTTAGTAATGTTTTGTCAACTTTGTCACTGATACTAAAAGCTAACAAACACATTAATAAAAATAAAATTATAGAACAATATCCCAAATGAACATATATATAATAGCACTGCACTGCACTGTCCTCCTGTTGTTCATCAATTTGCTCGAGTGGGCACCAGTAACATCTCCATTGTGAGACTTGTTACTGTTTATGGCATATCCAATACACCACGGGTAGCTTGCCAGGCTCTGCCATGACATATATAATATAGGTCAATAATATCTATACACTGATTTAAATTTTATTATTATTTTGTGTGTGGGGCTCACACAAAATGACACTCAGTACTTTTTCCTTGGTCCTTGGTCAAGAATCACATGTTTGCAGACTGGGTAAAAAAAAATGGAAGATGGGGACTGGAAAATAGTACATTTGGTAGGGTGCTTGTCTTATGCTTAGCTACCCTGGGTCCATCCTAGGTGTGCCATGCCATGTGGTTCCTACCACCTGCCAGAGAGATCCCTGAGTCAGGAGTAAGCCCTGAGCACCATCAGGCGAAACCAAAAACAAAACAACATGAAATGAAAGAAAACCTAAAGAGAGAGGACTGTTTTAGCTTGTGGTTTCATTATTTTTTTTTCCTTTTTAGTTGTTGGAAAAAATGGGTGATAACGAGAGACCGAGATACCCAAGACTACTGACACAGCGCTTGGCGTTCATACCCAGCAGTGCCCAGGAGGCTGTGTGGGGCCATGGATGGAGCTGAGACCTCCTGGAAATAATGCATAGGTATGAGTCCTATGAACTATCTCCCCTGTCCAGGATTCACATTTTTTATTTTACATTTTTTTTAAAAAATGTAAATTTTATGCATCTCTCCTGACTAGAATTCACATTTTTAAAATTCAAAAATGTAAAATTTAGGTATACGTTTGTTTAATATTTGTGTCAGTGAGTTTTTTGAAACACAGCTTTAGGAAATAAAAAAAATAATTATCAAAACATTTCTTGGGGGCTGGAGCGATAGCACAGTGGGTAGGGCGTTTGCCTTGCATGCGGCTGACCGGGGTTCGGTTCCCAGCATCCCATATGGTCCCCTGAGCACCGCCAGGAGTGATTCCTGAGTGCAGAGCCAGGAGTAACCCTTGTGCATCACCAGGTGTGACAAAAAAAACACATCATTTCCTAGGCATGTAAAAAGTACTAAACTTAAAAAGTAAGTCTTCAAGTTCTCAAGAGTAAGTTACTCAAGAGATAGGGTTTTGTGCTAGCACTCTAGAGATTACATTATTAAGCAATAGACAACAATAGGAACAAAAGAGCACAGCAGCAGCAACAACAAAACCCTGAACTATTTTCATTTAAAACTAGATAATAATAATAATAATAATAATAATAATAATAAATTTATAGCACTTGATTGAGCATTTACTATGTTCAAGAAAAAACTCAAAACCTTTCATACCTTGATTTGTTTAATTTTCTTTTCTTTTCTTTTCTTTTTTTGCTTTTTGGGTCACACCTGGCGATGCACAAGGGTTTCTCCTGGCTCTGCACTCAGGAATCACCCCTGGCGGTGCTCAGGGGACCATATAGGATGCTGGGAATCAAACCCGGGTTCAGCCGAGTGCAAGGCAAACGCCCTACCCGCTGTGCTATTGCTCCAGCCCCAATTTGTTTAATTTTCAGGAAATAAATGAAGGGAACTAGACTTTAAACCTTCTCAATATCACTACATATACTAATTTATGAGATGACTAACATAGGACAAAAAATATGGTTATCTAAAAGATTGAAATAAATATAAATAAAAGTCCTCTGATGTAATCTATATACAAAGACACTGAAACACTCTTTCCATTTAGAAAAAAAACAACTTCATCCTCTATATGTTAAATTAATGAAACCAGACTCTTAAATTTACAAAACCCATTTATGAAGATCTTACAAAACCAAAGTTCTTTGCTCTCAGTAAGTACTTTTTCTGGAGTTACATGATGCCTCTTTCTTTACTCATAATGTCAACCTTTTTTTTTTTTACAATTTGAGTAGGAATATTCATAGGTGTAATGATTCAAGTGGACCTTCAAACTGTTCAGTACCAATAAGTGCCAAAATTTATGCAGAAGTAGTTTGTGACCATAACACTGCACATGGACATACATAGAAAAGCACACAGAGGTCCTTACAGGTGCAAAGGGCTTCGGTACCTACAATTCTGTTTCTTGATGAGTTTGGAAAGAATTTTTCCTGGTCCTCAATAAAGAAGAGTTCCTGACGGTATCTGCTGAATTGGGCAGTCAAATTTTCAGTTTCAGGATAAAAATATTTCACTTTCTTTGGGAGCCTTGTGGCGAAAGAAGGTCTCCGAACCCGGGAAACGTGTTCTTTCTTAATCGGCATTTTCATTCCTAACACTTCAGCATAAGTAACTAAGACCTCCCAGGGGGCATGGATCTTGACAAAATAAGTTCTCCCATTTTCAGAATTCTGTATATAAGAAAGTGGAAAGCAAAAATAACAAAGAGCACGCTAATCTGGTTAAAATTAAATTTCATAAAATGTAAGCAAATCATGCCATATTTCAATTAATTTAAATTATTTTCCAACTAATTTTCAATTAATTTAAAAAGGTTAGAAACATTTTTAAGTTGGTATTCAAAACACGCATACATTAGCATTATAATATATGTATATGCTTAAGTCATTTATTTGTTTAAATGTGTATGTGAGAAAGATAGGAAAAGAGAATATTTTTAAAATACGGTTCAAGTTCAGTGTACACTAGTCCCAAATCCCATATATGTAAGTGGTTCTTGTCATTCTCTTAAATTTTGTCACTAGGTATGAGCTCAGAATTGTGCTAAGATATATGAGGGACACAAAGAAAATCTGAGATGTATATTTCTCTTACCTAATTTCAAAATGTAGTATAGACCTAGGGGACAAATTGTATGGACTCTAGATAGAAAACATTATAGGGCATGGGTTCTGTGATACAATGCACACTTATCAGTTGAGAAAAGAAATATAAAGAGAAGTGAACAAGAAATACTAATTTGGATAAAGAAAGCATTAGTCTTTCACAGGCAGAGCAAGTTTAGGCCTATTAAATCTAGTATGAACAAAATTCTACAAGAAGATTAAAAAGTTTGATATTTTATAAAAGAGAATTTGCATATTTATAAGTAGAAAAAAATATTGTGGCTCTTATAGGTTGTGCTTCAGAAAAAGTTTAATTACTTAGGGCATTATTAGACTTCAAGTAACCGTTCCTACAAAAGACAGATAACAAAACCTGTGTCTTTACTTTCTCTGTGTCTTGAATAGAGGCCTGTAATTCTCAATATTTCACATTAGAGCACCAATATGCTTACTTACCTAAGCAAACACAGGTCTCACTAGCCCATGAACACACTTACAGTCAAAAAAGAGCTGTTGTGTTGCATCCCAAATGCAAGGTCTATTCAGTTAAAGCAATAATAAGAGAAAACAATACTCCAAATATCAACATTGACATAAATTAACTATTATATCTACCATTTTGTCTTCAGTTTCCAATTCAAGACCTGTTTTTCTGAGATTTTGTTCAAACACTTTTCTTCTTTCCTATGGAGAAATATTATCAATAGAATTACTTTTATTTACCTATTGAGTAAATCACCTATCAGGCAATGAATGACTCTCCCTCAAAGGCATTCCATACTTTCCACAGTTTTTGTTATAAATATTTTATATATTACACCCATTTTAGTGCTTATCAATATCCAGTGACTCAAAATATAACTATACAATTTCATTATATATATAATTATATATATTTCATTATATATATATTATATATAATGGAATGATATATGGGAAATAGGCAAAACCTCTATGTAAAAAAGAATAAGCTTTACTGAATCATATTTGAAGTAAAACAAACCAAAACAAAATCTAGCCAGAGATAGATCATACTGTACTTTTGAAGAAAGATCTACTAAGTTATCAAATTTAACTAACAAATCCTATATTTAATGAAATTCTAAGTTAAAGTATGGTGTTTTAATCTTGACAAGAACTACAGATTTATTTAGAAATAGTTATGTGAAAAGCACATACTAAGCTCTTCTGTGCTTTAAATTAATGCAGTAATTGCAGAAAAATCTTTCGCTTTTTTCTGCTGATGTAAGTGTGCAGATTTTCAAAGTAAAAAACACAGTGGTGGACACCACGGTGTCTGTGAGGTATAGTAACTTTGTATATGAATATCGTAAGCTTAAGACTATTGTAATCATATTACTATCTAAAGTATAACAAAGCATATTTTTTTTTGGTCGAGGGGGTGGGAAAGCTATACTCAGCACTGCGCAGGGCCTCCTCCTGGCCCTGCACTCAGGTTTCACTCCTGTTGGTGCCCAGGGAAATATACAGGGTTCTGGGGATCAAACCCAGGTTGGCCAGATGCAATGCCCTGTGCACTGTACTATCTCTCCATCCCCATCTAAGAAAAAATTGTAAAATAAGATAAAACAATAGTGGGGTTGGAGAGATAGTACAGGGGTGATCGTGCTTGCCTTGCAGGAGACTGACTTTAGTTTGCATCCCTAGCACCACATTCAGTTCCCTTCACATTGCCAAAAATGATTCCTGAACACAGGGTGAGGAGTAAGCACTGAAGACAGCTGGCTATGGTGCTAGGCCCGCTCCCCCACCTCCATAAAGAATAATTAAAATTAAAATTGTTACAAGATAACATTTTCTAGCATATTATACAACCCTCATGATCTAACTTGAACTATCTCCAAACTTTTTAATAAATAAAATATGATTTTAAAATTATTTTTTCTCCACGTCCATTTCTAACTGTATATGAGAAAAAGCCTATGATAATAGTATAAGTTCTCCTTTTGTGTGCTACACTTTCAAACTTGCCCTTCTGTGTTGTCAAAATCTGGCTCACTGCAAATGCCCAATAAATCTCTTCAACACACAAACAAAAAAGATACATGAGAAGAATAGCCAGTATATCATCACTAATCACAAAGCTAGTAACTCTTCTTACTGTTATAAACTGCTTTTACCAGACATATGATTTTCAATTTTAAGTTTAAAAAAATTGGAATGCAGATGAGATAGTAAGATGCTTGCCTTGCAGGGTGCCTATCCAGATTCAACCAACAAGACACCAGATGGTCCCTTGAGCACAAAGTCAGGAGTAGATCATAGACCCATGATGACTGTGGCCCTCAGAGCCCCATTTTTTAAGGGCTGAAGGTAGAATTAAAAGAGTCAAGAATAAATTCTTTTAATTAAGGCAGAATCAAAATATCATTGTTAGCTGAATAGCCATTAAACATTATGTCTATGATAAACCACTTTTAATTTTATAATACAATTCAGGAGTTCAAGACAGTAAAAGTGATGAAACTTTTCTTTCTCTATTCAATGTATTTACCTGAACAAGCCTACTTAATACTAACATATAAAAGTAAGAGAATCCTGGAGTGTTCAGGGATTACTCCTGGCTCTGCACTCAGGAATCATTCCTTGTGAAACTCAGGGGACTATATGGGGTCCCGGGGATTGAACCAGCTCTAGCTACATGCAGGGACAGCAGCAACATCTCTGGCCCTGAGACACAGTTCGGAAATGGTGATGCAATCAAAGATTCTGATGTATGTTGAGGAAAAGAGAAGAATTGGACTCTGTGGCATTATAAAACGATGTCAGGGAGATGAAAATACAATTGAGAAAGATCCAAGAAAGAAATGAGACATGAAAGCAAGGGAAAAACATTTATCTTAAAATGCAAAACTATATGTTGTGACAAATAATGTGAATGGTCAAGTAAGATAAGGTTTGAGACGTGATCATTGCAATTGTGTGTATAAATAAAGAGTGGTTGCTGGGAAGCACTCACAGGAATGAGTTTAAGAGGAACCTGGCAGACAGAAATGGGAGATGTGGACAGAAGCAGTAAGGGAAACAGATCAAGGTTTTTTCTGTATCTATATCATCCATTATTTCCATCTATAAAAATTCACAGCACATTTGTCTGTTAGAAGAAGTAGGCTTATGACTACAACAGAAAGAGTAAAAACAACTAGAAGAGCAGTATCTCTAAGTGCATTATAACAGGATTAAAACTACTGTCATGAGGATGGTCTACCTGCAGACCTGCTACAGCTACAGAGGACTTAGGGTGGGGTTGCAACGATTGTCAGAATGGGTCCAAAAGGCTCCCTTGGTGCTGAGTGAGAGTTTAAAGGTCTGGTGCTCATGCTTGGGGCATGATTCCTGTCATAGTACGGGGGTCTCAAGCACCACAGCTATGTACCCCGCCCGCTAAATAAAAAAAATGAGTAACTTTGCCAGTTTTTATAAAAAAAATAAGTATAGTTCATGTTGAACAGCTATTTTTTTCCTTCTAGAACTTTGGAATATTGGTGTGTGCTAGCAGAAAGTGGCAAGATGACAAGACAACAATAAAATCCTAGGACCCATACTTCCATGAACTTGCCTCTGAGAAAACCTTCTAAACATGCTGTCATACATTATTGATGATGAAGTCTTGTGTCACTCTCCTGTGAGAGAATTCTTACAAGAATTCTCCTGGTTTCTTCTGTATTATGCATCAGCTATTTTTCTCTGCTGAGTTTCTGGTATTTTACTGCAATAAAACATAGCCATTGAATGTGGCAATGAATTTTTTCAGTCGTTTTTTTTTTTTCTGATGAACCACCAAAAATGGAGCCCTCTATGTCATTCCCCATCAGCAAGTAAGAAAAGGTGAGACAGGGCAAAGTGGAAAAGTTTACTTTAGATGGAAAAGTACCATTTCATCTGCAGTCATAGGAAGAAAGGTAAAGACACTGGTACATGGGGAAATGAGTTGAATTTGTGAAGTTCTCCTTGCTTTAGTATCACCAGGGAAGTAGAAAAAATTGGTTAGCTAATTTGAAAGTGGAACAGAGGTTATTGGAAAGGAGAGAACTGGAAATAATAGATTATTGAAGAGAGAGAAAAAGTTATAAAGCAGTCATTCAGAACAGAGAGAACCTGAATAAAATCATCGTAATGTATGTTTGTCAGACAGCAATAAGAACTCATATGGGCATAGATATGCAATTAAATTAGTAAGCATATCTGCTTTTTGACCTTTTTTGGCACATATTTGGTAGAGTTGGTTATTATTAAGATTTTAGCACTTAAGTACAATTGAGAGAAGGACAAGAGATTTGATGACATATATAATAGAGTCATCACATTTATCGACCCTGAGATTTAAGCAGGTTAAATTTTAAATATCAAAGAGGTGGAAAAGGGGAAGTGGGATAAGAAAATTGTGTCTTGGGGTTAGGTAGATGACTGAAAAATATGGGGAATAGGTTTTGCATGAGGGAGCCCTGTGATTAATGCCCAGGACCACGTACATCCCAAGCAGTGCTAGGGAGAAAATCCCAAACACTACCAAGTGTGACCCAAAATGCAAAAAGGAAAAACAAAGAAAAGAAATGCATTGTTTCTGGTCTGAGTGTAGTTGAAGAAAGATGGCTATTGGTAAGTGTAGTCCAACATTCTCGTCTGGAATGAGATTAAAGAGTTGAAGTCATTACCAATTTCAAGTTTAAGACATAAGAATGGCTGAACTAAGAGTAAATAATTATAAAGGGAAGTTAAAAGAAGAAAGAAATTGAAATGCCAAAATAATTACCTGTGTATTCTTTGAGATGATCAATGACTTAAAAAGGAGTGCTGGTTTTAGAATGGACAGTGAATCTGGGACTTCACGGGTTTAGAAAATAAAGGGAACTGACAAGATTTAAAGTTTGGACACTTTAACATTCTGCACCCCGGAGAGTCGTCCACATCTTGATTTGAGATGTGTTCTCTCTGTATTTTCCCCCTGTGGAGATAATGTGTGGAGAGGTATGTGTTGGAAAGATACATATTCTCTCCAACACATCTCTCTCTCTCTTTATTTCTCCCCTCACATTTCTCTAAAATAAAACAATTATAGTTCAAAAAATAAGTAAATAAATAAATCTAGTTACTTCAGTGAAAGATGGAGAATATTCTGCAACCAGCAAGAAAATACATTTACAGACAGATATTGGCATAAACATTTGCCCATCTCTATAAAAATGCTCCGTAAGGGGGAAAAAGGCACTCTGTCAATAGACTATCAAAGAAAACAGCTCATTTCAAAGAAGTGAGACGAATAAATGAGATGAGAGTAACAGTGATTGAACTTCAGATTTTATGGAAGGATCTGTGATAAAAGGGTATAAGAAAGACATGTATTTAGAGACATGACCTCAAAAAGTTAGGGGAGCTGGAGACGTAGTACACGGAGTAGAGCACTTACATGTAGCTGACCAGAGTTTGATCCTCAGCACCCTACACGGTCCACTGAGCTCCTCCAAGAATAATTCCTAAGTAAGTAACCAGGAGTAATCCCTGAGCACTGCCAGGTATAGCCAAACCCCAAAAAAAACCTTTTTTGAAAGATACTAAAAGTTTCTTATTCTAATTTAATGCTATTTATTTTATATACAAATATGTGACTAGATGTAAAAAACACATACATGTGCATACATGTTGCTTAATATATTAACTCATCATCATATTTGAGATTCAATAATCATTTTATTCTGACCACTATTTTAGGCGCTGATGTATAAACCCAGGACCAGGACAAAATCCTGGGTTTTATGAACTAACACTGAACACAGCAAATAAATAATGAAATGAATAAGAATGTAAGTTAAGAAAGGACGTGTCATATTGAAAGTAAAATGGAATAAGAGACAAAGCATATTGCAAAGGCTATTTAAGAAAGTGTAGATTATGGAACTAGAAGGAAAGCTCATAGGGGCAGAATTCAATCCCCTGTCTCATAAGCTTCCTTGAGCACAGGAAGTTAGACCACTGGTGGTTTCCAAGTACCACTGAGGTGGTCCTGATGGCCCTTAAAACCACCTCTTCCCATCAACTGAACGATGAACCAAAAACCACCACTGACTGGATATTTCCAGAGTTGTTCCTGATTCCTGAGCATTGCTACGAAGTCGCTCCCAACACCCCAACAATCCATCAAATGAGTGAATAAAAGAAGAGATTAATTATAAATGAACAAAAAAATGCATTTAAAAAGGACATTGAGTTAAAAACTTCTACTTACAAAGGTCATATTTGATATTTGTAAAGCTGTGTACATGCCTGAATGTACAAGATCCTGGGTTTGATCCCTGGTACTGCATGATCCTCAGAGTACTGAGCACTGTCAGGAGTGATCCTGCCAGGAGTTAGTCTGCTCCCCACAGCGCGCGCGCGCGCGCACACACACACACACACACACACACACACACACACACACACCACATATATAGCAGTTACTTGGAAGAAAAAGACATTTGTGTATGAAATGTCAAAAAAATTGACTTATGCTCCATTTTCAGACTGCCTACATGTAGCTGTATAATTCAGTTTCAACATTCTATAATACTTCATAGGCCCCTGGGTTTTACAATAGAATTCAACAAGACCATCCTTGTTAATTGACACAATGTGCTTCTTTTTATTATTTATAGTTCTCTTATACAATTACTTACCGCCTTTAATTCTCCATCTTTTTTTAGATCCTCTGCATAGGAAAGCACAAAATCAATTTGCCTAATCCCATCTCTAAAGAAGATAGAACCTTGACATTGTAGTTCTTTTTTAAACTGTAGAGGACATGACAATGGCAAAAATACAAAAAGAATTAGCAAAATTTAGTTATTGCCCAATTATTTTTCAGTCCTGAAGAGACAATTAAAATAAGTAAACAGCATTTTCATTGTTGCAAGATAGTGTTTGCTTTAGAGTGTGAAATTCCAAGAAGAATATACATATTAAACAAAAAGGATGCAAAAAATACACACACACAAGCGTATTAGCTACATGCAAAGACAACTAAAAAATGGCTTATACCAAAATATGAAATATATGTATATATACATCCCAAATATAGACTTGAGCAGACTTGTTATTCTTAGTAAACAAGATTCCAATGATTAATGAAACAAAAAATCATGATTTTTAACTACTTAGAAATGCAGTTAATGATTGACCAATGAATAAGCCTCACTTTAAGAAAAATAATTTATAGCTAATGTTTGTTCTTTGTTTTTATAAAATTGCTGATTTGCAATTTAAGTTTTTAAGAGGTCAAATAAAGTCAAGTTGCAGATAAAATTAGAAAGCACTTAGCTTGCCAGTAGGCTTCATTACAGGTAAATTCTCATGCAAATTTCCTTTCAGTATTAATTTACTAAGTATGCCAAAAAGAGAGAAAGGGTACTTAGGGGATGACAGGGTGTGTTAACTCCTTACATCAATACCATAAATTTTAACAGTACTGTAATCATATTACCTAAACTAAACCTAAAAAAAAAATCAAAACTAAAAAATTCAGAATAAGTGAAAATCTACCCTTAAAAAAAGTCAAAGGAATTTGTCCTATCAATTGTCTCAGTATGAGTCAAACTGAAAAATTTAACTTTTTCATGTTGTTTAGTTAATGAATTCCTCCTCTTCCAAAATTGCAAAAAGAAATGATTTTGAGAACTTCAAAAAAAGGAAGGACATATATGATTAACACACACACAAAGGAAAATTCAATATTAATTTTTCTCCACTTCTGGGATTGTGCTATTTTTAATGGTAGTTTTAGGAAAGCAGATTTAAGAGTTGTTTTACTTTATGGAGAAGTAAACTTGAGAAGAAAGGCCTGATGATATTGTTGCATATAACTGAATATCATTGCATGTAACTGATAATATTATAGAAATATAACTAAATACTATTGAGGCATACATTTAAATTTTTTGGTCACTGAAATTAGAAAGTTGTTCATGTTGGGTTTCAGGTATACAATGTTTCAACACCGATCTCTTCACCAGTAGGATATAATTCTTCTGTTTGATACAGATGATGATATTTTACAGTGCATGTTTGAGTCTTATTTGATTTATTATTGGAAATATCTTTTATTAAGAGGCAAAAATCTGACCTTCTTTCAGTAAACATATGATTTTTAAAAAAATCAGTTAGTCAACCTATGAAATTATGTGTAAATTGCATGCGTGAGTCACTGGAGTATTGTGTAAGCATATATATGATATATTCTTTGGGATATGCTTCATGTACAGCATGTGCATATGAATTTCATACAAATTTTGGGTAGAAGATCTATAAATATAATCAGATCGAAAAAGATGTTAATCAATATAACAAAGATCCCACCCCACATTCATAATATGCATTGGGATTAATAAAACAACAACAATAACAAAATACAAAACTCCAGCCATCGGGTAGAGCATAAGCAGCATCACTCAGCACTGTTTTTACCATAAGACGGTTGGTCAGGAACAAATTGTATCGTTTTGCATGCTGTGAAACAATCAATAGAGAAAAAACCCGTCTGGGATTAGAGAGAAAATTGCCTAAAAACCCAGAGAAGCAAACCAACCAACCCTCTTTAAGCTCACTTATGTGAACATGCACGTGTGTGTGATATGTAAAGCTGGAGAATGGTAATATTTAGGAAGTGAATAAAAATTTTAAAAACCATGAAGGACAAAATGGGTGTATGTAGAATTAAATCTCCACATACAAAAATATGCCTCAGCTATTTAAGAAATCTTCAAAGGCCCATTGTAACTTTAAATAATTCGGGACTTGGGTCCTAGTTTTTGAATAAAGATCTCTTTTAAAAAGAAGGAAAAAATAAAGGAGAAGTAGTAGAAAGAGGAGGAGGTGAAGAAGAGAAAGAAGGAGAAGGAATGAGAGGAGATGGAGGAGAAAGAAGAAAAGGAGGAGGAAGGGACAAGGAAAAAGGAGAAGGAGGAGGAAAGGAAGGAAAGAAGAGGAGGAGGAAGAGGTGGAGGAAGAGAGAGAAGCAGGAGGGGAAGAGTAAAGAGAAAAGGGGGAAAGAGAAAGAGGAAAGGAAAAAGGAGGAGAAGGAAGAAGGAAGGAAGGAAGGGAGAAAGGAAGTAAGGAAGGAGGGAGGAAGGAAGGAAGGAAGGAAGGATAGAAGCAGGAGAAGAAAGAGGAGGAGAGAGGGAAGAGGAGGATAAAGAAGGAGGAGGAAAGGAAGGAAGGGAGGAGGAGTGAGGAGGAGGAAGAGGAGAAAGAGAAGAGAAGTAAGAGGAAGAGAAAAGGACAAAGGAGGAGGAGGAGAAGGAAAAGGAAGGGAGGGAGGGAGGGAGGGAGGAGAAGGAAGAGGAGGAGGAAGAGGAAGAGGAGGAGGAGAGATTACTGTGCACCATGAGGGGACTCTGCAATATACCTGACAAGTGAGCATCAAAACTTTGAAGGTCACTGAAGTAAGGTAAAGCATGTAAACTGTCACAGCTAAAAAGAAACTGAAGAGACATGACTACAAAATGCAATTACATTCCTGAGATAGAATCCTAAAATAAAACAGGACCATAAAGACTGGAAAGACTAAAGAAATGGGAATAAAGGATGGACTTCAGTTCAGCTTGATTCATCAACTGAAATTGTGACATTACACTATATTAAAACAAGATGCTAATAATAGGGGACAATGTATCTTTGCTGTGTGCTGAATTTTCTTGTAGCTTGAGAAATGAATCTTGCTTATTTTCAGATATTTCTTTTTTTCTATTTTCTCTTTTATTTGTTCATTGACTCAACAGTTACTCAGTAGCATGCTAGTTGAGTGTTTTCTTGATTTCTTCCCATGGCTGATTTATGTTTGTATAGAATTAGGTGGCAAAAATACTTAGCATTATTTGATTTTCATGATTTTGACTTTTTGTACCAGCATGTTCTATAATAAAGAGTGTACTATGTACATTAGAGAAGAATGTATATTAAAGTGTTTTCAGAGTAGAGAGTTTAATAAATTTAATCTAATAATACCAGTTTCTCCAATTCCTCATTTCAAAATTGTTGTTCTTATTGATCTTATTGATTTGATTTATTGATTCTTTTGTCTAGCTTACCCAATTACTTGTAAGTGTGAGGTGTTAGTCTTCTAATACTATTGTGTTGTTATTGATCTCTCTTCAGGCCTCTTTGTAGATAGATGCTAAAATATTCCTGCATTTGGCTATTTCATGCTGTGTTAAGTTCTCCTCATGTAATAATTCCTCCAACATAATAGAATGTCTTGTATCTTCTTAATTTTTTATTAATAAATAGAAACAAAGTCAAAAATGGAAAAATATTCCATATCCACTGATTGGAAAAGTCACATCATAAACAGAAAAATCCTACTCAAAGCATTATACAAATTCAACACAAATTCTGTTAAAATTTCAAAAATATTCTTCAAGGACTTGGAACAAACACTGTTTTTGGCATTTTGAATATGCCACTCATAGCTGTAGGGAGAGGTTTTACCTTACTGATCTTATCCTATCACCATTTGTTTGTGTACAACAAATTCTATACAAATATAAGCAAACACTACTAAGATTTGTATGGAGACATAAAATTCTCAAAATAGCCAAAACAATTTAAAGACAAAATAAGAGGATAGGACATACTGGATTTACTAACCTTACATTACCCTATTAAGGTATAGTAATAAAAATTGTGATAAGACTCTCAAACAAATGAAACATATTCTATAGCCTAGAGTTAAACATTCATATTTAAGAACAGTTAATCAATACAAAGGAGCTGGTTGTATGGAATAGAGCAAGGAAATCTTTTCAACAAATGATGCTGGGAAAACTGGATAGTCACATAGGAAAAAATATGAAACTTACTCCATGCCCTGCATTGTTCATAAGTTGAACAAATGCTTTAAAAATTCTTTGAAAAAATGCTTTGAGATTATCAGAGTGCAAGAATTATATTGATAAAAATATAGGCAGAACTTGTCAGTATATAGACCTCAGAGATGTCCTCAATAATTTGACTCCAGTGGCAAAAATAACAAATCACAAATAAACAAGTGGAACTGTATCAAACTTAAGAATTTTTCATAGCAAAAAAAATTAAATGGAAAAAATATTTGCACACTACTCATCAGATAAATGACAGATATCTAAGATATATAAAGGACTCACAACGCCCATGACCAACAACAACAAAAAACAATAATCCACCCCAAAATGGGAAGAAGCTGCTCATGAAAAAAAAATGGAGAAAAGAAATAAAAAGAATTTAGTTAACGAAGGCATACGGATGATCAGTAGACATAAAAAAGTCTTCAGCATCAATTATTACAAAGGAAGTGCAAATCAAAAGAACAATAAGATATCATCTCATGCCAGTAAGAATAACATATATCAAAAAGATTGCAAAAAAAAGTTCTTGTGTGTGTGTGTGTGTGTGTGTGTGCTCACACATGCACTCCCATTGTATTCTAGGAAAATGTCAAGCCAAATATTTTATCTTGAATATATAATCATATTTTAAATAATTAAGCATATCTGAATTGATGGGCTGGAGTGATAGCACAGCGGGTAGGGCGTTTGCTCCGCCCCTCTCGGAGAGCTCAGCAAGCTACCCAGAGTATCTCGCCAGCATGGCAGAGCGTAGCAAGCTACGTGTGGAAGTCGATGTGGAGGTCTCGTTCTGTTCAGCAGGGAGAACCCTTCGTGGGGCTGAGAAGGGGACACAGCCGAATGAACAGATGCAGAGCCCGGAAGAGGGAGAAAAGGCGTTTATTCTATGGCAGTTACAGTATTTATACCTCCCTGCTGGGAGAAGGTGGCATAGTATGCATGCCTGGACCCCCAGTAGAAATGCAGGGTGTGGCATGGGCATTAGCTAGTGATAAACAAATGGAAATAGGATAAGATCAGTAAGATCAGGAATGGCAACCTTTGCTAGGTGTGGCATGGGCGTTAGCTAGTGACAAACAAATGGTGATAGGATAAGATCAGTAAGGTAAAACGGCTCCCTACAGCTATGAGTGGCATATTAAAAATGCCAAAAACAGTAACAAGTCTCACAATGGAGATGTTACTAGTGCCCGCTCGAGCAAATTGATGAGCAAAGGGATGGCAGTGACAGTGATCTGAATTGATGTTTCAGGGAGTCTCAAACCAAATGTAAACTTAAGTTTGCTCCCATCTAACACTTAGAAAGATCAAAAAAATGCATGAAATGTTCTTCAGTTAAGCAAAAAATGAGTAAATTAGAGAAATGTTTCTCAACATTTTTCTAAACCATCATCCCTTCCAGCTTTATTTCTTTCCTGTTTTCCCCTTCAATACTGTATGTGCTCTTAGACTCATGGTCTCTCATTTATACAATTTTCACCTGTGGCAACTTAGAATATCCAGAAGGTCCAAAAGGGACCATCTGGCCCCATTTTAGAAATGCGGGTTAGAGGACAAAATAGAAATGCAATATGAGTAAATAATTAAGGTATTTAGATTTAAGCACTTTCATAAAATACATGTCTAGCCTGGTTTTGAACTTATTTGGGGATTTAAAGGAAGTTTGTGCATAAAAAAACTTACCGCATTTACAGGAGATCTTGAGCTTCTAGGGGGAATTTTTTCTAAATAAAAATGAAAGGAAAAATATGTTAAGATGGCTAACTAATCAGCACTGTTAAAAGTCAACGAAAGGAGAAAATAGGAATCCAAAAATTAAATGGAAAAATCCAAAGAAAAATGTAGTGAAAGAGAACACTTGAGATCTTTCTGGAGCTAAGTTGTTCGAGACAAATTCAAAATAAAATCCACACCAAAATCTGTCTATAACTTAGGTGTGAAACATCAAGCACCAATGTACAGAATATTACTTAATCCTTAAGAGATAAATTTAATTCTGAAAAATCAAGTAATAAATCCATAGCCACAAAACTACTGAGAAGAAAATACCCCTTAGGGAGTCCTGAGTTTTAGTCTCTTAGTTTTCCACACATGAGATTTGATATTATATATCAGCATGTTTCCTGGAATAAACCAAACTGGTTGATTTTAAATCACTAACAGAATATTACTAACTCTAAATGCAAATATTACATTCCTAATGGATATATTTATGATAATTATATTCAAATAAGTTTTTGATACTTAAAAAATGTTACAGATAGAATTATTGTTAAGGAGAGAAATCTTGCTTTCTAGTGACCTCAATTTGGGAAAACATTGGGAAATAGTTACCAAATCAAAAGATTCCCAGTAAAAAGAATTCGGGGGAGGGAGCAAATTAAAACAGGAAAAGAACAAAATATTGCCTCCACTTAAGTGTCATCCATATTAACTGAAATCTTAGGAAAAATTAATATATGCTTTGAAAATACAGAAACTATAGGCCTACTATGTATATAGATTTTTGTTTTTTACAAAATTTGCATTGTAGTCAATATCATAACATTAAATTTACCATCAACCATACAGTTCAGATGTTAAATATATTTATAATGTTGAGCAGCTACCATAATCATCTATCCCAGAACATTTTTTATTTTATAAAATTGAAATGTTATATTCACTGATAATAACAATTCATTTTTTTCTTCTCCAGTCCCAAGAAACAAAGTACCATTTGTTTCATCTCTCCATGACTTGAATTATTGTTATAAATAACCTCATGTAAATGTAATCACACAATATTTGTCTTTTTATGAGTGACTTATTTTATTTAGTTTAATATAACCAAAGTTTAATGATGTCATGTCAGGTATATGTCTGATATCTCCCTTCCTTTTGTTTTCATTTTTTGGTTTGGGGAGCCATACCCGGCAGTGCTCAGTGGCTATTCCTGGTCCTGTGCTCAGAGATCAATCTTGGCAGGCCTCAGGGAGGGGACCATAAGCTGTGCAAGGATAAAAACTGGGTCAGCCGTGTGCATAGCAAGTGCCTTAACCACTGTACTATCTCTCCAGCCCTCTACAACCTTCTTAAGGCTGAGTAATTTTCCATTGTGTACATACCATTTGACTTAGTTTCCATTTTTCAACTATTGTGAAAAATGCTGTTATCAATAAAGGTGCACAGATATCTAAGATACTCCTTTCAAATATTTTATCTGCATATTGAGAAACAGAACTACTGGGATGTGGGGGGGAACTGGAAGGCAAGTGCAAGGTTGTGAGTTTAAAATCCCGCCACCTGAATGCCACTGGTCCAGCCTTTTTTCAAAAACAATATGGACATTCTTCATAAAACTAGAAATTGAGCTTCCATTTAACTCAGCAATACCACTTTTGGGAATATACCATGGAGTCCCCAAAACACAAGCAGAAACACCATCTGCACTCCTATATTCATTGCAGCACTATTCACAATAGCCAGAATCTGGAAACAATTTGAGTGCCTGAGAATGATGTATGGATAAAGAAACTATGGTAAATCTACATAGCAGTAAGGAAAAACAGCACTGTTGCACTGTCACACTATCATCCCATTGTTCATTGATTTGCTTGACAGGCATCTATTGTGACGTCTCCATTGTGAGACTTGTTGTTACTGTATTTGGCATATCAAAATACTCCATGGGTAGCTTGCCAAGCTCTGCCGTGTGGACGGGATACTCTCGGTAGCTTGTTGGGCTCTCCGAGAGGGACGAACCCAAGTTGGCCACATGCAAGACAAATGCCTACCTGCTGTGCTATCGAAGCACAGGAAAAATAAGGTCATGAAATTTGCCTATAAACAGATAGACTTGGAGAGTATCATACTGAGTGAAATGAGTCAGAAGGGAGGAACATATATAGAATGATTGCAGTTATTTGTGGGATATAACTGTCACTGTATCACTGTCGTCCCATTGCTCATTGATTTGCTCGAGTGGGCTCCAGTAATGTCTCATTTGTTCCTGTTGTGTTCAGGGTCGGGAAAATTTTATATATATATATATACACATATATATTTGTGTGTGTGTATATATATATACACACACACATATATATATATCACTGTCATCCCATTGTTTGTCAATTTACTCAGGGTCAGGAAAATTATATATATTATATGTATATGCATATATATATATGTATCACTCTCATCCCATTGTTCGTCAATTTACTCAAGCAGGCACCAGTAAAGTCTCTATTTCTTCCAGTCCTCAGATTTTAGCAGCCTCTCCTTACTCTTCTATCTCAACGATTGGAGGCTCTTTCAGAGTCCGGGGAATGAGACCTATTGTTACTGTTTTGGGCATATTGAATACACCATGGGTAGCTTGCCAGGCTCTTCCTGTGCAGGTAGGATACTCTCAGTAGCTTGTTGGCCTCTCTGAGAGGTATGTGTGTGTGTATATATATATATATATATATATATATATATGTGTGTGTGTGTGTGTGTGTGTGTATGTGTGTGTATATATATATGTGTGTGTATAAAACTATGATTTATATGCATATATATATAAATGGTGTGAGACAGATAGTCATGGACAGGGAAAATAGGTCAGGAGAACTGATCAATGGTTGGCCAATGGTGTGGGAGATGGAGGGTGGTTAAGATATGGAGAAGGGTCCATTATGGACAATACTAGTTGGAAATGATCACTCTGACAAGAACTGAGTGTTGAAAGCAGGTAAATGGATATATTGATAAACTTTCAGCATCTGTATCACGAACTATAATCCCTAAAATGAGAAAGAGAAAGAAAGAGAAAGAGAGAGAACAGAGGTGGAGCGTGGCTTGAAGGGGTGGAAGGAACTGGGGACACTGGTGCTGGGGAATTACACTGATGGGGAGGTGCGTGTTGGAACATTGTTGACTGAAACTCAATCAGGAACAATTTTGTAATGTTCTATCTCATGGTGATTCGATTAAAATAAATAAATAAATAATTTTAAAAAACTCAACACCTATTCTGAAATGATTACCACGGTCTGACTGTCAGAGATCCCTGGTAAGAGAGTTCCGTGACAAAGATAGTGTTCAAGTCAAGTGTGAGAGCTTGAATGTAATCCCCAGAACCACAAATGTGGGGAGATTATTCTGATCACCACAGAAATGCTAATACATTGTTTCTGATCACCACAGAAATGCTAATAGATTGTTAACCGTATTTTTAATTTTTTTTTTCCTATTTGGGGGACAAACACAGAGGTGTTCAGGGCTTATTCCTGGCTCTGTGCTCAGAAAATTCTATTTTCAGTACTAGATGAACCACCATACTTTTTTTCATAGTTTTCTGAAACACGAGCAACGTACCCGGGTTCCAAATGCTTCAAATCCATGACAGCTGTTTTGTTTTTTTTGATGGTTGCTATCATGGTAAGTTTAAAGAGGTAAACTATTGTAATTTAAAGTTGAGCACCTTTTTATTCTTATGACCCTTTTTATATCTTCTTTGCATAAATGTCTATTCAAGGCCTTTGCCCATTGTCTAACCAGATTTCATGGTTTTGTTAAAAGTTTTGTATATGTTCTCTATCACTTGTATCACTTGTTATCCGGTTGCTCATCAATTTGCTTGAGCGGACACCAGTAATGTCTCCATTCGTCCCTGTCGAGTGCTAGTGTAGCCCAGTGGCGTCTGCTCACTCCAGGAACATGATGTTATTTATTTAATAACATCGTTCTAATATACTCTGTATAGCCTATTAAATTTGTAATTTTTTATTCTCATTCTATTGTCATTTTATTGTTTATAATATAGCTTGAAATGTTTAAGAAAAATATGGTCAATTTTTCATTTTGTATTACTTTATTGGTGTCTTTGGTATTATATTCAGGAAACAATTGAAAATTCTATTTATTAAAATATTTTCCATATGTTTTTGATGTTTCCACTTGTCTTCCTTCCTTCCTTCCTTCCTTCTTTCTTTCTTTCTTTCTTTCTTTCTTTCTTTCTTTCTTTCTTTCTTTCTTTCTTTCTTTCTTTCTTTCTTTCCTTCTTTCTTTCTTTCTTCCTTTATCTCTTTCTCTCTTTCTCACTGTCTCTCTCTCTGTCTCTCTTTTATATTTGAGCCAAACCCAGTGGTACTTCTGATATAAACCTGGTATAGTGCTCAATGGCCACTATTGGTGGTTCTTAAGGACATTTTGTTGCCAGGGATTGAACCTGGACTTCCTGCATGCAAAGCATGTGGTGCAACCAGTTGAACTATGTCGCTTCCCCTTCCTCATGTTTTCTTTTAAGACACTTATGGTTTTACATTTTATGGATTTATATATTTAGTTTTTTCATCTGTTTTGAGTGATTTCTTATAACTAAAATAATGCAATAGTCCGACTTTACTCTTTCATAGGAAGATACACAAGTTTTTTTTTTTTTTTTTTTGCTTTTTGGGTCACACCTGGCAATGTACTCCTGGCTCATGCACTCAGGAATTACTCCAGGTGGTGCTTGGGGGACCATATGGGATACAGGGAATCGAACCCAGGTCGACCTCGTGCAAGGCAAATGCCCTACCCGCTCTGCTATTGCTCCAGCCTCAGGAAGAAACACAAATATTCCAGTTGAAAATACTGTCCTTCCTCCAACAATTGTCTTGATACTCTTTAAGGAATTCATTTGTCATATATGCAAATATTTTTTCAGGGTTCTAGATCTATTTCATTGGTCTATGTGTCTGTTATTTTTGCCAGCACCACATTGTTTAGATAATTTTTGTAGTAAGTTTTGATATCAGGAAGTGTGAGCTCTCCTGCTTCATTCTCCTTTTTTAAAAAAATACATTAGCTATTTCAGATCTCTAGAGAGTCTTCATTACTTGTGGGGATGGTTTTTCTATTTCTGCAAGAAGCATGAAAGTTTTGCTAAAGATTATATTGAAACTGCAGTTCACGCTGGGTAGTAAGTACTGGCATTTTAACAACATTAAATCTTTTAATCCATGGATATTGAATGTGTTTGCACTTACTTAAGCCATTTTAAAAGTTCAGCACTATAATACGGAGGAGAAGGGCATGCATGTGGCCATTGTGAGTTTGATTCTCTCTACCCCATGTGGTCTTTTGAGCACTATCAAGAGTAAACCCAGATGCAGGAGTATGCCTTGAGCATTGCTAACTGTGTCCTCCAAGCTAAACTAAATTAAAAAAAAATTTCAGCAATGTTTTGAGTTTTCAATGTATAAATATCTTATATCTTTTGCTAAGTCTTATGGACTTTTACTAATTTTATTAAATATAGAAGTTGGAGAGAGGTTTAGAGGATTCAGGCCAGACCTGGTGATGTTCATGACTCTGTGCTCAGGAATGGCCTGGTAGCACTGGGGAAGCATACTTGGTGCTGGGACTTGAACCAGGTGAGTGGGATGCAAGGTCAGCATCTTAATCCCCATCCTATGTCTTCAGCCTTAGAATTCTTTTCTTAAAATCATTTTTAGATTATTTACAGTTAGTGAACAAAAATGTGGAGATTGGCTGCTGGGGCTGGGTCCTTTGGGGGCAGGGAGGGTTCTCACTCATCCACTGTGGGGCACCCTGAGTGAAAAAGTCTTGCATGGCTGGAAACTACCCAACTGCTTTCCAGACACATTATAAAGACGCTTCCTACTCATTTTCCATAATTACCACACCATATTTGATAGCGTTCAGACAGTAGGCAACAAATCATAGAGTAATATATATATATATATATATATATATATATACACATATGTGTATACACACACACACACACACACACACACCTCTCAAAGAGCCTGGCAAGCTACCCGTGGTGTATTTTTTTTGCCAAAAACAGTAATGATAGGTCTCATTCCCCTGACCTTGAAAGAGCCTCCAACCATTGGGAAAGACGAGTAAGGAGAGGCTGCTAAAATCTCAGGGCTGGGAGGAATAGAGACGTTACTGGTGCCCGCTCAAGTAAATCAATGAACAATGGGATGACAATGATACAGTGAACAAAAATAAAGCTGAATTTTATGTGTTAATTTTATATTCTGCACTTTGTTGCATGCAATTATAGGGACTAGAGTTTTCTTTCTCTTGAAATTTCTGTAGTTTTCAATGATGGAATCTTACTATAAGCAAACAAAGGGAATATAAATTTCACCTTTCTGAGGTCTTTTATTTATTTTTCTAGGACTGGAGTGATATCACTGCAGGTAGGGCATTTGCCTTGCATGTGGCTGACCTGAGTTCGATTCCTCCATCCCTCTTGGAGAGGTGGGCAAGCTACTGAGAGTATCCCGCCCCAAGGCAGAGCCTGGCAAGCTCCCTGTGATGTATTTGATATGCCAAAAAACAGTAACAAGTCTCACAATGGACATGTTACTGGTGCCCACTCGAGCAAATCAATGAACAATGGGACGGGAAGACAGTGCTACAGTGCTACAGTACTACCTAGCTTAAAACTTCCAATATTATGTTGAATAGAAGTGACAGAAGTGAATGTACTTGGTAAATAACATGATTAGTTCCCAGACAAAAGTATCTGAGCTTCCTAACAATTGTTTAAAGTATAAAGGGATCCTGACGAGAAAGCTTCAAAGTGTAATCATTGACACTCAGGGTGGGATTGTGTTTAAAATGTTATGCCTAAAACTCAACTATTAATTACTTTTAAAACAGTTAAATTAATTATTTAATTGAATATATTTTAAAAGCATGATTACAGGTAAAAATACAATAGAAATTTACATATTCTGGGGATTTATAATGTCCACAAATAGTATTATTGGAGAAAACTGGGAAACAAAGTCATGCCAGATATCCAGAAATCATATAATGGATAACAAAGACTATGAATTGAGTTGAACAAAGAGGATAAGTCTCTAAAGAATACTGCTTCTTTTTTAAACAAAAGCAAAGAAAATGATATTTCTATTATATAAACCAACCATATAAACCTAAAATATGTTACTAATGGGCATTTACGTGTAGACATAGTGGACATAGTGTTGGGAGACAATTCTTCTTGAATATCTCATATTTCTATACATCATTCAAGTAAGACATTGAATTAGTGACCCCTTTCAGAATCAAGGGAAGGCATAATTATTCATCAATAGTAAACACTCAAATTCCCAAAGCTCCAGTTATTCTCCTGTATTGCAAGCCACTGAGTGTGCAAGTGTTATCTGGTCTTCTTATGCTGAACCTGCACTTTCGCTATGAAAGCTTGTACAAAATCGCATTTAACATGAACTCTCAGCTTACATATCTTCTCACAGAAAAAAATAATCTATGTCATCTAATGTTTGTGTTAGTAACAGTAAGTAGTTTGCTTAAATACATGCTTAAGGTAGTCATGAAAGTCCAAGCAATTTTGTGTTCTTTAAAATTGTCCTTAACAGATGTCACAGAGGTAGTATAACATCTAAGGCACTTTTTTGGACACAGGCAAGCCCTGGTTGCATGCTTGGCACTGCATATGATTCCTGAGCACCTCTAAGAGTGATAGCTAAGCCTGTGTAACACCCCCCACTCCTATTACACTGAATTTAAGTTAATTTTCCCTTTTCAAAGCTCAATCATTAAATTTTATTTTTTCCCAGTGTGGAACATAGAAATCAGCAAATAAAAAGTGTCTTTCAAATAAATATTTCCTTACAATGTTTATGGATCAATTTCATAAACACTGACAGGCTAAATGCTAAAAGGCTAAATGCTAACATTTCTATTTTAAAGAAGTCTTTTCACACATAAGTCAATCATTAACTTTCTCATATTTACTCTTCAAAAACAATGTAGAAACATACACAAGTATCTGGATAGATACAATTATCAGACCCAACCAAGAAATAAATGGTATTTCCACATCAATATCATTTGTCCTGCCTCATTCCAAATCAGTGGCAAAAAAAAATCACAAGAGAAAATATAAAAAAATTGCAAAGATTTTTGTTCCTCCTTTCCCAAGTAATCTGAAACTATTTGGGGAAAAGTTTGGGGAATAGACTTAGGCTAAAATACTACCTCATGTTGAAATAATACTAATTTAAGAGTACATTTTAGTAAAGCAAATGATCCTGAGGCTATATCAGATGATACTTCTATTATCTGAGAGAGAGTTATAACCAATCTCTGTACTGCCATACTGATAATATTTTATTGCATATAGGACATCATATATTATAAAATTTCCCATGCTTAATGGAGAATATATTTCTAAAGTATCTCATAGTCTTATGTCAGAAGGACTAATTATAAAGAATAACTAAAAGCTTTCTATGAAAAAAGTTATTAATAACATATGGTTACAGAAATTACAAAGGGAATTCTCAAGAAAGGGAGAAACCACAAAGTATGTGTAGAGAGGAACTGTCCCAGTCTGGTGCACTATCACAGCGGATAGGGTGGTTGCCTTGCACATGGCCAGCCAGGCTCAATTCCCAGCACCACATAGAGATCACTCACAGCAATGCCAGGCGTGATCCCTGAATATAGTCAGGAATAAGCCCTGAGCACGTCTGGGTGTAGCCCAACCCCTTTCCTCCCTGCAAAAGGGAGGGATTTTCTCAACTCCTCCTTGGAGAAGTCACTTCACAACTAGAATTACTGCAAATTAGACATAACAAATGACAGGGATGATGCGGAGAAATCATACTCCTTATATATCTGTGGTAGGAATGTAAAATGTTGCCAAGACTTTCAAAAAGCCTATCAGTTTCTTAAAATGGTCCATGTAGAATTATTACATACAGTGGTACACTCTGGGCTATACACCCCCCCCCCAAATTAACTTAGACTCATTTTAAAAAATTACTTTAGAAGCTAATGCAGCCACACACAGAGTCGACCTGGGATGGATCCCAACATCCCAGAGGGTTCCCAGAGCCCTGCCAGGAGCCAGGTGGGTGTGGCCCAAGCAAAAAAGAAACAAAGGTACAAGATATTCACAGCGCTTACATTATATTCATAACATTTATAGTAGCAAAAATTGAGTGCCCTACCCACACTTCAGCCTGCCAGTAGTGACCCTGGAGTGAGGATTAAGCTGCAGAAGTAACTCCAAAATAAATAAAAGTGAAAAACAACCCAAATGTACTTTGGTGACAAAAGGAGAAGGTGTTGTATAATGTAGTACAGTTAGTTATACTATGGAATAGTCGTAGCACTGTCGTAACACTGTCCTCCCGTTGTTCATCAATTTTGCTCGAGTGGGCATATTTGGCGGAAAAAAAAAAGAATGATGCTCCAGTACGAGCTACATAGATCATAGATGAACTTCAGACATTATGTGGGGAGAGAGAGAGAGAGAGAGAGAGAGAGAGAGAGAGAGAGAGAGAGAGAGAGAGAGAGAGAGAGAGAGAGAGAGAGCCATTTATAAGTCTGCACATATGAAGAGTGCAGAATAGGTAAATCTACAAATCTACAGAGATAGCAGCTACACTTGCTGAAGAGAGGAATGGAAGGAGGGACTATTTGGGGTGATGAAAACGCTCTAAAATTAGATCCCGGTGATGATTGCAAAACTCTGTAAACATGCATCGTACACTTTCATGTTCTAAAGTTCTGTCTCACTGGAGTCGTGGACCACGGCCAAGCTTAATAAAGCCCTCTTGTCTCTTAGTTCCCCTCTGTGCGCCCAGGGCGCTCGCCCCGCTTTGCAGCAAACATCCACCTCTCTGCAGCGCGGAGCGCGGAACGGGGTCTGCAAACCACCAAGGTCACAGCGCACGGGCACGGAAGGTGGCTGGAGCGGGGCAGGAAATCGCGGACGGCCCCCAGTGCCCCGGCCACCCACGGCACACGGCAGGAGGAGCCGGGCGTGCATTGCACAGCGCCCGGAAAGTGTCCCCAAGAGTTAGGCATGCAGGTGGCCAACGTCCCCTCTCCTGGTTCCCCGCTAAGCCCCCCTCCACCGGCTCCTACCTTCCTTCTGCAGCATTTCCAGGACATCCGGGTCGCCCAACTTGGCCAGCTCGTTATAGACACTGACGCCCGACGGACAGAAGCCGGGGGGCCACTGAGGCGTGCCCCAAGTTTTCGAGCAGTTACTTAATTTGTACATTGACCCAAAGTTGGATCGCCGGGAAGCTCTGGCCCTCTCCAAGGAGCGCGTCCGCTCGGGCGCCTCCGCCTTCACGGCGTTCCTCTGCAGGCGCGTCTTCTCGTCGCAGTCCACGGGGGTCCGGGCTTCTTCATCTTCCTGCAGCCCCGTCCCTTTCTCCCGTCGTTTGCTCATGAACGAGATAAAAGGCTTCCTCGCTTCCTTCCCGGGGTTCCCCAAGCCCTTGCCGCTTTCCTCGGGCCAGATCGCTTCGGCGGCGGGGACACGCGTGTCCGGCTTCCCCGGCCTGTCCCGGGCCTGCTGCTCCTCCTGCTCCTCCCCGGAGGAAGACTCCTCCCAGCCCAGGCTCCCGGCCCGCTCCCTCTCTCTGCCCAGCTCCTCCACTCTCTCCAACGGACTCCCCCTCGACGCCTGAGTTCCCCTTCCTCTCTCCCGACCTGCCGCATCTGGGCTCCGTCTGCTCCCCTCGGGGTTCCTGTCCTGGGCTGCCTCCCGGCCCCGCTGCGAGGTCTCCCCAGTCGGGAAAGGAGCGAGCCCCGCCTGCTCGCTCGCTCTCTCCTTCCGCTCCATCGCCAACGGGCTCCGGGCCCCCCCCCCCCCGCCGGGTCACCCCACTTGGGGGGCTCCCTGGAGCTTGACGCCTACTCCTCCTGCTGCTCCTCGTCCTCGTCCTCCTCCTCCTCCACTTTCTCCTCCTCCTTGCCCTCCTCCTCTTTCCTCCTCCTCCTCCTCCTCCTCCTCCTCCTCCTCCTCCTCCTCCTCCTCCTCCTCCTCCTCCTCCTCCTCCTCCTCCTCCTCCTCCTCCTCCTCCTCCTCCTCCTCCTCCTCCTCCTCCTCCTCCTCCTCCTCCTCCTCCTCCTCCTCCTCCTCCTCCTCCTCCTCCTCCTCCTCCTCCTCCTCCTCCTCCTCCTCCTCCTCCTCCTCCTCCTCCCCCCTCTCTCTCTTCCTCCTGCAAACCCTGCTCAGATCTATTTTAACGGCCCCCCGCAACCTCCTGGAAGAGTCTTCGGGTCCCGAGTGAGTGCCCGTCCACCAGTGGAGTGACACAACAGGCGGCGTCCCCTCCCGCCACGGGGCTTGATTTTTGTTTGGTTTTCAGTCCAAAGAGACCCAAACAATCCGCTTCCGTAGGGAGACCCTCCGGGCTTCAGTCAGCCCCGCGCGCGCGGGGTCTCCAAGATTCTAACTGCCCCTGCTTCCCGCTTCCCCCAGGCGCGTGCCAGTAACTTTCCTCCTGCCCCCCCAACCCCGCCCTCCCCCCCAACTCCCCGCAGGAACAGGCGCTGGCTATTACAGTTGAGGGGAAATTCACAAGCTTTTGGGCCTGGGAATAATTCAGCTTTCCCCCTCTCGTCCCCTTAAAAGTTGGATGACAGTTGGCAGGTTTCCAGAAACTTCCGTTTGCTCCTCTATTATACATCAAGGGTAGCAGCGCCTCCCGCTTAGGGTGTTGCCCGGAGTTTACACGAAGTAGCGGGTGCAGCGTCAAGAGGTCGCGGGTTAAAAATGTGTGTGCCTTAGAGCCCCATCTGGACTTCAAGGTGTCACTAGGAGCCTCCAGCAAGGCAGACTCAGGCAGTGGAAATGGGTCCAACCATCCCAAGCAGCTCTCAATCGTTTTTACGTTTTTGAGGCATCAACTGCCAGCTCCCTGATCCGTGGAAGATAAATTACCGTTTAATCGGAGAGAAATATAGACGACTGATGGTGAACAAAGGTGATCTAGGGGCCAAGCTGAGCTTCCTGAGAGTGCTGAGTTTGGGGCAGGGATGAGATGAATCAAGAACAAGGAAAAGGCAGGGGAGAGGGTAGGGGTTATGGCAATTTGCAGACCCTGCTTCAGTCTGTAAGGTCACATGATTCCCCCGAGGCAGGGAATAACCCCAAGCTATTTTTATTTTCTTATGTAAGTAAGAGAGATGACCTTTCTTTGTTATTATGCTTTTATATGTGAATGCCTTTTTTCTCCTTTATATATAGAGCACTCTGCAAGGCAAGTGCTCTATACATGAACAATAATCCCATCCCCTTGAATACAAGTTCTTTTAAAAGTATATTTGGGAGCGTTGGCACTACAGTACAGCATGGATGGCGTTTGTCTTGTACACAGCTGACCTGGGTTCGACCCCCAGCATCCCATAGGGTCTCCCAAGCACCGCCAGGAGTAATTCCTGAGTACAGAGTCAGGAGTAACCCCAGTGCACTGCCGGGTGTGACTCAAAAAGCAAAAACAAACACAAAAAAGTATATTTGGATACACAGCTGTGTATTGCACTGTAAAGGTTGTGTTAGGAAGTGGGGAGAAAGTTGTCTCTTACATATCATGATGATGTCATTTATATTTGGGGTGTGATCACATATGTTCACATCCACATATGAGGGAAAATAGACAAAATCAACAGTAAAAAACACAGTACTTAGCAGGGCTAAGGGGTGACAGAGGAGGGCAGATCTAAGGGACCACGAAAGTGTATTCGTGTTTTAAGGGTAGTAACATATACCTTGAAAAGAAATAAAATTGTGCCCATAAAAAATGTTGTCACATGGGGCTGGAGCACTAGCACAGTGGGTAGGGTTTGCACATGGCCGACTCGGGTTCTATTCCCAGCATCCCATATGGTCCCCCGAGCACCGCCAGGAGTAATTCCTGAGATGCAGAACCAGGAGTAAACCCTGAGCATCGCTGGGTGTGACCCCCCCAAAAAAAAGCAAAATAAAAAGTCACATAAGTTAATGTTATTTCAATTTTCAAATAAAAATTTAAAACCAATGATTTTAGTCTCTGTTTTAAGGTTATTCAGGCTTTGTTTCAATTTTTTTCAAAGTTCTCTGCTAGTGTCCTTTAAAAATAAAAGGAAAGGCAAATCCCCTTTGTGTCTCCTAGCAAGAGTAATATGTAAAATTAATTAAGTGATAATAAAAACAAACTGAGAAAATATGTGCATAAATGCTACATAAATTTTACTCAGCTTTCAGAAGAGACAACTGGTCTCTTTATTGAAAAAAAAAAAGCCCAACATATTTCTTTGAGTCCTGAATCTTTGCAATGACTCCTGATCCTGCTTGCTAGCATTTTTATCATGGCCTACCATCTAGCACTTCTCGCTTCTAATAAGAATAACTTTACAGGTTGAACTCTAGGACTGTTGTGTCATCAGAAAAATAAATGTAATATTTAGTGTTCACATATTTGATATTTTCCAATAAAGTTTTTAAAAAGACATATCTGTCAAGTCTGCACTGAAACTAGAAATATAGCATTGATTTCCAGTCTAAACAATTGGGGGACTTTTCAGAAAGAGAGAGACAGACATAGAAAGATTGCACTCATCTGTGAAATATAAAATAACAGAATGGAAGACTAACACCCAAGACTAGTCAATAGGACTATTCGATTATTAATTAGAGATAAGAACCAGGAAGTTGGCTCCATGACTTGGAAGCTGGCCTCACGTGCTGGGGGAAAAGGCAGCTCAGATAGAGAAGGGAACACCAAGTAAAGTGTGGTTGGAGGACCCGCTCGAAATGGGAGATGTGTGCTGAAAGTAGACTATACAGATCGAACACAATGGCCACGCAATACCTCTATTGCAAACCACAACACCCAAATGGAGAGAGAACAAAAGGGAATGCCCTGCCGCAGAGGCGTGGTGGGGTGGGGTTATGGGGTGGGGGGGTGGGAGGGATACTGTGATCATCACTGGTAGAGAATGGGCACAGGTGGAAGGATGCGTACTCGAGCATTGTGTGATTGAAACACAAGCACGAAAATATGTAAATATGTAACTGTACCTCACGGTGATTTACTAATAAAAAATTTAAAACAAAACAAATGGGAGACTTTTAACAAAAAACAAAAAAACTGAAATAAGTTTAAAAAAGCAACTACTAGCGGCTGGAGCAATAGTACAGTAGGTAAGGTGTTTGCCTCGCACACAGCTGACCCAGATTCGATTCCCAGCATCCCATATGGGCCCCCGAGCACCACCAGGAGTAATTCCTGAGTGCAAAGCAAATAAACCCCAGTACATCATTGGGTGTGACCCAAAAAGAAAAAAAAAAGCAACTGCTATTAGAAATGCCACCCCCCAAATCTGCTATGGAATTCTTTCAGAACTCTAAACATGTTGTCAGTAGGACTGCAATGCTATATTTGCATGATGTCATGATGTCGACTTGGTTAAATCTATATTACTGTTTCTAACACTATTCAAATCATTCTGTCTTATTATCATTCCTCAAACATAGTAAGTACTTTCTCACCATTTTCCTAAGCACTTTGCACTTGGTGTCCTCCTCATAGAGATCTTCACACCCACATGTAATGATTTAGTCTCTAAATCATTGTTTTCTGTGAAATGTCACTTGGGGCAGGTTGGTGCATCGGGGGATGCTACTTTATTGATCACACTAAAACAGCTTTCTCACATCTCTAGATACTTTTAACCAGTATCAATTTTCTTCATGGCAGTTCTCTTTTGTGATGTTATATATTTATTTGCTTGAGTACATTTATTTGTTTACAAACTGCATGGAGGCAAAGGTTTACCTCACAGCTGTATCTGTGCACTTAGAATAGTGGCTGGCACAGAAAGGGTTTCAATAAATACTTGTTGAATGAATGATCTGGCCAATGTCTGCCAACAGATGTTTTATTCCCTAAGAGCAGGAGGTAAGCTTTTTTTTTTTTTAAATCCCTGAAAGAGTTAAATAGCATTACACATTTAAAGTGATCCGTGGCTTTGAAAATGCCAAGCACAGTACTGAGAAATAATTTCCTAGTGATTTTAAGCAAGCACAGTTAGAAACAATAGATGAGGAAAACCTTCTCATCCTCTGATCTCCAAGCTCTTGACTTCTCTTTGAAGAGAGGTGTTGAATTTTTGTAAATCAAATTATAACAACAACAAATGGCAAGAAGAGGGAAGCTAAGTTAAGTCATGTCTAGACTCCAGTGATATTATAAGTGTTCCTTAGTATGTTAAGTAATCTCATACTTTTCCTGGAATGGAAGAATTGTTATTTTAGTTTGGCATATGTATAAATAGGTGACATAAAATGTAAGTTTATCTGATCTTATATATGATTGTACTTAGAATGTATCCAGATTCAAACTGAATTAGTATTGTAGTTTTTAAATTAATGTAGGAAACTGAAACAAAGAAAAATTAACTGACAAGAATTGTATGACTAAAAAAAAAAAAAAAAGAATTGTACGACTCTAAAAGGCCAAGCAAGAGTTTGAATCTGCAGCAGCTGAGCCCTAGTCCATGCCCTTAGTCACCATATTGCTTTCAAGGTTGAAATGAAAATCAGTGTTCAATGTTTTTTTTTTATATAATGCAAATACTAATCACTAGCTTTCTATAATTTTTCTTATGAAATGTCTTTTTCATCAACTATTAAGAATGATTTTATCTACTAAAATACAGAAATCCAAAAACCGCATGGCCACTATTGCAGCCGCACAACATCATATCTCTCCATTCTCAGCAATGGAAAACAAATGATCAAATTCTTCCTTTTCATCAGGTCCAACTTTGGGGCGGGGGGAAATTCCAAACAATAATAGTGAGTTTTTTTTGTTGAAATATTGAATGTAATCAAAGTAAAGAGAAAGTAAAGTGAAATTTATCAGCTACACAGGCAGGGTGGGGGGCTGGGGGGTGGGGGGGTGGGGGGAGGTTTACTGTGGTTCTTGGTGGTGGAATATGTGCACTGGTGAAGGGATGGGTGTTCTAGCATTGTGTAACTGAGACTTAAGCCTGAAAGCTTTGTAACTTTCCACATGGTGATTGAATAAAAAAAGAGAATAATTTTATCAATTTGGATGCCACAGAAGCTCTATTTGGTAGCCATCCTCGACCCCAATGATAACTGGTTTCCATTGGGAGTCAATATTGTTTATTGATAAGTATGTTGGCTTTGTAGTATTATCAAACTGATTTCAAATTTTAACTTTATCATATATTCATTGAAAATTTTACTTCTCTGATCCTAAGTTTCCTCATATCTGTGTGTATATGTATATATACAAGCTTTTCAATGTTGAGATCCAGTAATGTTGTTACCCTGGAGGCTACACCTAGTAGTTTGATGGCAGGGGCAGTGCGTAGGGGGTGAGTTCGCTTGTGGTGTTGGAAATCAAACTCCCTACACATACCTGGCATGAAGTCTAGCTCCTTCATCTGTTCACATTCCTGATTTGTAAACTAAAATCTAATAATTTCTAACTTAAAGGTTTGATTGGTGTAATAAAGGTAGTTGCTCATATGTTTTCACTTTTTGTTAAATTTTAAATGCACAGGATGCTTTTTCATTTTATTCTATTTGTTGTTGATAATAATGATTTTAAATGGTAGTTAATAACCCAAAGATGGTTTTTGTTTGTTTTTAATGTTCATTCCTTTAATTTTCATGGAAGGATTTATTTTTATTAATCTATGGTATTCTAGCACTCAATGAAATAAATCTAAAGATTTCTGACGTTAAAGTCCAGAATGCATAAAAATGCCAATATAAACTATTGCTTGAAGAAATGAAAGGATCTTTTGAAGACCCAATAGACTCCCATATTGATTAAAGTGCTCCATTACATAGCATTAACAAGATCTATTGTGCTGTGACAATGAAATAAAGCTTCTAAAAAATAGGTTTCCGTTTCAAATGAGTTAATCCTTGGATTCATGTGAGCCAGTTTGTATTCCCTAAATTATAGTTTCTACTGAAATTCAAAAGAGAACCAAGCCAGATCAAAATACAGAAGCTCCAAGCCAGAGAACGCACAGTTATGTATACTAAAATTGGTTCAGTTTTTTTTTTAATGATATGAACTTGTGAAAACTTTGTCTATTTTCTAATTTGGTTACAATTTCAACCATGAGTAAAAGAAAGTGCAATTAGCTCTGAGTGATAATACAGCCCGTAGGGTTCCTTGCATACTACTGACTCAGCTAGACCCCTCAGCACCCCATATGGTATCTTGAGACACTTGCAGTGAGTCCTGGGTGCAGAGTCAGGATTAAGCCCTGAGGACCAAGTGGGTGTGGCCCCCAAGGGGGGGTTGGGAGAGGTGAGAGACTGAAAAAAATGCAATTAGAGTTTCCTTGCTTCAATGGTTGCATCTGGGGTATTATCTATTTTTTAAAAAGTTACATTTATGTTCGCCTTGCAGTAGCTATGAGGTATTCACTAATAGTATTGGAAGCATCATAAACACACTCAATTTTGAAACTGGATTTAGTCACTAGTTGGCTAATTTTTAGCCTGAATTAAATATCATCATACAAATTTGAATTTTATTACTTGAAACTTAATTTGCATAGCAGGTCTGAGTGACAAACTATGCTGCTCTTTTTTTTTCTTTTTGTCACACCTGGCGATGCACAGGTGTCACTCCTGCTCATGCACTCAGGAATTATCCCTGGCAGTGCTCAGGGACCATATGGGATACCCGCTGTGCTATCACTCAGTCCTATGCTGCTCTTTTATTGTTGTTGTTTAGCTCAACCAAGGTTGGGGTTCCTGGTTACTACTACTTATATGCAAAACAGTCATCATCATCATCATCATCATCATCATCATCATCATCATCCTTTTGATCATCGAATTTCTTGAGCAATCTCAGTAACCTCTCCATTCATCCAAGCCCTGAGCTTTTTTTTCTTTAAATTCTTTTATTAATTCACCATATGGAAAGTTACAAAGCTTTCAGGTTTAAGTCTCAGTTATACAATGCTCAAACACCCATCCCTTCACCAGTGCACATATTCCACCACCAAGAATTACAATATACCTCCCCCCACCCCCCACCTCCCCAGCCCCCCATCCCGCATGTGTAACTGGTAAATTTCACTTTACTTTCACTTTACTTTGATTACATTCAATATTTAAACAAAAAAAAATTCACTATTATTGATTTGGAGTTTCTCACCCCCTAAAGTCGAGCTGCTGAAAAAGAAAGCATTTGGTAATTTGTTTTCCATTGCTGAGAATGAAGAGATATGAGGTCAGGAGGCCGCACTAGCAGCAGCATAGTTTTGGATTTCTGTATTTAGTATTTTAGTAACTAAGTCCAGAGAAAATGTCTGCCAGGAATTGCAACATTGTAAGCTTGTACCTCTCAGCTACTTTATATTCCACATATGAGTGCGATCTTTCTATGTCCTGTCTCTTTCTTTCTGACTCATTTCACTCAGCATGATACTTTCCATGTTGATCCACTTATATGAAAATTTCATGACTTTGTGTTTTCTGACAGCTACGTAGCATTCCATTGTGTAAATATACCAGAGTTTCTTTAGCCAATCATCTGTTTTCGGGCACTCTGTTTTTTTCCATATTGTGGCTATTGTAAACAGAGTGGCAATGAACATGGAAATGCAGATGTCATCTCTACTATACCTTTTTGCCTCTCCGAGATATATTCCCAGGAGTGGTATTGCTGGGTCAAATGCGAGCTCAATTTCTAACTTTTTGAGAATCATCCATATTGTTTTCCAAAAGGGCTGAACCAGTCGGCATTCCCACCAGCAGTGAAGGAGAGTCCCTTTCTCCCCACATCCATGCCAACAACAGTTGCTTTTGTTTTTTGGGATGTGGGCCGAGCTTTTAGAAGCCTCTCTTTACTCATCCTTGCTGTACTGGAGGCTCTTTCAGGGTCAGAGGAATGAGACCTGTCAGAGGAAAATCCCAGTTTGGCATATTAATACACCATAGGGACCTTGCCAGGCTTTCCCATGTGGGCAGGAAACTCCCAGTACTTTGCCAGTTTCTCCCAGAGGGAGAAGTAGGCTATAAGATATCCCGGAGCTTTGTTTTTTTTTTTTTTTTTTGCTTTTGGGTCACATCTGGCAATGCACAGGGGTCACTTTTGGCTCTGCACTCAGGAATCACCCCTGGCGGTGCTCAGGGGACCATATGGGATGCTGGGAATCGAACCAGGTCGGCCTCTTGCAAGGCAAACACCCTACCCGCTGTACTATTGTTCCAGCCTCCCCTGGTGCTTTAAGTCTCTGGATTGTTGTTGACAGGATTACATGGCGCCGCGGGGGCAGTCCCTGGGTGTGACTGCCTAGCTACTGGGAGATGGGAAATCTGGGCTGAGGAGGCCCAGTCACGATCCGAGCAGGCTTGGAGATCTCAGCCCTGGGTCCCACACACCTGGGTTCCTCTGCTCGTTCCTTCATGTGTGAGGCTGGTCCCAACGTGTGGAGAGTGGCCTTGAGCATAGCTGTGGCTAGGCTCGGATGTCTTCATCCTCCGAGAGCTCTGCTTGGGGTGGGAAGGGAAGCTGGAGCCCATCCCCTCTGAGGAGGCCCCAGGGAAGACAGCCAGGCGGGCAGGCAAGAGACTCTCTGCAAACAGTCAAAAGTTTTAAAATGTCAATGTCTGGCTTGGATCTTCTACTTTTTTAATTATTTTGTGCATACATTGTTAGTCTGTCTCATTTGTATGTCATATATGTGTCTAATCTTACTTGCTAGAGGTGTGAGGGGTTAGTTTGCAGGTATGTCCACATTATAGGTTTTACTGTTTTGAAAATTGGATATTAGAAGGTGAATAACATAAGGATCTTTTTTTAAATCTCTTTATTGACTACTTTTAATTGTTTCCCTAAAGTCAGACTGCTGATAACAGGTAGAACCTGGAATTTTGTATCTGTAAAGTTTCTAGAGTTCATATTGTTTGTCCCAGCAGTTTTCCAGAAATCTGGAGTCATTCAATTTCATCTTCTCCTCAGTCAACCAGATTTGCATTCTCCCCAAACTGCATTGTAAAGAAGATAGTAAAGGACTTCATTATCAGGTTAACTCACACAGTGAGATATTTACCACGAGTCTCGGTTTGTAACTGAGAAAATGGGACATCAGAGAGGTTAGGGACTTACCAACTGTTACATGAAACATAAGCAGCAAGGCAAAGATTTGGAATCATGTCTGGTCAGATATTTAAGTATTATTTCCTGCTTTTCTCTGATGAACATCCAGAGAAGGGGTAGATGGGGAGCAGTAGAACCAGAGTCCTAAAAGAAGAATAAGAAACAATGAAGAAACATAAATTCTCTTTCTAATTTTCTAAGGTTGCCTCATGCTTTGACATTTTATTTCTGTTCTTTTATGATGAGTTCACATCAACTTGTTATCCTGAATGTCCTTCCAAGTAGAAAAGTCTTTTTTGATTGACTGGGATGTATAAAGTACTCTGCTTGCTCCTATGTATGTCTGCAAGTGACAGTGTGGGTGTGGGTGAGTTGGAGAGAAATATTTCACTGTGTATTGTTAGGAACTTTTGATCACTATCACTATCACTGTATCACTATCATCCCGTTGCTCATCAATTTGCTCGAGCAGGCACCAGTAATGTCTCCATTGTGAGACTTGTTACTGTTTTTGGCATATCGAATATGCCACGGGTAGCTTGCCAGTTTCTCTGCTGGGTGGGTGAGATACTATCGGTAGCTTGCCAGGCTGTCCAAGAGGGATGGAGGAATCGAACCTGGATCGGCCATGCGCAAGGCAAACGCCCTTCCTGCTGTGCTATCGCTCCAGCCCAACTTGTGATATAGTTTAAAAAAATAATACATTTGCTCCAGGATTAAATCTTAATTTCTAGTCTGGCATACTTCTTTATTACTGGGACATGGTCTTCCTAACTGTCTTTAAAACTTTCTCCTCCCCACCTTGACCTCGTTTGAGAATATTAAACTACTCAACTCGGAAGCTGATGCCTTAGTGCTTTGGAATGTGTGGTTTCTGGGATGCATTGCACCTTTGGTAATCTTTCTTCTTCTCCTAATACAAAAGCTGACAGAGCCACAGCTAAAGAAGTAGTCTCATGACCTAATCTTTGCTAAGTAGATGTTGCCATTTTCCTTTAACATTTTAGCAAATTATATAAAAATAAAAAGCTCTGAACTCACTCACAAGTGTAGTCTATGAACTCTAACAAAGGGCCCATGCTCACATTGATTACAATGGCAGCAACAATATCTAAGATGATCAGGTGTCATGGATAAACCATTGCTACTTTAAGCTGGCTGTTGTTATTTCTCCTAGAAGGCCCTTTAGAGCAGCTTTGATTCCTGTCTCTGTCCTAAATCTGGTCCATTTGTGAAATGTTGAACATATTCATAGCTTTTTACTAAGTTCCCCTCCATTGCACTTTTTTTTTTTTTTGCTTTTTGGGTCACAGCCAGCGATGCTCAGGGGTTACTCCTGGCTTTGCACTCAGGAATTACTCCTGGTGGTGATGGGGGACCATGTGGGATGCTGGAAATTGAACCCGGGTCGGCTGTGTGCAAGGCAAATGTCCTACCTGCTGTGCTATTGCTCCAGCCCCAAGTTCCCCTCCATTGTTGTAACCCAAACAGCTCATTGTTTATCTTCAGACTCTAAAAATCTTTTCCTCCCAAACATTTTTTGAATATTGCTGATCGGAATTGAATGTACTCTTGTTTATAAACTTTTCCACTTATGATATGAGGTTCATTTTAAAATATAGACAAGTAATTTGAAATAACATTAATCTATAAGAGTGGATGGGGCTGGAGTGGTAGCACAGTGGGTAGGGCATTTGCCTTGCATGCGGCCGACCCTGGTTCAATTTCCAGCATCGCATATGGTCCCCTGAGCACCTCCAGGAGTAATTCCTGAGTTCAGAGCCAGGAGTAACCCCTGAGCATCACCAGGTATGACACAAAAAGCAAAAAAAATTAAATTAAATTAAAAAGAGTGGCAAAAATGTCGCGTATATAGAGATATATTCATTTTTAAATAAAACAAAGAAGATATTCTCCGAACTTAACCAATTAAAGTTTATTGTAAGCATGTAATAGAAAACTTTCTAGCATGTTCTTCCTTTTACCTCCTCATTTGCCTCTTTTCTATAATCAGGTCTTTCATTAAACAAGTGAAAACTTCTTCAGTGTTGAGTAGCACTGTTCTTCGCTCTGAGAACACAAGAATGTCCATGACAAAAAGGGCCCCTATTTGTCTGGAAGGAAAACAGATAAGTAAGTTAAAATGATCATTTCAGACATCAGCCTGTATTTACATACATTCCCCTGGACATGGATACATGAGGGAAAAAGAAAGCCGATATCCTTCTTAAAAATGTTCCCAGTCAATAATATTTCCAGTGATCCCCATACTCCTTCAATTCACCAGCACCAGCGGCATCTTTCCTTACGACTTTCAGGGATCTTTAAAGAGCACATGCTAAGAAAGTACTCGAAATTCAGCCCCTTAGTTCAGCCACTGTCAGCAAATTGCATCTGCTCCATCTAAACCAGCTGTCTATGTCAAAGTCAGTATTTCAAAGCTGCTTACAGGAACCTTGGCGTGCCTGAGATCTGCATGGGTCCAGTCCAGCTGAAGCTACACTGGACGGTCACTGGAGGTCAAAGGACGGTATTTTTAGGAAGAGGATAGCGATACTCTTCTCAACTTTAGCCTGAGCCCCAGAGTGCCAGTTGACAGACTCACGTTTCTCATGACAACAGCTCTGACTTGTTGCAGTACTTACTAGCTCCTCTCCATTCCAAAGGTTCTCATGGATCAAAGGATCTGGTGGGAAGCGAGTGGCAAGCCATTGACTCTCCCTAGCATCTTTCCCATTCGCTTAGCGTTCTTTATCTAAAAAAAAATTTAAAAAACCCCACAAAAACAAAGAAGTTTCATTCATATCGCACACTGTAAAAACCTAAGCACTCCGAGGGGCATGTGCACTCGTGGGCTCTCTGGGCGACTCTGTCTCACCACCCGAGTTCGGTGCTCTGGAACCGCTGTGTATGGCTGTCGGTCAAGGGCAGGCGACAGAAGGAAGAAGGCCAAACTGCTTGCTCAATCACTTTGTTTCATTCTCTCTCTCTCTCTGCTTCTCTCCCGGCTCTGGATCTCTGGATCTAGCCCCCCAACCCACTCTTACAGCCTAGTTAAATACCCCCAGCATGGGGGGTTTGGGGCATACACATAGGTGTGGTCACCATCAATAGGGTTGAGGTTCCTTTTCCTTAGTGGATGCTTTTCCTAGGACTTAATTCTCTTTCAGCAGGAGGATCCACCCAAGGGCGGAGTCCCATGAGTGTGTTTACTCTTCTCATCCAGCAAACATATAAGCATTCATAATATTAATCATTTTGTATGGACACAATAAGAGATGCATTAAAGCTTATAGAATTGCTCTCCTGGGGCCATCTCAATCTCAGACTACAGTGCTCAGGCCAGATCAGTCTTTCCTATCCCTAGCAGGGTCCTAGTCTCATCATTACTTTTGGATCATGAGAGCGTTTGTCTATGATCAAGCTCTTAACTTATAGTTAAGAATTAGGCACTTTGGCCAGGCCCATCTTGATGCCAGGGTAGCACATAACTCACCGCTTGCCCTGGATCTGTCCCATCCCTCGTGGGGACCCTGCTTTTGGGGTGCTAGGAACTGAGGGCAACTGAGGCTTAAGTGGAGAAAGCAGATGCCCCGGAGGGAATAATATTCAAGGCCAATTAAATCCCAAGTTACAAAAGCATAATATTTTCTTCTCGTGTCCATACAAAAAGGACATTGCTTTAAAGTAAATTATTCAAAAGGCACAAGGAGAGGAGAAAGGCAATATTAAATTATAAGTTCAGTATCCTAGGAAGGTCTGACCTTAGAAATTAGCAGAGTCAGACTAGGGGGAGAAGCTGATTAACTCTTTTTGGGGAAGAGAGCATAGAGTAGTGATTATAAAATCTTTTGTAAAAAGTGTCTGCAACCCTAACTCTACTATATAAGATAATGTTTAAAAATGACTGAGACCATAGTATGCGTTTATTTTTACATTTTTTGCATTATATTATAATACTACCAAATGGCCTTGATAATTTTTGAAGACCTAAATTTTAATGAAATATAACACTATATTCATGGTTATTATAGTAATTCATTATGCTATTATCTTGACTATAAGGTAGTAAATTTATCTCCCACCATTTACTATACGTTGGTCTGGAATGACTCTATACATTCATATTTTTCACATATATCATTTTTAAAATAGTTCTAGGAGGTGACTTTTTTTTAGGTTGAAAATCCTTAGAAACTACCTTTTCATCTTATCTTCCTATGTATCTTCATATCAGTTTCTAGAAGATTTTTTAAAACCAAATGCAAAACTCCTGCTAGTGGTGCATGAAACTATCTATTCTTCTACATAGTGGCTCATATTAAGCATAAATTTGGATTTATTTTGTGTTATATTTTTTTATTATCATTCAAAGAAGCATTTTATTATGATTTGTGACATGCTACTTCTCTGGATATTTTTTCATACTTTGATTATATTTTCTATTGAGATATTTGAGCTCTTCATAATTTTATTCTATCTATGTTTGTTTATATATAAATAAAACACATATAACTAGAACTGTAGTTGGGTTTGAAGCTAGAAAGGTAGAGATAAACTAAAAGAATGAAATAGAGCCTTAGCACCACACAAACTTCCTGGAAATTCTGGAAGTTGTCATGGTGACTTCCAGCAGTGTTGGCCCCCAAGATGCAAAAACAAAAGCAGGTTTAAAAAATGTAGAGTTAAATGAAGAATGAAGGAAGTTAGAAAGGAAGTAGACAGAAAGAGACATATAGACAGAGAGTGAGAGACTAGCAATAACATATATAAATATATTTATATATATTGCTCTCTCACATCAAGATTCTTAATGAATAGATCTTTTCTTGCTGATTTTTATTATAATTTTCTTGATATAAATTCCTTAGATTAAAATAACTATTCTGTTTACATAAAAATAGTTAATACACATTATTTTAGAGACTCTTTCAAGAGTGTTTATGGTATTTTATTTAAAGCTAGAATTTTTATTTGCTCCCTCTAGTGAGGAAATATATGTTTATGCACATTGTAAAATTTCTAACTTCTTCACTAGGTAGTGCCCTCTGGTGTTTGCAAGGATGGTATAAGGATATTTTTGTCTTTAATTTGTTTTCTGCTTTTTAAATGATTCCTTGACACAGATGGATTCTATTTATATGGATTGAATAAATGCTTGAATATTTTCTAATTTACCTCAGAAACAAAAGTAAGTAACAGTCAATTAATCAGCTCTTTGCAGAGAATTCTGACATTGAAAAATACATGAGATTTTCACCTGGCAAATGACAATAAAAATTGCCTGGGTATTTTTTTTTCAAGTCAGAAAATTAAATATTTGTATTCAGTATCTGAAGTCAACTTGTTAGAAAAGTAGAAAATATGGGAATAAAAATATCAAGAGAAAAAGGAAACTATCAAAGAGGAATAAGGAGACAGAAAGGCTTTATTTTGCTCTGCTGTAGAGGACAACTATATTATTACCAAGGATTTTCCTACTCTTCAGAACTTTGCATTTCCCCCTCTGATACAGAGGTTTTCTATTAGCCACCCTTATTGCTTTGAAAACTTCTGTTATTTAATATAGGCTTCTACTTTTTCTAGTATACACCAAGATATGCATAGTACAGTCATTTTTTAAACTTTTTAAGGGAGGGAGAAGTGTAGACTTGTTGAAGCCGGTATTCCATGGAAGCCTAATGTTTCTTCAAGGAAAATCGAAGCTAATCTGAATAATGTGGAGCAAAGAGCTTGGAAAGGGTTTTGTTTCCCTGCCATTTAATTTCTGCTCTTGATGCCATTTAATTTCTGCTCTTGATGCAATTGACAATGAGTCATCTCTGAGGTCTCCCAATTCTTTAGGAACTTTTGTTGGTGGTAGAGTGGCTGGCGTGGCTGCCTTTCAAGTCTTTAGGAGCTCATTTTGACAAGTTGGAGAAGCAAAAGGAAATATGTAGAATGCCTTTCCCAAAGGAACATAAATGTTACCCTTAAGTGAAGAAACTTAGCTTTCTATAATCTTGAATTTCAAGCACTGTAGCATTGTCTTCCCATTATTCATCGATTTGCTTTGAGCGGGCACCAGTAACATCTCCATTGTGAGACTTGTTACTGTTTTTGGCATATTGAATATGCCATGGGTAGCTTGCCAGGCTCTGCCATGCGGATGGGATACTCTCGATAGCTTGCCAGGATCTCCAAGAGGGACGAAGCAGTTGAACCTTGGTTGGCCACATGCAAGGCAAAATCCCTACCCACTGTGCTAATGCTCCAGTCCCTTGTATTTCAAAAAAGAGTAAAATATTTTATTTATATACCTAAGAAAATGTTTTATTTATTTATATACCAAAAAAAACCTTAATAGTAACCAGACATTATGCTTGATTCTAGGAGTAGAGTAAATTGGTATATTTTCTGTTTCCATAAATGACTAGAGAGGAGTCTTATCAGAGGAGATAATAATAATTAAATGTCATATGACTAAATATAATATAGGAAGATTTGATTTAGATAGGAGTAATAGGGATGCTTTATAGGAAAGGTGATAAATGACGTGAGAGCTGAAGGAAAGTTAGCCTGAATAGAGCAATCAAATGTAAGTATTTCATGTAACATATTAAGTAAGAAGCAGCAAAACACTTAGTTAAATTGAAAATGTTCAACATGGCCAAAAGCAAGCAAGGAAGTAGAGTATTATAAACTCCTCAGTATTTTGATCTGTTTCTTAAGAAAAACAAAGTTACTACAGTGTTTAAATTGTGATGATACAATAAGATCACTCAAACTAGAAGGTGGTAGATGCATTAGGGTGAGGTGGATGACAAATATTACAAATATGAACAAAGATGCACACAAAAGGAAATGTATTAATTAATCATGATGCATTGGACTCAGATGTGTCCATGCAGAGATGGAAAATGTAAATATACTGAAGAAATTCTTACGAGATACAATTACCCAAATTGGGTATAGGATATACAGAAGAGATTCCAGTTTTATTAAATTGAAATGGTTAATAAACCAACATGGAGGGTCAAACTTTTTGTGTGTTTCATTTCATGTTTTTTTGGAGTCACAGGAGGTACTCAAGACGAACTCCTTGATCTTTCCTCAAGGATCACTTCTTATTTTTCTTGGGGGAATCACATGTTGTAGAGGGGGTCAAATCGAGGTCATTTAAAAATAAGACAAGAGTCTTTTTTTGGCGGGGTCACACCCTTCAATGCTCAGAAGTTACTCCTGGTTCTGCACTCAGGAATAACTCCTGGCGATGCTCAGGAGACCATATGGGATGATGGGAATCGAACTCGGGTCGGCCTCATGCAAGGCAAACGCCCAAGCATCAAACATCTGATGAAAGAAACAGATTCATGAGAGTGGTTTGAATGTGTTATAGAGGATGATCCACACAAGTCTCATGGCAATTTTCAAGTTGACTGCTGCAAATTCATCTTTGAAACATAAAAGAGCCATCTGAGCTATAGATATCAATGTGACAGTTACCAATCTCTAGGTAGCAATGAAGGTATGAGCACAAAACATTGCTCCAAGAGAGAAGTTAAAAGTGGCAATATAACAAAGCCTCTGATAGAACTTTTAGAAATATAAACATTAAGTGACTAAGAAAGCAAGAGTCCCGAGCGGCAGTTCAATGGGCAGTTCCATCCCCAGTACCCTATATGATCCCCTGATCCCAACAGATGTTATCCCTGAGCACATCAGGAGTAAGCCCTGGGCACCCGAAGGTGTGCCTCCTCACAAAATAAATAAATAAATACATAAGTAAAGACAAGAATTTAAAATCAGCAAATACAGCTATGATCAAGTCAAGAGAGTAAGCTTTATAGTCTGGCATTCTGGGGAAGAACATATTTCAAAAAGCAACAGTCAGAAGAATAAAATATGCAGAGAAATTAAGGGAGGTAAGACCTATAAGTATCTATTAAATTTAACGATAGTATGTTAGAGTGCCCTTCATAAAATAAGCATATAGAATAAGAGATGCAAAACTGCAGAATACTGTGGTTAGGGTGAGTTAAAACATTTCACGAGTTGCCCTTAAAGGTGAGGAGCAAAATGAACTGAACTAATTCAGGAGGTAGCACTGAGAGAAGGATTTTATTTTTATTTTATTTTTTAAATAGAAGAAGCTTGAGTAAATTTGAATGATCCCATATGAATACAAAGAGGTTTTAGAATATGTAAGAAAGAACTGAGATAATCCATAATGCAATTTTTCATAAAATTTGAATATAATGAGACTAAAATAGGAGATAATGCCCTTCAATGGAAAAAGAGATTGCACAGCAACTTCGACAAAAACAACAAACAACACAAAAAGTATTGTTATGGCAAGTTTGTATATTTGGTGCAAGCAAAGTCAGCTTTTTTGTGTGTATGTGTGTGCATGTATGTAATTATTATACTTTCTCTGTAATGCAAATGGTGAAATTATTGCTAACTTTAAGAAAGAAAAGGGAGAGTTAAGATTTGAGGCAGAATAATAGATCACAATAAAACAAAAAGGATGAATTGACTAGTAAAGGTATAGGCTAGGAGTGTTGAGCATAAATCAAAGTAGGTTACTGTGAATTTATGGGTGTCCAATTCGATTTCTTTGATTGACTCACCTTTATTTTGTTTTTCCTTTACCACAAAAGGTTTGGCTGGAACAAATGCAATAAGAATGCAACCATGGAAACAAAATTTAGTCCTTTCAAGCAATCCGTGTGGTTTTTTGCCTATATGTAGTAACATTTTGGAATTCCCTGGAGCCACTCTGTATACAATTGAATATGTGCAAAAACAAAACAGTGATTCAATTATTTAGTATATAAAGGCACTTGCAGCAAAAGAAGACAGGAGATACTACATGATCACAGCTATACCGGATGGAGTGGGGGAAGAATAAAGGAGTTTACAATGATTTCTCCATGCTTTCAGAATGCTTATGGCATAAATGTGCAAGGAGAAGGTGCTCACTAATGTTTATTTGTGAAAATGTATAAAATGAAGTAATGGAGATTTAATATAATAGATTTTACCCCTCAATTAATTTTTTATACCATTGCATGAAACATTAGGTCCCCAGACTCAAAGAAAAAGCATAAAATGGTGACATAACAAATTATAAAATATTTTGCTGCTGCTGTTTATTTTTTCACGTGCAATCTATTATCCTTTTGATGATTCTGGCCATAAGAAAGCAGCTACTTCCATACAACCCAGCAATACCACTTCTAGGAATATACCCCAGGGGCCCTAAAACACACATCAGAAATGTTAACTGAACTTCTATGTTCATTGCAGCGCTATTCACAATAGTCAGAATCTGGAAACAACCTGAGTGTCCAAGAAAAGATGACTGGTTAAAGAAACTATGGTACATCTACATAATGGAATACTACACAGCTGTTAGGAAAAATTAAGTTATGAAATTTGCTTACAAATGGATGATATGAGAATACCATGCTGAGTGAAATGAGTCAGAAGGAGAGGGATAAGTCGACTTAGAATCATTGCAGTCATTTTTGCCCATTTCACTTAAGTCACCCAGGGACTCTGGTGGCATCACTCTCAACCCCCTCATGAAATCATTCAATTGAAAAAATAATTTTTCCCTTCCAAATTTTATTCTTTTCGAAGGAGTTTCTTTTATTATCGTGATAAAAAATTATGCACTGACTAAAATCTAATGATGAAGAGAAAATTATCCTTAGTTTAGAGATAAATAAAGCTAGGCTTCGGGTGGTAAAGAAATTTGACAGCAAGAGGTAGAGTAGTGTGCTACCAATAGCTGACTCTTAATCAATATGCTGGTTGAATCCAATATTATTTACAGGCAAGAGATTCTTACCTATGTAACAGTGGGAGAGTTTCTAGGATTACAAGAAAAGAAACAGGCCAGGACATAATAATCATGGAAGGCACAGGTAATTATAAAATACAATAAAAAGACAGTCGCCTGGGTAGGCTGCTGACTTGCATCTGTAAAGAAAGATAGGAGTGAGCAGTGAAAGGCGGATAGTCTGAACTGAGTGAACCTTAGTTTGAAGAAGTTGGACAGAGGCTGGAGGGCAGTGGAAAGCTATGAGCTGGCACTAAATTTTAGGAGTCGAGAGGTCTATAAATCATCAATGATTCACAGTTTGCTTAATCTGTAGGGTAGAAATTCGGTAAAACTGTAGATTTGGAAGGAAGTGACTATATCATTTAAGTAAGGGCTGAGTATGGTTCTGAGCAATGATCTTGGTTTTATAATGCTGCTATAAGTGGCATTCTCAGTACATAAAGATCCAAAAATGCTTCCATGTTCTTCAGAGTACATTGCAGCAAAGGCACGGCTATTTTTCATAGTGCATGTGATTTCATTTGAGTCCTTGGATAGAATATATGCTTTCAGTGAAATGAATGAAATGTTACTGAGATTGGAAAATGAACAATTTAACATTCTTAAACCTGCTATTTTTAAAATCAGCCTGTCCACTGCAGGCAGATATGCAGTTCATTGCTGGTGGGTGATCTCAGGTTTTCTGCTTTAAACCCTCTGAAGTAATCTATGCATTTGTACTTAGGAAACGCAAACGAGTTTTCTTGAAAATTTACACAGGGAAAATGCATAAATATTGGTAAAATTATTTACAGTAGAAAAATGTGAAGAAAAAACTTTGAATATCAAAACTAGAAAATTCTATAAAACTAGAGTTCTACAAAACTCTAGGATAGAATATTAGAATGAGAAAACTACCTCAGATATATACTCTTAATTTTATACACAGGCCACAGAAAATGTGAGGTTTTCTTTTGATAGATAATTCTGCCCTTAGGTCTTTTAAATAATGTAAATATATTACCATTCCGTATACCATGTAGATATAGACTTGAAGTTCTAATTACAAAAGCCTACATAGAGAATCTCAATGTAGAGTTGAAAGGGACCTAAATCTTGCCCAGTCTAAACTCACAACTAAATTGAAAAAGGGGCTGGAGCGATAGCACAGCAGGTAGGGCATTTGCCTTGCACTCGGCCAACCTGGGTTTGATTCCCAGCATCCCATATGGTTCCCTGAGCACCGTCAGGGGTAATTCCTAAGTGGAAAATCAGGAGTGACCCCTGTGTATCACCGGATGTGACCCAAAAGGCAAAAAAAAAAAAGAGACTAAATTGTCAATGGAGATCTCTCCAAGCCAAGACTGAATTTATCCTAGGAGTGCTATCATTTCCTAGGTATAGCACTTCTTTTATTGTCATCAATGGCCTTTATTTATATCCTTTTCAAACTAGGACATTAATTCTTTACAGATGTCAGGAAAATTCTTGGGAATTCTCCTTCTTGCCTCTTATGGTTCCTTTAACAAGCCCAAGGATAAATATTTACATGAGAGAGTAGCAAGAGGAAGGAAAAATTTAATATTGTGCAAATCTATGACCAATGGGATGACAGTGCTACAGTGCTCACAAAAGTCCAATAAATATGAAACCTGTGAAACACCAAACCACTTAATTGATGGTTTTAGATAAAGCATCAAACATTCTGTGAAGGGCATGCAGAATAAAAAAAAGTTTAACTTTGACAACACTTTTTAATGAGTTACTTAAATAACTAAAAGTTATTGACTAGAAGTTGGTGGCTCCACCTTCCTACTCACATTCACATCCGTAAGATAGAATATGAATATTCAGATGATTTTATCAAAATATTAATCATTTTTCATTTATTGTCTTTCTTTGCTAACTGATAAGAATTGACAGAAATTATGTCTCATCCCACTTGATCAGGTTTGCGATAAAGTCTTCTTTTTCCTCAGTGAAAAGAGAGTAAGTTCGCATCATAATTTCATGAACCTCTAATGTCAATTGAGAAAAATGAAAAGGAAAACTAAGATTTGATAGGAAGGAGTAGATTTCTGTCTTTGACCTTACCACAATTAGGCCTCTGGTGTGAAATACTTGGCAGCACATTTGGAACCTGAGATGGGAGCTAGTCCTTAGAGTTTGTGTTTGTGATTTTCCCAGTTTAGGAGCACAGTCAAAAAGTGGAATGTGAGGGAGGGAATCTAGGACAAGGGAAAGACTTTGGGTATTTGTATGAATCTATCTGCAGGATTGAAGCAACATTGTTAGCATGGTGCCAACTGTGTTTGCCTCCCTTTAAGACAGTGCTCTAGGGGCCAGCAACATAGTGCCATGGGTAGAGTCATTCATTACCTTGCACAGAACTGAAAAGGGTGTCATCCACTGAACCCCATATGGTCCCCTGAACTCAGTTAGGAGTGATCCCTAAGCATACAGTCAGGAGTAATCCCTGAGCACTGCCAGGTGTGACCCCAAATCCAAAATACAAGAGAAGGGCAGTGCTCTAGACTATGGGGGTGGAGCCCTTAGAGAGATGCACCTGAGGTGCTTTGATAGAGGCTCTGAGAAGCAGCTACTCAGAGTCCCTGTCGTGTCTCGAGGGCGTTGCTACAGGGGCATCAAGAGGCCAGCCAGGAGCAGAGGATACCACCCTGGGGCTGGGCAGTCAGAGATGCTGCCTACTGAGATGAGCCCCTGAGCCTAGCGAGGGACCAAGAGGTTGCTGCAACCACAGGCTCTTGGGAGGCTGTGAGAGAGCAGCTAAGGAGAAGTGAGTTAGCAGAAGCTGCTTTCAGAGAGCTGGGGGAAGTACCTGAGAGAGCAGGGCATGGACGGCTGAAGGAGAGAATGAGAAAAGGAATTTCAGGAAAATAAAAAGCAAATGAAGCCCACCAGCACTGTCTGAACGTATTTGGCTCTCCCTGGAGCCATCAGAGGTCCTTCTGGGCAACTGCAGGTAGTTGAGTTCAGGAGGCCTGTTGCATCATTATTAATGATAAATATACATTTGTACTGGAGAGATAGTTAAAGGGTTAATGCATTGGCCTTTCATGTGACTCAAAGCCTGGCACCAAAAATGTTCCCTGAAAACCGCCAGGAGGGATCCCTAAAAACAGAGTCAGGACTCTGAGCACAACTGGGTGTGGTTACCCCAAATAAGGTTTACAATATGCAGAGCTCTGAACCATGGGTTAGTGCCAAGGACTTTTGCAAGCTGATCTCAATCTCTTTGCACAGTGACCCTATGAGGTAGATATTTTTAGTCGTTCTATTTCAGAGACAGGGAGAGGGAGACTTTGAGAGTGCTACTATTTTGCCCAAGATGATCCAGCTCAGTGGCCATTCTAATAGGGTAGCAAAGTTCATAGTTACTATTTTGGGAGGGAAGAAAATGGCCAACAAACCTTTTGTCTATATCCACTTCCACTCTCCAGAAAAAGACCACAACATTGTTTTGAATATTTGGAAATTAATAAAATGAAGAAGTATAGCCAACTAGTAACTGAGGAGGGAAAGGTCTTATAAAAGATAACAGTGTGGGGTTAGAGGGATAGTAGAGTGGGTAGGGTGTTTGCCCTACACGTGGCCAACTTGGATTTGAACCCCAACACCCCATATCATCCCTGAAGCCCACCAAGAGTGATGGCTGAGAGAAGAATTGGGAGTAAGCCCTGAACACCTGGGTGTGGCCCCCAAACCTTGGCCCTGGGCCTTGGCCATTGACCATGCCCCAAATAAGTCACAGGAGCAGACTTCTTGATCTGGGGCTGTGACTAGGTGCCATAATCTATTGTAGAGTCATTTAAACATCAGATTCTTACTGACTTCCTATAATGTATCTTCACTTCCTTGGTCAAAACCTGTATACTAGCCATAATAGGTTGACATATCTTCAACCCTATCAGTCAGATGTAGCCTCCTTGGCCCTGGGGCACTTAGAATTTTTGTTTTAATATAGCTGTCACTCCTGAAGTATTGAGGCATGGAGACTCAAGCACCTGCTTCATTGCAAGAATGACAACCTGGCCTCAGGGCAGCAGATATGGATCACTGAGCTTATGTTAGAAATGGACAGTAATTTATTATACAGTTTGAACTATTCAGGTTTCATTAAGATGTTTCACTGCAGAAAATAGATGTCTCATCACAGAAAACAAAAGATTCTTTTCAAGAGGCTAGGAGAAGTAAGACCTCCACATGCTCTGTTCATAGTTGAGTCAGAGATAATTCTCACACATCAATGCTGGACACTCTGACTCATCACAGCTTTCAATTTATGATATGAAAGTGTATCAGTGTATGTGCCTATATGTCTTATTATACCGTAGTCCAGACTCTCTATTTTGTAAATGGGAGTCTCAGACAGAATCTGGTCTGTAGAGAGATAGTTTGGGCATAGACATCCTGACTTCTAGGGAGGACTCATTACACCGCTCCATATGGTACCTTTTGAAAAGAAAACAAAATGCATTTAAGAATCTTGAGAAATAAGGTCTTGGAGGGAGAGGGAGATGAAGCAAATGAAACTTGAATGGTAGGGACTTATAACAGAAAGGTATAAGGAAAAAATTTATTTAATTTGCAGTGCTTAAAAAGTGAGTTTTGAAAAACCACAGATCTCATTTCACATTAAGTAAATAAGCAGAATAAATAAAACAACCATTTTAGTGAGCTTTCAGAGTTTGAACTGTCCAGCAGCAGTAAGCAAAAATGACATGTGTGGGCTTCATAGGGGCAAATAAGAACAGAACAAAAAAGACTTTGCTCTGTCTCTCAATGCAGTGTAAGAGGAGGTTTGGGTTTCCTATGTTCCAGCCTGACTTGAACTGGTCTTGATAAGACTCATTGGTATTTTTATTTTCGAAAGACCTCACTATTCCATTCATCCCTTCAGTCACAGTGCAGTTTTATCTTGCTATTTGACTGATAGTGTTTTCTAAGTACTGACTTGTATTTTATCTTGCTGCAGGTGTAGAAATTCATGTAAAAAAATGAAAGTAACTATAGTATTTTTTTACATTAAGAGAACTCTATACTGTGCTTAGATTTAAACTCCAAGTGATAAGCATTGCCTCATAAGCAGTTAAATCCTAAATTATAATATTTAAGGCATAGTTTTACTTTGCCTTATTAACCATTTTCATGTCAAAATGACAAAAATTGTAGCTGCATAAGGGTTGAGGTGTGAAGATGTGGTAGATTTCTTAAATATTTAAAGCAGAATTCTAAGACTAACATGCTTAATAGAATTTGACCACAAAATTGTAGTGAGTGAAATGAGACACATACACGAAAAGTAAGTGTTCATGCCTGATTATAATGCTGATTGACATTATAATTCACAATATTGACTCTTGTGAATCAGTCATAGAGAATGCTAGCAGCTGTAGGAAATTCTAGTAGGAATATTCCATCTAAGGTGAATGTTGCTTACCATAGTCATAGTGAAATACTAGATTATTTTTGGTTGGCCGCTCAACTCAACCAATTTATAAGATATCAAGTGGAAGAATATATCAAACAGCGGTCTGAGTCTAATGGATCTTATCGCAAATAGTTTTAGCTTCTTTTCATCTTTCTCTGCCCTTCTGATTGAGAATCTTTCATATTGATATGCTCTCTCTCTAATGTGGATTTTCAGTGTACAGGTGCTGTGTTTTCAGTATCTGATGCCAACACTTAAAGAACCAGCAGGGGGAACCCACAGACCGTGTGACTTAAAGGAAAAGAATCTTTTAAAAAAAAATTATACATGGAAAAGATTTTAAAACAATTTTGATGAGCAGCAATCAACTTCCAGCTGTCGGACCAGAAATTTGAATTGTATTTCTTTTTCATGTCTTATAAAATACTGCTATACCAAGGAACATTTAAAAATTAGAAAAACTCAATGCAGTTTTTTCTAAGAGTTCAACCTACAGTAGCTGGCTTAAAAAGCTTAAAAATCATTGCTTCATCTGTATCTGTCTGAGTGCTAGGTTAGCTCAGTGAGGGAATCTTAAGCCCTATCATGATCATCTTAACACAAAATGAACTTATATCAATCAGTCACTTATTATGAAGTGTTCACTCTGAATGAAGCAATGCGTTATAAACCAGATTTGTAAAATTTTATACTGTTGATCTGCTGTACTCAAGGAATGTTAGGAATGTTTAGATTGATTTTTAAAGTGAAAGCAGAAAGAGAAAGTTAGCTTCAGATAGTTTATTCTGTGAAGTTTTTAAGTAGGATTCCCATAGGCAAGTATTTTCTGTCTCATAATGACATACAAAAAAATTTTTGAGCACATTGGAGAAAATTGTGTGTGGTAGCAAAGCATATGAAGAGTTTGACCGACACTGAGAACATCTGGCCCTAAAAAAGATGGTGGGGTGAAAACTGAATAGACCTCATGGAGGCCCGATAAAGTGTTACATAACACTGGCTTGAACAGGTGTAGGTGTCTGTAGTAGGTATTGAGAAGCGAGATGAAAATAAATGTAACTCTGAGGATAATTTCCCTTCTTACTTTGTGGTTTTCCCTATTGCCTATGTAGTTATTTATCAAAAAATAACTAAACTGGTGTCAAAATTTTTCTTCATTTTGAAAATATAGTATTAAATCCTTGCTTTTGCAGAAAAGTTCTCTTCCGATTCCAATCTTTGAATGATGTATCCTTTCTCTAGAAAAAGTAAAATGTCTTCCCACATAAATTCATCCATGCGCAAGAGCTTTTGTAGGTTCGGTTAACTCACTCAGTTATAATCCTTGTTTGGAGAAAGAAAACATGGAGGGCAGCTCTTTCACGGCCATAATCCAGAGATTCATAAATAAATCTTGAAAGAGATCAACAAATTGCAGAGATACTTCAGAACCCTGTGCAAGACTGAGTGATCCAGGATACCTCTGGGTGGGGTGCTGGTGAGTTCACCACCTGCCCAAACAGAGTCCCAGCAGGCAAGAGCCTTCACACTCCAGAATTGCCACCATGCTCTCTGCCAGACTCCACTGCTCGGAATGAGCCTCATCTAAAATTCATCAGTTGAAAAACTCAGGTATGTGAGTTTTGCGACGAAAATCTCCAGACTTTGATGGAGTCAGGGATGGACTACCTCCCCCATCTCCCATACTTCCAGAAGCCTGGCATTCATACACACACCCCAAAATGCCACCCAGGTAAAAATTAAATTACAGCTTTATCACTTCAATCTCTACAACACTGAAGAACTGATAAAAGAAGTAGCACACCAGATTGGATAGGATGTATAATGTAGAAGGCAACCAAACTCAATGGACAAAATATCAACACAGAAGACTTAACCTATAATAACATCTTAGTAATCTCTTTTACAAAGGTTTAATAGACCCATGATGAGATATACAAATCTTCACATTTTTCCTGAGGGAAAATTTTTTGATCATTCTTTGAGCAAATTATAACAAGCTGTCACTGTCACTGTCATCCCATTGCTTATTGATTTGCTCAAGCAGGCACCAGTAATGTCTCCATTGTGAGATTTGTTGTTACTGTATTTGGCATATCGAATACGCCACAGGTAGCTAGGCTCTGCCATGTGGGCGAGATACTATCAGTAGCTTGCCGGGCTCTCTGAGAGGCACGGAGGAAATAACATATAGAATAAATAATTAAGGACCTGCTACAAAGGCAGGCTTTAGGGTTGGTCATTAATATTGGATATAATGGTGGAAAAGTGCAATGGTGCTGGAATTTATGTTGGTACATTGAATGTCCGCAACAAATTGTCATGAACAACTTTGTAAACCATGGTGGTTAGTTAAGGTGTAAGAGGAAAATTTTTTAAAAAGAAAGCATGGAGGAGAAAATGAATATTGTCATTCTTGACATGATCATTAGTCCCAAATGGAAGCATGGCTTCTGTGCATCAATCCCCATATTCACAGTTTGTCCTCTTTTTAAAAACTGGACTGCTTGTTATTTTTTTCTGTAATATAGAGCTAGTGTTTTGCCCACATTTGCTACTTAACTGTTCCATAGACATGTGATTCCATATGTCACATATTAGCGGGGACATATGATATTTGATCTTGTCTTTCTGACAGATTTCGCTTAACATGAGATTCTCCAGTTCTGTCCAAATTGCAGTGAATTGCATGATTTAGTCATCATTAAGGCTGTATGCCATTCCATTCTGTATGTATAGCATGGCTTCACTAGACATTCTTCTGCAATTAGATACCTGGGTTGTTTCCATAACCTGGTATTGTATGAAGTATATTAATGGAGAATATGGAGTGGGGAGGAATCAGGGGTCTGCAAGTTATGTAGAGGCAAGATTCAGAGTCTTTAGACTTTCACCATGGGACAAAAACAGCAACAGTAAAACTTTAAAAATCTGTCAGGAAACAGAACAGGGGTTGGGAGAGAATCTGGGCACAGTGGTAGAAGGATGGGGCCACAGGGTGGTGGTATTTGAGGTGTGAATGTTTTAAGTCTTAAAACCTATTATAACCAACCATGTAAATCCTAGATTCTAATAAAAATTATAAGTGGATTGCTACTCATTTTGAATAGAATGAAGTTGAATTATAAATAATTGTTCAAAGTCTAAAGAGAGGGGCTAGAGGGATAGTACAGGGGTGAAGACACTTGTCTTGCACACAACTCACCCCAATTTGATCCCTAGCACCAGCATATGGTCCCCAAGTACTGCCACATATGTTTGCTACACAAAGAGCAAGTACTAAGCCCTCAACACTGCAAGGTGTAATCCAAACAATGATACCAATTAGATATAAAAAGTTAACAGTGAATTGAGGCTAGAGTAAGGTTCTTGGGGTTGATCTACAGACACTTCAGAGTCCCCCAAGTGCTTCTGAAATACCCCCTTGGAAAGGAAAACAAGAAAATTCTCAGAATCTAAGTCCACAACTCTTACAAATTAACACGAGGTTTAGATAAAAGTATGTATAAGATCATGCTCTTTTCCAAACATGCTTCCCACTTAGGCCTATTTGCTCTATCACATCACTTCTTAAATATAATTTTAATTTTAGTATATAATATTAGTAGTAGTACTTAGTATTAATTGTATAATTAGATATAATTATATCACTAATTAGTTATAATTATACCACTAACTATAATATGCGACTACTAGTATTTTTGGTAATAATAATAATAATTAATAATAACATTATATTTTAATTAGTATATACTATTATATTGTTTCTGACAGATAAAAAGAATTATTTGATTAAAAAGGTTTTCTTTTAGAGAGCCACGATTTAAAAAGTTACTGCTTGAGCTTTAGGCATATAATAATTCAACACCAATCCCTCCCACAGTATTCCCAGATTCCCTTCCTACTCTATCTCCTTCTGTCAACTCGACAGACACAAAGTTTCAGTGGTTGCTGAATAGATCTCATGTTTTGTTGAATCTGTGTTTTGAATATGTGATATACCCCTCACTCATATCCCTGGCATAACTGGAGCCCTGAGGCTGTTCACCCATTAATTCTCATTCTCATCTTGAAAAAGAGTTATCTGTATCTGTTTGTGAGATCATCACAATTTGGTCATCATCTGTTACAATTCAATACAATATTTATGATTTATCTCTTTTTTTTTTCTTTTTGGGTCACAACCCAACGATGCTCAGGGGTTACTCCTGGCTTTACACTCAGGAATTACTCCTGGCGGTGCTTGGGGGACCATATGGGATGCCGGGGATCGAACCCGGGTCGGCCGCATGCAGGGCAAACGCCCTACCCGCTGTGCTATCGCTCCAGCCCCTGATTTATCTCTTGATCTGGTTAATATATTACTCTTTTTTAATAGTTTGGAGACTTCCTTCCTAATGAACACAGTCCCAGGCTAAGCATAACAGAAGACCTTCTGAAGGAAATGATATAGTAATCCTGCCTGAAAGGGTGGGTATTGGTGCCATTGACTAACATAAGAGTAACGCAGGATACAATTGAAGAGTTATATCATACCGTTAAGCTATTTGTTGCATATAGCTACATTCATTCAACATAGAAATTTAGAAAAATTAGTGTCTATTTGGTACAAGCTTATGTATGGAGCGATAGCACAGCGATAGCACAGGTAGGGTGTTTGTCTTGCATGAGACTGACCCAGTTTAGATTTCTCCGTCCTTCTCGGAGATCCCGACAAGCTAATGAGTGTATGTCACCCACAAGGCAGAGCCTGGCAAGCTACCCGTGGTGTATTCAATATGCCAAAACAGTAACAACAAGTCTCACAATGGAGACGTTACTGGTGCCTGCTCAAGCAAATCGATGAACAATGGGATGACAGTGCTACAGTGCTACAGTGCTATGTATCTATAAAACCTTCATATAAAGAATAAGAATGGTAGATATGAAGTGGCTAGAACTTCAACAAGTAAAAGAGACAAGGAAAACAAAACAAGAATGGAGAGAGGTCCTACTGAGGCTTGAGACTTCTTTTTTTTTATCTCAAGGAAAAGTGGGTTAAAGAATAAATATAAAAGATGGCATAAAATTAGAGGAACTCTTCAAAATTAGAAGAGTGAGGGATTTATGTGGCAAGTGTTAGAGAGCCATTGAAGACAACTAAACACAGGGTTAAAGATTAAAATGGAGCTTAAGGGATTGGAGAGATAGTGCAGTGGGTGGGTACGGTGCTTGCCTTGCACACAACAGGCTTGGATTTGATCCCTGGCATTCTATATTGTCCCCAACCTTTGCTAGAAGTGATCCCCGAGCAAAAAAGCCAGGTATAATCCCTGGGCATGGCCAGAAGTGGCCCTCAACCCAAATGAAATAACTAACTAAATAAATAAAATGGTGCTTAAGAAAAATTAACCTGATCCACTTAAAGATCATTGTGGTAGTAATGCAGGCAGAAACCCAAAGAGGAGACAGAGGCTTAAACTTCAACCATGATGGAATATGAAGCAAAAAGACAAACTTAAAACAAAGATATTGTTGGTTTTCTTTTCAAGCAAAGTAAAGGGGTAAAGTAAAGGGGTCAAATGTTAAAAGAGTTCACATGACTTCATATCTTGGTGAGAAAATGAACACCCAAACAGGTTAGCTCTGTAATATATTATATTTGGTTTTCGAGGTATTTTTCAGAATCAGGAAATTTTGATAAATTATAGATTTGCAACTACTTTTTTCAGACTTACAAGAACTGCTAATACTGGTCCTGAATCTCAACAGGATTAGTATTTGAGTTGAGTAATTGCAACTCAATCAAAGTTATTTATTTGCTCTGAATTTTATAATATCCCTCCATGTCCCATACCTGAATAGACCACGTTAGCATTTAATTTTGTGATCTCTACATTAGGACTTTTTGACCTTGACAGAATTATGGTGATATTAACGATGATAATTTTTTTAAAAGAACCAGGTTTTTCTTTATTTTTTATCTCTAACTCTGAATTCTTTCTTGTGTTAGTGTCTGAACTTGACAGTGCTGATGCATACTTTGAAAAAATATGAGAATAGGTGCTAGTGACTTTATTGGTTCTTTTGTTTGTTTGTTTGGGGGGCCACACCTAGAGACACTCAGGCTTATTCCTGGCTTTGTGCTTAGTAATCACTCTTGGTGGGGCTTGTGGGACCATGTCTTGTACCAGGAATCAAGGCAAGCCCCCTACCCACTATTCCGTACCTCTGACCCTAGGTGCTAACTGTTTGAATCCAAACCAAGTTAATGTACACTTATCCACGTCAATCTTCTGTTTTAAAGTCTCACTTGATCAGAAAAGCACACACACATTTTGAGGTTAATCCCTGATTTTCCAGATAAGGAAATAAGATTAAATAAAAATAAAAATGGATTGGGACCAGAGATGTGACTCAAATGGTAGAGCACGTGCCTTGTCAGTACACGAGGCCCTGGACTTGATCCCAGGCACTGCATGCCCACCCTCCACGACTTACACTGTTGAGTATGGCCTGACAATAAAACAGTAGCCTGATTCAAGGTTAATACCAAGTAGACCACAACTGTAACATGTTATCAAGTTGTCATCAGATATAATCCTTCCAGAAAATTTACTTTTAGCTTACTTTTATTCATTTACTTAACAAACATTTACTGAATATTTGAAATACACTAATACTATACCAATACTTGTAAAAACATTTTAATAGTGAGAACTCAATTGTTATTTATAATTATTATATTTAACTGTGGCTATACAGTGCATTTTTCAAAATTTCCTGTGCTCCTAATTTCCTTCCCTCCATCCCTTCTCCACAGATTAATTTTATTTCTATCATCAGTATCCACTGGAGTATTTTTTGTGTCCACCAATTTTATAACCTTATGTTATAGACATACCTAAAATCATCCAATACTTGTGTTTTTCCTTCTGACTTAATTCCCTTGATACTTTCCCTGAATTTTCCTTCAAATTTATTGCATGTGAATGGAAAAATTTCATCATTTTACAGCTGAATTTCATTATATAAATATGTCAAATCTTCTTTATCCAATAATTATCTATGAACATTTTAGTTTCTTCCTTATGTTAATCATTGCAAATAGTGCTGAACTAGATGTATACAACGTTTAATTAACATATGAATATACTCCTGATAGTTGCTCAAAAGTAGGATTGCTGGATCATATGGTAGCTTTATCTTTAGCTACATGAAGAATCTCCACAGCATATGATTTTATTGAATCACCATGAGCTATACTTAAAAAGTTTTCATGTTTATGTTTTAGTCATACAATGATCGAACACCCATCCCTCCAACAGTGTACATTTTCCACCACCTATGTCCCCAGTATCCCTATCCCCCACCCTATTTTACCCCTTCCTCTGCCTCTATGGCAGACAGTTTCCCTCTTGCTCTCTCTCTACTTATGGGCATTATGGTTTGTAATACAGATAATGAGAGGCCATCATGTTAGCAAACATCTCCCATCCCGAGCAATCTCTCCAACCATCATTGACTTAGTGATCCCTTCTCTCTACCAGCTACCTTCTCCCCCAGAACATAAGGCGGGCTTCCAAATGGAACAATCTTCCTGGCCCTCTCTCTACTGTCCTTGGGTATTAGTCTCATATTATGATATTTTATATTCCACATAGAGTGCAGTCATTCTATGTCTGTCCTTCTCTTTGTGACTCATTTCACTTAGCATGATACTTCACATATAAGCAAATTTCATGACTTCAACTTTCCTAACATCTGCATAGTATTTCATTGTGCAGATGTACCAAAGTTTCTTTAACCAGTCATCTGTTTTTGGGCCCTCGGGTTGTTTCCAGATTCTGGCTATTGTGAACAGTGCTGCAATGAATATACAGGTGCAGATGTCATTTATACTGTGTTTTTCTGTGCCCTTGGAACATATTCATATAAGCGGTATTGTGGGGTCATATGGAAGTTCAATTTCTAGTTTTTAAAGGAATCCCCATATTGTTTTCCAAAAATATTGGACCAGTTGGTATTCCCACCAACAATGAAAGAGAGTCCCTTTCTCCCCACATCTGCACCAGCACTGGTAGTTCGTATTCTTTTTGATGCTCCACAGCATTTTTCAAAGTACTTGCACCAGTTTACATTAACACCAATTTTTTAACCCTAAATCTTTGAACCCCCGTTATAGCTGCTCTTGGTGTAAGTCATTCCCACAGCAGAGATGTTTTAGAGACATAATCCCTGTACACTAATTGAAAAGCATCATGGTAATAAAGAGATGATAATACTATTTAAATGAATAATAGCAATGAAGAAAATTAATGTCAATAATCTAGCACAGAGGTTACTGAATTTAGGTTGCTATATGCACTGGCAGCTATGACCCCCATTGTTCCATTGCCCCCTATGAGGAAGTATCACTCACCCTGGGAAATACTGATAGATGTTATTAATTAGTGTTTAGAACACACTTAATCCTTATTTCTGTTGGAGTTATTCATAGCCTTGTTTTTTTAATTTTCTTTAATTTTCATAAAGTTGTTCATGATGATCTATTACACTCAATATTCCAACACCAATCCCACCACCATTACACTTTCCCACCACCATTATTTTCAATTTTCCCAACTGTCATTGACAGCAGGCTTTAAATGATTTATTTTGTAAATTGCTTGTTATAAATAATTTGTTAAAAATGATCAAAAATTATTTCCCTTAAGAAAAAGTGTATGGAAGGGCTGGAGCAATAGCACAGCGGGTAGGGCGTTTGCCTTGCACGCGGCCGACCCAGGTTCGATTCCCAGCATCCCATATGGTCCCCTGAGCACCGCCAGGAGTGATTCCTGAGTACAGAGCCAGGAGTAACCCCTGTGCATTGCCAGGTGTGACCCAAAAAGCAAAAAAAAAAAAATGAAAAAGTGTATGGAGATTGTTGAATCTTATCCTGGAGTCATTAAGCCCTGGTATAAGAGATCACTAACATGTTATTACAGGGTAATTCTTGTTGTTAATATTTTCTTACTTGAGACTCATTGCCTTCTACTTTACATCCCATCCAATGTGTTGTGCTACTCCTGTGATATCAAGCAATATCAGTGGTGAAAAGTATGAGGAGGCTGCGTGCTTCAGGAATTCTAAAATTTTGAATGGGGTGATAGAGCTGAAGGTAAATTTTGAACTACATGGTGACTTTGGAGTCCAGAAGCATCACTGAAGCATATTGATCTCTTCCGATATTTTATTTGTGAGTCTGGACCATGGTCAGTTAATGAGCTTATATGGCACCAGAGACAGCTCACGTGCATGACCTCCAGGCTCCCAGAGAGATGTGGAAGGTTGCCCATCACTGACTCCTGGAAGGTCTGGAGATTTCGGTTACAGAATCCACATACCTGAGTTTCTCAACTATTTGTTCTTGTATGAGGCTTGTCCCAAACCTGTAGATTGCTGGTCCCAATCAAATCACCACCTTGAGCCTGGTGGTGATTGGATTATGGAGGTTTCTAGCTCTGTTTGGGTGATGGTGGGCTAACCTGCCTCTCTCTGGGGTTCCCTGGATGAGAATCAGCCTCATCTGTGGAGATCTGGAGGCATCTCTCTATTTATATCCTTTGATTTATCCATTTCATAGTCAAGGAGTATGTGAGGGAAGTATTGGATTTTTTTTTAATTAAATAAGGGAGTAGTGGGCAAAGGGTTATTTAATATATTGATATTTGTTTTGGTTTGATTCTAAGACTTAATTAACTCTTCAATAAACTGCTTTCAAAATCATAGAAAGTTGAATGTCATAAGAAGCAGTTTAGGGAACCATCTTATCAGATCAGTTGATAATATCCGACTTGGAATAATCAATCATTTTTCCTAGGTCCTATAGCTAAATAGTGGCAGAACTAGTTAAAGAAGTCAAGTTTTCTGAAACTTTAGTTTTATAATTAAATTATTTTTATTATACAGCAGGTAGGGCGTTTGCCTTGCACGTGGCTGACCTGGGTTCGATTCCTCCACCCCTCTCAGACAGCCCAGGAAGATACTGAGAGTATCTTGCCCGCATGGCAGAGCCTGGCAAGCTACCCATGGTGTATTCAATATGCCAAAAACAATAACAACAAGTCTCACAATAGAGACGTTACTGGTGCTCACTCAAGCAAATAGATGAGCAACGGGATGACAGTGACAGTGACAGTATTTTAGGTACTGGCAGCAGATTCTTCAGGTGTTCGGGTTTGACCATGTCTGGATCAAGTGCTGTACACTTCTTTGTCGAAGAAATGGCATGTCAGATTTCAGAAGGGAGAACGCTGGGAACGGCATATCCATCCTGTGGAATTTGGCAGCTACACCACCTCCGCTTTACTGATGACATCGTTCTAATAACACCAAACATTAGCCAAGCAGCAGGAATGCTGGCCGACTTCCGACTTCCACTGTGAGTGTGGAAAGGTCGGACTACAGATACATCTCACAAAAACAATGTTCATGAGAAATGGACGAGTTCCTAATGTTCCATTTGCTGTAAACAGAATGAACATTTCCAATTGCAGAAGCTATGTGTACCTAGGTCGACAACTCAACATGACAAATGACCTGGGCACCTGAGCTGCGCAGGAGGAAGAGAGCAGCATGGAACGCCTTCAAGAATGTTGAAGCAGTTGTTAAGAGGATGAAGAACCTCTGGCTCTGGGCACATATTTTTGAATCCACCATTCTACCTGCACTAACATATGCCTCAGAGACCTGGGCTCTACGAAAACAAGATAAGAATGCTATCCGGGTCTCCCAAAGAGGAATCGAAAGAGCTATTTCGATTCACGTTTCACTCAAGTGAGAGAAGAAATCTGGAGTTCTGACCTCTGTGGATGATCCAGAATCAGGGACACTGTCTTGTTTGCCAAGGTGCCAAAAATTAGATGGATCGGGCACATAATGAAATTTAGAGACGACCGCTGGACTTGAACTGTTACCAACTGGATTCCACGAGATGTCAAAAGAATGCGTGGTCGCCCACCTACGAGATGGTCATACTTCTTTGTTAAGACCCTGAATGAACAGTTTGAGGCTCTTTGTGTTCCAGGAGCAAGCAGACGTTGTTGGGCTACACTAGTACTCGACAGGGATGAATGGAGACATTACTGAGCAAATCTATGAGCAACGGGATGACAAGTGATACAAGTGAAGTATTTTATGTAACATGTAACAATAATATTAATGTTTATTTCTTGATGTACAAAGTTATTGTGTGTTCACTATCACTAAAGAACTCTATTTTTTTAAAAATTCACTGTATCACTGTATTACTGTCAACCCATTGCTCATCGATTTGCTCGAACAGGCACCAGTAATGTCTCCATTGTGAGACTTATTGTTACTGTTTTTGGCATATCGAATAAACCACAGGTAGCTTGCCAGGCTTTGTGGTGCTAGTGTGATACTCTCGGTAGCTTGTGCAGGACAGAGGAATCGAACCGGGTCAGCTGCATGCAAGGCAAACGCCCTACCCACCGTGCTATTGCTCCAGCCTACATTTTTTTGAAATTACACTATGAAATTACAAAGCTATTTTTGTAATATATTTTTTCAGGCATACATTGTTTCAACACCAATCCCTTTATCAGTGCTCACTTCCCTTCACCAAGTTTCTCCTCTGTCCCCATATGCCTTTCACTTCCCACCTGCCTTTACAAGGGGCACATTTAAAAATTTAATTTTCGCATTGTGGTTGATAGTACTGTTCCCGATAGGGTTTCATATATAACACTTTACCACCTTTCAGCACCACCCTCACCCCTAGCTTGATCTACCATAGATGTTACCCCCTTCCTGCCTATATCCCAGCTCCCTCAGGTGACATGTTTCCTACTGACTACCAGTTCTCATGTTCTTTGTTTCCATTGCCTTTGGACATTCATTATTCGCATTATGTTTCCATATACCCTGCATATAAGAGAGATTATTCTGTGTCAGTCTCTCTATCTCTGACTAACTTTACTCAGCATGATATTTTCCAGGTCCCTCCATGAAACAGTAAACTGCATGACTTTATCTTTTCTCTTCACCAATTTACTAATTTCCTTATCTCAGTTCTAGTTCATCTCTTTACCTCCTACATGCTCACCCACTGTTTGGTAATCTCAGTTTTGCAATCTAAGACCAAGGGTTTGTCATCATTTGTTACTATCCATTTCCTTATTTTAATTATATACCACAGCTAAGTGAGATTCATGAAATGCTTGGTTTTCTATGTTCTTGTCTTAATACTCCCAGTTTCAACCAACTGCAGTGAACTGCAATATTTCATCTTTTATTACAGCTGCATAGGAGTTTATTGTGCATATAATGTATAAATTCTGTATTTGCTTCTCTATTGTTAGATGTTTGACTTGTTTCTACATCTCAGTTATTGTTCCAAGTGTTTCAATGAACATAGGTATGCACATATCTGTTTGAATTGATGTTTTGTGTATTGGGATATATGACAAGAAGTTGAATCACAGTGTCATATGGAAGCTCTATTTTTTTAATTTATTTTTTTATTATTGAATCACCATGAGAGCAGTTAAAAATCTTTCAAGTTTAATTCTTAGTCATACAATGATCGAACACCCATCCCTTCATCAGTGCACATGTTCCACCACCAAGAACCCCAGTATACCCCCACCCCACACTCCACCTTGTCTGTGTGGCTGATGATTTTCACTTTACTCTCTCTTTACTTTGATTACATTCAATGTTTCAACAGAAAACTCACCATTATTATTTGGAATTGTCTCCAAACAATCAGACATGGTGTAAAAGTATAATTTGATAATTTGTTTTCCACTGCTGATAGTGAAGAGCATATGAAGTTGCATGGCTGCAACAGCAGCTGCACAGTTTTGGATTTCTGGTATTTTAGTAATTTAGTCCAGAGGAATTTCTGCCAGAAGCCGCTGGGTTACGAAATTGGTTTGTGTGCCTCTGGGATCATGACCATTCAGGAGCAGAGGAGCCATTCATTGGCAGCTGCTTGGGGTCTCGACTGGGCAGGGAACAGCGCTAGTACCACCCCCCGCCCCGAGATTTCCTGCACACCCCATCACTGAAAGCTCGTACCTCCGTCCAATAGCTCTAGAAGATGGCGGTCACCATGGCAAAAGGAAAGGCCAAGGACAAAAACCTTTCTCCTTGCCAGGGCAGCACGGAATGGTAGCTTACTTCAGCCTAGAAGCATTTACTTAATAAGTTTCCATACTGTTTTCCAAAAGACTTAAGTGAAGGACATTCCCAGCTTTAAGGAAAAAGTGTTCTTTGTCTTCTACCTCCTCACCAATAGCAAGGAATCATCTCATACCCGTGGGACTTTAATTTTAATAGCTGTAATTTAGGATATAGAATATAGGAATTTGATCAACTTGGTCATTTAAGGTCCGAGGTCATTTACAATTTGTGGTTTTTACCATCAGAAATGACAGCTCAGAGTGGAATGCTAATCTGATGAATATTGTATTAACAAAGACATCCACTAAATAATATCACAGATACTATAACAGTTTATTCCATATATTCTGGGAAAGTTGAAATGTTGAGGATTATATAACCTGTAGTGTTTTCTCTTCTGGGCTGGAGCGATAGCATAGCGGTAGGGTGTTCACCTTTCACACGGCCAACCCGACCCGTGTTCGATTCCTTTGCCACTCTCGGAGAGCCTATATCGTGCCCACACAGCAGAGCCTGGCAAGCTACCTGTGGCATATTGGATGTGCCAAATACAGTAACAAATAAGCCTCACAATCAGGAGATGTTACTGGTGCCCGCTCGAACAAATCGATGAGCAATGGGATGACAGTGACAGTGACAGTGACAGTTTTCTCTTCTCAGGGGAGATGAATGAAGACTGCAAATTTCAAACAACTTCTCATGATTTGTTTTCCCAACAAAGGATAACTTTCAAAGAACATTTAGGAAATTATTATAAACTTGGATTGATTTTTTAGTGCCTGACAAGTAAAAGAAGAGAAAAAGTATTCAAACGTGTCAAAAGGATTAGAGTTATTCTGCCTGAGTTTAGAAGGTGGTGCTAGACTTAGTGAATTAAAATTAAAATAGGCAGGTTTTACTTTACTATAAGAATTGTCTTGTGAGTTTTTCAGCTCTATATTTAGTGCGTGGTTGGTACTCAGCAACATGATTGGTGTTTCCACTATAGTTCTTGAACTTATTGTTTTGGCACTTTCATCTATATTGCCTTTTAATTTTGAATCTCAATAGATTGCAGGCTACTTATTTTAGAGGCTATATATTGTTCTATATTAGTATTCATAGCCCCAACACAGAATTTGTTATATTTTCATGTTTAGTGGTATTATGGGAAGAAAGTGAAATTATAAGAGGAAGGGGAGAGGGTGAGGAATTGAGTTATCCAAAAGGGGAATGAAGTACTTTGAGACAAAGTTCTGCAATCCTGCTTTGATAACCACTCACTACAGCTGCTACAGAAGTGATCTGAAATTATTTTGAGTGATAAAATATACTATGTTGAATAATCATTCATAGTATTTGACAGCTATATATGTATATCTTTTAAGGTTCCAATTACTTAGAAATTCCTCTGGAAAGTGTGGTATTTTCTTGCCTCCTAAATTGTAAAGCTCTTATTTAATTGTCATAACAACATAGCTAATGAAAACCTTGGCATTGGATTTAGATGCATCTTTGAAAAACATGATGCTTTAATTCTCAAACAGAAATGCAACATTAGACTTGTAGTTTTGTAATTACATGAAAAAGACATTAGTTATTTGTGATACAAAGAAGGAATATGAATTTGAAGATGCCTTTTAATTATGTTAAGCAGAAGCAAATCTTGATGTTGACAGTCTGTAATTATATCAATATTATATCTTCCATAGAAGATTTCAAGAGATAGAAACAATATTCTAATTTAAAACACCAATCATTTTAGTACATGTCTTAATCACAATTTAAGCTAACGCATCAAGGACAGATAGTAATTTCATACAAAAACTTTTTTTCACATGTAGAAAAAAGTGAAGACATTATTGTCACTAGAAAGAACTGGGGCATTATTTTGACAATAAAAATAGATAGTAGTAAGTTTAGTCATGGGTAAACCTTGAATAATTTGTTTATAGTTTCTTCTATGCTACATGGATTCTGGAGTGATTCAAGTAACTTTGTGAGCAGAATATTTAGTTACACCTCACTAGGAGCTCCAAAATCAGCATACATGATTCATGCTTGACAAACCTTTGAGAAAGATGAGCAGATGCAGTAATTCATGAGCTGCCATTCTATTCAACAATCAGTTGATGAGTGGATTTGTCACTCCAACTTGTTTGATTTAATGCATGAATCATAATGGTCTCAACTTTACCGAAGCTGGCTTTACATTTTTCAAATGAAAAAAGGAAGTAGAGAAGAAAGGTAAGAAGGGTGAGGAAGGAAGTGAGGATGAAAGATGTGGGAAGAGAGGAAGAAAGAAGGAAAGAAAGAATAGAGGGAAAGTGAAAAGGAATGAAATGGAGAAACACATAAACAGGTGGAGAGAAGGTAAGATAGTGGAGGGATATCAGATTCAAGCAAGAAGAAAAAAGCAAAACAGGGGGAAGGTAAGCGATTTTAAATTTTGTGGGTTTTATTTTTCTGTTTGTGTCACACCGGGTGATGCACAGGGGTTGCTCCTGGCTATGCACTCAGGAATTACCCCTGGTGGTGCTCAGGGGACCATATGGGATGCTGGGAATTGAACCCGGGTCGGCCAGGTGCAAGGCAAATGCCCTACCCGCTGTGCTATTGCTCCAGCGCCTCGATTTTAAATTTTGTAAATAAATGTACCAGCACAATCCACTGGAGGGTGTGGTGGCAATAATACACCTTACTTAAAGCTGTGAAGCTAAACTCCTGAAATTTCATAGTACCATAAAAAGAATGATGTCAATTAAAATTAAAAATATAAATAAGTGAAAATATATATAAGGTATGGCTGATGATGATAGGTGATTCTGGATTTGGAGGCTCCTTTGAGCCAATTAAATGCTGAAATCCCAATATTCAACTAAAATGCTGAAAACACAAAGGACCACGTGATAATATATAACAATAAATCTAGAACAGTTATTCTCCACCAGAATTAACTTGAGAGGATCTTTTGTCTGTGAGGGAATATTTAACAATAAAGCATTGTTGCTTAATATCATGAGGGAAATCCTTTTAGTAGTGACTTAAATGCATAGGTGAGATACATAGCTAAATGTATTTAATTCTACAAGAAACACTTCAGCCCCTGACAACAAAAGTTTTCCAGTTCAAAATTTTCCTAATGATGAGATTAATCCTATCCTTCATATTCCAGAGTTGGTAAATTTGGTGACTATACACCATAGTTTACCAAGTGCTTCTTCCCAGCTTTCTGACTTACAGGCTAGGTTGACTAATCTAAGGTGTCAAGTGCCCCAATTGTTACTACTAAACCCTTCTAGTAATAATAACTTTAGTTCTATAATCTCTTCCTGGTGGTCCACCAAAAATTTTCTCCCAATAAAAGCAGCAGCAATATCACACTGGTTAAAATTGTGATTTTATAACCATCAAGTTTAATAAATAAAATACTATCTACACTGGGTTTTGTTTCTTAGACAACTTGTTGGAAAATTATTTCTCCTATTGTCCCCCAGGACACACATGTAAGTGTAAAAGTTTTAACAATATTATTCTAGGTGACAATCCTGAGTGAAAGTAAGGGAGGGTTTTTTTGGGGGGCGGCTAATATTTCTTAGACCTCTGTGCCAATATTAGTATTAAGCTTATTTTGATTCATTTATTGAGCTTGGAACAGGTTTAAATTTCTATAAAATATATAATTCTTGATGCTCTTGACATTTGAATAAAATGTTTTCTTTTAATGGGAAGAAAGGCAGCAATGGCTGTTGGATAGAAAGCCTTTCAGTTATTTGTTTTCGAGTTTTGACACTCTGATGCACTAACATTTACCATTCCCAGATAAGTATAAAGGGTGGTGTCATTGTAAATAAAGAAGTAATCAGGGGTAAGTTGCTTTATCAGAAATTAAATTTCTTCAAGAATAACAGAGGTATTGCAATTTTAGCAACACGGTTGCAGCAAACTGTAAGGCAGTTGGAGACAGACTGTATTTATGGGTGAGGAGTGCTGAGGGGAGGGAATCTACCAGTCTAAGCAGTCACTTCATTGGCTTCAGGAAGGGAAGAGATTCTTGAAGAAAGAGGTTCACTGATCAAGACATAAATCCCATAAAGACATTTATGGGAAATCACTTTCCCAGTTCTTAAGTTCCAATCTTTGAAGTGCTTTTGCAAGTCCTTTATTCTCATCCCCCTGTTCCATTTTAGTTTGAAATTCTTTCACAGTGGAAGAATTCTCCGGGCATCTTAACAGGGCATCCTCCCCCCCTTCAATGTGCTTGAAGGATATAAGAAATGTATAACTCCATGATTTTTATTTTTCTATATTTATTTACTACCTAATGTTGACATTATTTACTACCTAATGTCAACTACCTTGGCATTATTTAATTATGCTAACATTTATGTTGAGATACAATTCATCCTAATCTCCTGGGAGCTATTATGATTTTTCTTTTAGACTGATGGTGTTTACCACTGCTCCTATCCATAGTTAGTTTGGTCTCTCAAAGGCTTACTCTGAACTCTGCACTCAGGGATCACTCCAAGCCATGCTTTGGAGACCATATGGGGTGGTAGAGATTTAACCTGGGTCTGTTACATGCAAGACAAGTACCCTGCCTGCTATATGATCATTCTGCACCCCCACAGGAAGAAAATTTTACCATTTGTTATAATTTTAATCTGAAGAAAAAATATTCAAATTACAAATTATTTTCTTAGATTCTATCCATTTTAAACTCAATTTTAACAACAAAACAATCTTTTCATCATTCACAGGGAACAGGCTGTGAAGTTTGCCTATAGCCATTTGACTTTATAAAATCTAGTAAAAGCAAAAAAGATTATTTTCAAAAAAGAAATTTTTTAAAGAAATGTTTTAATTTTAAAAAAATTAAAAATTAAATTTAGAAACTTTTTAAAAATTGAAAGTTCTCTTAACTCAGTAATTTCTAGAAATTAAATTAATTAAAAATTAAAAGTATATAAATTCAAAATTTGACAACACTGCTGAGTCTTACAAATATTCCTACTCATAATTTACTGGTATATTTTATACTGAGATATGCTTAAGTATATATCAGCTTGTACTTATATTGAGATATTCTTTAACCGTCCTAAACTCTGAAACTCAAAATTCCATTTTGGAATCATTTTTTCTAAATAGGCAATGGTATGTCAAGGGATTAGAAAAACTCAGAGGGCTACTCTAAGCAGAATTTCTTACTATTTCGATAGTATTTCCAAATGATTTGTTTCCATTGGCTTGCCCTACTGAGACTGTATTTTCTAATTATTTTTACTAAAACCAGAGATAATCAACTGCATTTAACATGTTTATCTTGGGACTAGGCAGAAACTCCTGCCCCCGTGCCAGGCTGTTGAGTTTCCTCCCCGCCCTAAGCAGAGTCCTGGCAGCTGAAAACCTCCTGAATCCAGCCACAGCTATATTCAAGGCCACTTTCCACATGCTTGGACAAGCCTCATGCGTGAAGTAACTGACAGAGGAACCCAGATATGCGGGACCCGTGGCCTGCTCAGATTGAGACTGGGCCTCCTCCACCCAGATCCCCCATTTTCCAGTAGCTTGGCAGACACACTCACAAACTGCCCTCCCCCTCGCCATGTAATCTCATCAACAGCCAAGATCCAGAGACTATAAAACAGAGCTCCTGGAAGAGAGCAAGAGAGCCATGCAGAATCTCACATGGCAGACCCTGGCAAGCTTCCCGTGGCATATTCGATATGCCAAAAACAGTAACAATAATGGGCCTCATTACCCTGAATGCAGCAGGGATGAATGGAAATGTTCCTGGAGCCTGCTCGAGCAAATCAATGAGCAACAGGAAGACCATGATACAGTCATCTTGGGACTGGAGAGGTAATACAGCCTAGAGGGCACTTTCTTTGCATACAGCCAATCTGGGTTTGATTCCTATTACCCCATATGGTGCCCTGAGCCCACAAGGAATGATCTCTGAGTACAAGGCCAGAAGTAAGTCATGAGCACAGCTGGATGTGGTCACAAAGCAAAACAAAAAGTAGAACACATCCTCAACTAAAAGGTGATATTTCATGGCTGGTCTTTCTCATCTTTCTGAAATAAAGAAAGATTCTTTACAATATTGAGTTAATAAGGTCCTTTGCTCTTCCTACCTTTAGAAATAATTGGGAACTTCACTTCTAATCATTGAATACTATTTGATAGCTTTTTACATTTAATCATCTATGTTTCCAGATCCAAGTCATTTGTTCTTAATAACTGATATTTCCCTTGAAGTTAAATTAGAGGTTTGGAACAAAGAAAATCTGAGTTGGGTTATTTAATGAACTACCCTCAACTTCTGGATTCTAAGGATGATTATTAAAATTACCATAAAAGGAGATAGGAATGCATATAAATTAACTGCATGTATCTTAAATTCAGACAGATTTTTTTTGGGGGGGTCACACCCGGCAATGCACAGGGGTCACTCCTGGATCTGCACTCAGGAATTACCCCGGCAGTGCTCAGGGGACCATATGGGATGCTGGGAATTGAACCCCGGTTGGCCGTGTGCAAAGCAAATGCCCTACCCACTGTGCTATCACTCCAGCCCCAAATTCAGACAGAGTTTTATCTATAATGCTAGTCTTGGAGGCCAGAGAGATAGTACAATGGGTAGGGCTCTTACCTTGCACATGACTGACCCATGGTCAATTCTCAATGCCCCATATGGTTCCCGGAGCACAGAGCCAGGAGTAAACCAAGAGTATTGCTTGGTGTGGACTAAATACAAAGAAACAAAACAAATTACCCTGGCACTCACCAAACAACTGGATCTTGGAAACTTATTATTCTAAGTTTTCTCATTAGACACAATTATGTTCACTGTTTCTGTCATCTATCTATCTATCTATCTATCTATCTATCTATCTATCTATCTATCTATCTATCTATCTATTAATCAGCCCCCAGCATCACTGGAACAGAGCAGCATCACCTCTCCAAGCCTAATCACTAAACCATCAGTTTATCGTTGGGCCAAATAGTTCCAGAAATGGCCATGGCTTCCTGAGAACTACTTGGAAGACTCGTTACAAAATGTAGATTAAAAAAGTACTAAACAAAGCTAGGGTATCATTATCTTTCTTTTTGGGTTATTGTCAGTTGCTTGACAAATTATACTTCTTCCCACCAAATATATTTTCTTTAAATCAGATTTAAATTAAAAAAAATGTTAAGGCTGCCAGAGATGGTACAGGGTTTGAGGTGTTTCCCTTGTATCCCACTGACCCTAGTTTAAATTCTGGTCACTTATATGATCCATTGAGCACTGCCAAGGATTAATTCTTAGCACAGAACCAGGTATTATCTCTGATTTTCATCAGTGTGGTCCAACATCACCTGACCCCCACTCCCCTCAATAAAAGACATGCAGGAGACTTTTCATATCTTTGTTTTTTTCTTTTTGGGTAATACTCTGTGATGCTAAATGGTTACTCCAAGATCTGCACTCAGGAATCACTCCAAGTGGTGCTTGTAGGACCATAAGGGATGCCAGGGATCAAACCCAGTAGGCAGTTTGCAATGCAAGAGCCCTACCTGCTAATTATAGCTCTGGCCTCTCATTTATTTTTCTTTTACAATCTTTTGCTTCTTCCCTTTTCTACTTTCTCTAGCAACATTTGAATAATTGATGGGGTTGGAGGGATAACACAGCCAACTGGACACTTGCATGCAGGTGTAATTCCTGGCACTACACATGGTTGCATGAGCCCCACAGGAGTGATCCCTGAGCACAGGGTCAAGCGTAAATACCTCTGGGTATTGAAAAAAATAACCTCACAAACAAAGCAAAACAAAACAAAACAAAATTTGATTAATCTTGAGAATGTCCTTAAAGTATTATCTTATGGGCCTCCAAGTGTTCAACTTTTGACTTTAAAAAAATATTTATTTTTATTGAAACACTATGAGATGGACCATTACAAAACTTTTCATAATTGGGTTTCAGTCATACAGTGTTTCAACACCCATCCCTCCACTAGTGTACATTTCCCACCACCAATGTTAGCAGTTTCTCTACTATCACTCTCCCCTTTTCCACCTGCCTCTATGGCAGGCACCTTTCCTCTCTCTCTCTCTCTCTCTCTCTCTCTCTCTCTCTCTCTGTCTCTCTCTCCTTTTTGCATGATGGTTTGCAATACAGGTACTAAGAGATCATCATGTTTGTTCAGGGCATTCAGCTGGGAAAGCACAGCTAGAGTAGCTTTTTTTTTTAAGTGGGTGGTATCTTTAAAGTGCAGACATGACTATGACTGTCTGGGAGGAACAGAGAGGTTTGGGGAAGTAGCTCACGGAAATTTCAGCCACAAAACCTGCATACCTGAATTTTCAGCAGGTTATAATCCCAGTGAGGTCTGTTCAGAGATGGTGAAGTCCAACCAGGGGGATGGCAACAATTTTGGATTTTGTGAACAAGTAGATTTCAGGGGCTCTTCTTAGGCAGGCACCAGGCTGACCCAACCTCCTCTGATCTACCCTGGTCTGTTCAGCCTTGCATGGGTCTGAGATTAACTGCAACTTTTGAACTCTTTTGAGTTTTTTTTAATGGGTCTCTGAAGCAAGGCCAATAAATTATCTTGAATGTCTGAGTCAGAGGTGGTTTGTGGGCCTGGTACCACATACCTAACTCTTGGCAGTTTGGAAAACTTGGTCCTGGGATGTTAGAGTCCAGCTAGAGTCAGAGTAGGTGAATTTGGGGCATCAGGACATTTGAAAGCAGCATCAGGTTGTTGATGTGCTTACACCAGCAACACCAGCAGGTCTGGGTTGATCTACTGGTGGCACCACACTCCCTAGTAGCGACAACGTCAGCAATGGCCCCAGAAGTGACCAGGACAGGAGCCATTGGCTGCTGCCATTCGCAATCTGGGCACCCTGGGCAGGCTGCAACCACCATTGCAGCAGACCCTGAACCAGGGGGCACACACCTCCATTCTGGATTTCCAGACAGTTGACACTCAGGGAAGTTATCCTCCATAATATGCTGCGGGTGATGGGGGCTGGATGGAAGAAGAAACAGTGTTGGGGCTGCCCCCACTGATGGCTGAACATGGGCCTGGAGGCATCTTTTAGTCTTGGCGTGGTTTCTGGGACCAGAACAGGTGCTTGGCCAGTCGCAAGTTTCTGGAGTGGCTCAATCACCCAAGCTGGTTGCTCATGGCAGAAACCTGGAGCCACAGCAGTTCTGGGCACCATGCTGGCTTTGAAAACTGCCTTGCAAAAAATGGCATTTAAGTTGATTCCTGCAAAATTATGGAGAGTTTTTATGTCATCTTGAATTTTGTGCATCAGAGTTCTGAAAGCCAACATCAGCTCCACCTGTCCTGGCACCTGAGTCTGTGCTGCCCCATCTTCACTCCCCTCCACAACTTTTGGATTTATGTGAAATATTTTTAGCGAGTTTTATATTTAAATAACCAAATATTTTTTATATTTTAAAACAAATAAATCTAGATAATCTGCTACACGGGCCAGAGAGGAATGAAGGAGAAAGCTAATGTTTGTCAAGTGTTAAAGAAGGTCATAGTATATTATAGTAGCGGTGGACGGGGTAGGAGGTGGGTCCTAAGCAACTCATTACAATTTGTAATTTTCAAATGGTCAACTTTAAATCTCACAAATATCAGGGATAGCCTATCAGAAAGATAATGGAAATGGCTAAGAGGCATGAATAAGAACACTTAAAAGTAGGGACAGACACACACATACACACACATACGCTGCAGGTAACTTCTCTCTCTTTTGGGGGGAGGGGATCACATCCAACGATGCTCAGGGGTTACTCCTGGTTCTGCACTCAGGAATTACTCTGGCAGTGCTGGGAGATGATATGGGATGCTGGCGATTGAACCCAGTTGGCCGCATGCAAGACAAATGCCCTCCCTCCCTGTGCTATTGCTCTGGCCCATTAACTTTCTCTTGAGCCATTCTCAACTCAAAGGGTGGAAAACCTCTCTTGGACCCCACACACGCTATAAGTATGAAAGGTCTCTAGGAAAAGCAGCAAGAACAACTGGAGAATGATGGAAGAGCAAAAGGATGAAAAGCAACAAGCATCAGCAAGGAGAGACAGATCATAGATGATCAGGAGCAGAGCAGGAAGGCAGCAGTGGATATTAAGGCAGAAATCCAGTTAGATATTCCTGTGAATGAAGAAAGATAATAAAGCTGTTGAAAATTAACTTTGATATTGTAAGCATCAGGAATCTTAGACCAACTTTATAGACATTTTCACTTAGAATTTCCCCTAAAATGTCAGAAAGTGACATTTTAGAAAATCTAAACTGCCCTCTTCTCATCAAATACTTTTTGATTTTTTAGGATTCAGTATAGACCAGAAAGCATTGCCAGGATAGAGTGTGGCTGTTCTTTCTCCTCTCTCTGTCTCTGTCTCTGTCTCTGTCTCTCTCACACACACATACACATACACACTTTCTTGTTCTCTTGCTCTCTCTCTCTCTCTTGCTCTCTCTCATAATTATGGTTGGAGATTATATTATATAGGGTTCAATATCAGTTCAAAATTGTATCCTTATCTAGTTATATCTTTAAATGGTAAACTTATTAGCAATTAAATAAATAAAATTTTAAATAAATAAAACAATATACCTTATAAAGCTACCAAATTTTCATAAGCACTTTAAAACATATCAGTCCTTGGTAGTAAGATGATATGGTTTCTCTCAAAACTTCCTGTTGAAAGATTGTTTCAGTGAACCACCCCTGACATGAAATTCTGTTATATATGATCATATGATCAAAATAACTTAAGTTTTCTGATGCAATAATTTCTGATAGTACCCTAAGCAGAGCCTCAGAGTGAACAATAATTTATAAATTGTTTTGTTACAAAATTACTTTCAATGCCAAAAATTGACATGGAGAGAGAGGATCAAACAACTAAGTCTGGCTGCACCTTAGGAATTCGGCAGGTTTTGCAAACTGACAAATCTAAATGCATCTCTACAGTTATTCTCAATTTGTTTTGAACTCAAAATGAGGTGGTGGTATAGTGCCTGACGTTTGAGGTTTTATTTTTTCATTGCAGGTCTTCTTTATAAATTTCCCAAAATGGTAATGTGGAAATTCTGGCTTCAACTACCACCTATTAGAATACACTGCAGCTGTTGCCAGTAATGATTCCTGAGATGGTGCTATTTTAAAGGCTAGGTATTACTCTGCAGTGCTTTGATGGTAAATCTTGCTGAAACAAGCAAATATTTTCTATTACTAATACCTTCTATTACGTTAATGTTCTATTTAAAAAACAAATAGGTATCCTCTGCTTTGCTTCATCCTCTTAGTCTGTCTGGGCATTTGGCCTTGATTGACAGTGACTATTTTTATATTCCTCCAAATACCAGTTAATGCAAGATCATCCTGACAGCCTTTTTTTATATCCTGACACCTGATGCTTTCTCTGAGTGTTTTGTAGAAGTAACTTTATAACATCCACTTTCAATATAGTCAGAGAAGTCTGATGTGTCTTCAGAGAAGAACTCAGCTATGAAGTAGGGGAAATTGGAGCTAATTGAGTAAGGAAGCTTTTCAAGCCCACAAGTAAGATGTTGTTTGCCACCCATGACATTTCAACCCACAACTTGGTGCTGAAGCTTATCAATGGAGTTGATGAGCTGTGTCTGCATTAAAGCTCAGGGCCCAAGCTGGTCAAATAGCTCCGTGAGGAGCTTATTAATCTATTTTACCTATTTCCAGGTCAAAGGAGTTCCTAAGCAATTCCTCGTGTTTGTAATATAAATGGCAGAGTCTCTTGCCCCTGCACCTGGCTATCGTCACTGGGGCCCCTCGGATGGGGGAGGCTTGAGTTTTCCTACCTGCCCTGAGCAGAGCCCCGACAGCCGAAGACCTCCGGAACCCAGTCACAGCCATGCTCAAACCACTCTCCACCTGCTTGGATGAGCCTCAAGCTTGATGGAACCAGCAGAGGAATCCAGGTGTGCGGGACCCCAGGGCTGAGATCTTCAAGCCTGCTCAAATCGGGACTGGGCCTCCTCCACCCAGATCCCCCATTTTCCAGTAGTTAGGCAGTCACACCCACAAACTGCCCCCGGCACCGTGTAATCGTGTAATTCCATCAACGGCCAAGATTCAGAGACTATAAAACAAAGCTCCCGGAAGTGTGTGGCTGCATTTGCGGCTGCATGACCTCTTGTAGCCTAGTTCTCCCTCTCAGAGAACTTGGTGAGCTACCTAGAGTACCCTGCTCATATGGCAGAGACTAGGAAGCTCCTCTGGTGTATTAGATACGCCAAAAACAGTAACAATGATGGGTCTCATTCCCCTGGCCCTGAAAGAGCCTCCAAATCGGCACTGTTGAGAAGGATGAGTAAAGAGAGGCTGCTAAAATCTCAAGGGCTAGGACAAATGGAGACATTACTGTGCCCGCTTGAGCAGCGATACAGTGATACAGTATAATATAAATGGAAATATTAACTGAGCGATTGATTAATAGAATTTGCTCAGCATTGGGCAGGGAATCTTCCCATTATCTTAAGCTTCACTTATTCATTCATTTAAACTTATTTAAACATCATTTAAACATCATTTAGTAAATTTCTCATAATGGGTATTTTTCTTATTTTGGGCCACACTCTGCTGTGTTCAGGGCTTACTGTCAGTTCTGTGCTCAGGAATCACTTGTGCTGTACCAAGTGATCTCTGGCTCCTGTAACGAGGTATTTTGCAATAAAACACTACGAGGTTTTTTTTCTTTATATGATCCTGAAAAGAAGGATTCACCTATGTGGATATGAAAGTATGAGTATAATGGTTACATTCATGTTTAATCCAAACGTTACTCTGGAAAAAAGATTAGCAATTTTCTTTCTATCTCAAAATACTTCCTTTTGGTCATATTCCAAGAGCTTTACACCCTGTACTTATCACTCTAGCCCTTTTATTCCTTTATTTACTTCATCTCTTTTCTTTTTCACCTAATGTTGGGGGTTGTAAGATGAGGAGTTAAGGCACAAGGCATGTTTAAATCACAGATTTTTAATGAAATAATATTTATGACAATATTTCTATACTTGTATTATTGACTTAGATTTTTTGTTGTTCAAATATGCTTTTGTTTTCAAGTTAAACTTTACTCATTTGATCTTTAACTCTTCCTTTTATATAATATAACAAGTAGATTTTTCTACTTGCTACATAATATATAATGTATAACAAGTATCAATGTATCACTGTATCACTGTCATCTCCTTGTTCATAGATTTGCTCCAGTGGGCCTTAGTAACATGCACCTGCCTGTGTCTCTGGTCAGCACTTGGGACATCTGCGACCTCAGGTTGATCTCCTTGAGGTTGATGGGGTGTGCCCAGAGATTGTTGAGCAGTTGGCAGAGCAGAATCCTACCACAGAGGGTCTGTGCCAGGTCGAACACCTGCCCCGAGTCCCAGGTCACCCAGTGGTTGGCTGGCAGCACCCCACAGTGGATGAGCCACTGTGTGCACTGCTGCCACAGTTCTATGTCCAACAGCACTGCAACTCAGCCTGGCCGGGGCAGGTGGCAACGCTGTGGCTGCTGCACAGTTTCTCTGTGCCCCACCAACACCATTCTGTCTGAATCTTGCAAAACAGCCGGCAATGTCCATCATGAGTCACGCATAGAATTCCAGCAGGGATCACGCGTAGAGTTCCAGGCCTGGCGTGCTGAGCCGTGCGTTGTCTAAGGTGAGACGGTGAGCCGGGTTCAGGAGAGTGCAAGGGGTTCAGGCAGTGTTGATGCCATCTTGCCTCCAATCAAACATAGTGTGGTAATTATAGAAAATGAGTAGGGAGTGTCTTATGGTGTGTCGCACAGTTTAAGAATACGTTCACTCATATGTGAAGCTTGGCCTGAGCATGTGGAAAGCGGCCTGGAGCCTGGTGGTGGTTGGATTATATATTCTTACTTATTCTATTTAGTTTTATATAGAACAAGTAAAAATTTAATATACTTCCCCAATAATTCCTTTCTAGAATACCTCAGTCGTTAATCAAGGTCTAAAGACCCTATGAGTCAAAGTACTCTGATTTCTGTTATTCTTTAATAATGAACTTAGACTAATTCTGTACTTTGTCTAATATTAGAATAATTGGCAGTTCTGATTTTTATTATTCTATAATCTGGGTTCTGACTTTTTAACTCTTCTATCTATCAAAGTAACCATACCCATGATATCTTTGACATAGACACCTCCATTTTCCCTTGAACTTTTTTTTTTTTTTGCTTTGTTGGTCACACCCAGGGATGCTCAGGGGTTACTCCTGGCTTTGCACGCAGGAATTGCTCTTGGCGGTGCTTGGGGGACCATATGGGGTGCCGGGGATTGAACCTGGGTTGGCTGCGTGCAAGGCAAATGCCCTGCCCTCTGTGCTATCGCTCCGGCCCTATCCTTGAATTTTTAGGTCATCTACTCCATGAATATGTTGTGTGGCTGTGTGTTGGTTATGCATTGTCTAGTGCTCCTCTTTTCTAATCATCCCTGAGAAAAAACTATTATGAAAATGTGAACCTGTGTTCTACAGTTACATGAACTTGTCATTCTTGTAAGTGAGTTACCTTAGAATGTGGTTCATATTTCAGTTATGCCATAGGGCAACTGTAACATCAGACAACATCTAAGAGCAATAGTATGAGTGACTGAGCCAAATAATTCTATTCCAGCCATTCTAGATTAAAAGCTAAGAGGAACAATGAGTGATTGTTTTTGTCATTTTAAGTCATTACAGGTTGGGAGCATCACACAAAGAACAATATTTTCTAATATTTAACTCAAACTGATTCAGGGGGAAAATGTATTGCCTAGAAGAAAATTTCCGGAGCATGGTTTTGTGGACAAATAGATGAATTTATAAGCAAACAATTGTTATTTATGAATAAATATCTTCCCATATCTTTTACAGAAGAAAAAATAGATCTTCTTTTCTCCTTTTCTAAGATATATATATCCCTTTTATAAGGTAAGATAAAGAGAAGTAGTTTTAGATATATATCCCAAAATTCTAGCAATGCAGAAATAGAACAAAACAAAATAGCCACTTCTTTTTAAAGGTTTGAGCAAATGTCCCAAATTGCACCTTATTAACATAGATTAGGTTGTTTTTTTTTTTTTGCTGTTTTTGGGTCACACCTGGCGATGCACAGGGGTTACTCCTGGCTCTGCACTCAGGAATTACTCCTGGCGGTGCTCAGGGGACCATATGGGATGCTGGGAATCGAACCCGGGTCGGCCGCGTGCAAGGCAAACGCCCTACCCGCTGTGCTATAGCTCCAGCCCCAGATTAGGTTGTTTTATCCCATTTGGTGGGCCTCCCAGTAGTGCTTGGGCTTGTGGTCCTATACTTCCTATAATATGAATAGGAAAGTGGTCACATGAAACATTGGCCTTATACATGCCAAGCATGTGCTCTAGCTTCTGAGCATCTCTCTGGCTTTGAGCTCTGTTGTATTCAGACCAGGGAATAGGTCTGTGGATAACAGAACCAAATAATTAAATCACCCATGGAGTCGATGGAATTCCATGGAATAAAAGTTATTCCCCAAGTGACTCTCATGAGAAAGAGATAACATTTCAGAATTGTATTTGAGGATGAATGCCAGACAGGAATAATGGCAGACATCAACTACAGACATTATTAACTAGAGTATTACTCCAGTTGGATCGTGTTACTCAGACTGTTATCTTTAATTGTTTAAATAAAAACTTATTTGAAAACTGAGGTACATGTTCTCTTTATAACTAGTGAAATGTGTTAAAAGAAACTGTGGACACCTACTTTTTACTGATTATTTAAAATACATGAATTGGGCATCTCTTTCTATATAAACTGACACCACTAGAGGCTGAAAATTCTACGGTGAATAGGAGAAACTCATTTGATCCCTGAACTCCAAGTGCGCAGTCAGGTGTGAAAAAACTTAAGAAAAATAATTGCATGAAGATGTTAATGAAATGTGAACTGCTATCAAGGGAAATAAGAGCCTGTGGAAACCCAAAGTTGTTTGGTGCTCAATCATTTTTGCCCATTTAATTTAATAGAAAATTGAGATGGAGATAACCTCTTATTTTAATTAGAGTTCTGATACTACTCACATCTAATATAAGGTCTCTGTAACCACTCTGTAGCATAGTGGTGCTGAGAAAATAAAAAAATAAACTTTCTTAATTTTTAAGTGTGTTTTTTGAAAAGTCAGGTCGTGATTGTTTATAATTCTGAGCATCTGTGAGCACCCCAAGCATATAGAAAAGATATGCAAAAACAGATATTGGAATAGTGTGATTACAGAACAAGGAGTGCCAGCAGGACCCATAAACTGAAAGAGGCAAGAAATTGGCTTTGATCCCCTAAAGTCTGCACAAGGTGTGTGGCCCTACAGAGACCTTCACTTTAGAAGTGAGTTGGATTTGGACCATAGCACCTCCAGAACTGTGAATAAATATGTTTTGTGATTTTGTGTCACCTAGTTTGTGATAGTTTGTTACAATGACCATAAGGAGAGTAAAGTACTCTGTAAACATCAGAATAATAAATGAATAAATGAATGAATAGCTATTCACTTATTTATTCATAAATGAATAACTATTAATAAATGAGTAATAAAAAGTAACTAATTACTAATGAACTGTAGTACTGTCCTCCCTTTGTTCATTGATTTGCTCGAGTGGGCACCAATAACGTCTCCATTGTGAGACTTGTTGTTACTAGTAATAAACAATTAGTAATAAATGAATAAAATGCAGAGAGGAACTTCATGAAGATATGATACCCAATTAATTAATCCATATTATGAAGACTTGCTGTTTCTGGTGCAAGTAAACTATATGTTGCCTAAGGGGAAGTCCAAGTCTGCCACTATTTCTTTTTCCCCCAATAGTTCCATAGTTATAGGAAGTGAGAGCTATAATGGTAATAAATGAACATAGGAGCTCTAGGAAATGATAAACCAAAGTTGACTTCAGTTCTGAGATTAGTGCCTCTGTTTTCCTCCTACTCCTCCAGTGAAACGGGCCACTTTCACAGTTGTACTTCATCCTTCTGTTCTCTGTCATAATAGTCTGTTTACAATTGTTCTTGCTGGAACATTCCACGCAATATACTGCAGCCCATGTCTTTAATCAGACTTGGTTAATACGAAGAGTCCTTGTTCTTAGACTCTCTGCTCAGATTGTAGGGCAAATTGATGAAGGCCTAGGGAATGCCAGGATAAACAAACAAGTGAACCCGGCCTCAGCCCAGTCCAAATAAAGGCAACGTTAGAAGAAATTTAACAGTCTTAAATTGAGAGGTTAAGAACTGGCCAACAAACTTAACCTTAAATTGAGAGGTTAAGATCTGGCCAACTGCTGGATGCATTTCCTAGTAAGACACCAGGAAGTCCCTGAAAGTAGAAATACTTCATCACCCCATCAGGGAGCAAGTGTATATGGCAGCTTGTTCCACACAGTAATCAGCTGGAATGGGGTACCTCCAACCTGGAGGCTATTCGGGTGTTGGAAATGGCTCTTATTCCACAGGCCTGGAGAGCCTAAGCAAAGGGTCTTTATTGCACATTCTATGCTGGGAAGTTTGGATGACCAAGAATATGAAGATGTCTGCTTACTGGAGCAGGCTCTTTAGAAGAACAAGACACATCTGCCTTGTTCCATCACTAATCTCCCCCTTGGTGCATAATTCCACTTAAACCCAGCTGAAGGACTCACCTATGTTGCCTGGGTGGTGCCTGGCTACCCAGTCAGGTTATCCAATTACGGGTACACAGAGGTCTGGACTCTGGAAAAGTCCATTGTCCCATCAAGCAGCTGGTCCAAATAGGAAGTGATTATCCTCAATTTCAAATTGCCTCCTCAGAGGGAAACTACCAGAGTGGGTTCATTCTGCCTCCTAAGGCTGTGCAGGTGGTTGGCACCAGACTCCAGCTCCATGCACCCTGAAGGTGCCCGAAACAAAGGTAAGGGGTGTGTCCTGCACACTGTGCAGTGCTCGTCCTTCAAAACAGGCTATAAAAAAGATGTGATTTAGAGACAACTGGTCACAGGAACCTGTTCTTGGGAGAAAGAGGTGTCTGCTTAATTTCTAAAGGTAAATAGCCAATAGTCAGGGGGCTTTACTGCTTTTTCTGAAAAGAACCTCAGGAGGCTGGTCAATGTAGCCTGGATTGAGCTTGGAAATATCGTTCTGGGAGAAGGCCTTGGTCCATCAGGCAGCAAGTTGAGAAGGGATTGACTGTGCTGCCTTGCTTGGAGGATTTGAAGGTGGTGGCCTGACTTGACTGCTGTCCAGGGGAAGTTGATGGCATCTAGTCTCAGAATATCTGAGACCAGACGTCATAGCTGCTCCTCCCATAGAGGTCTGTTAAGGGATGTATCATGGATAGGAGCATTAGACTCCAGGAGAAGATCTGGAGATCTGGAACAGCGCAAGAGTTGCTAGAGGCCTTGCCATAGGAGTTGACTATTGGGGGAGGGAAACACTTGCGTCATCTGTTTAACTAAATGCAAACTACACAATGGCAAATGTCACCTAGCCCGCCCCCTTTGGAGTTGTCAATCAATTGCATGTTCAAATAATGACTATCTCTCCCTTGCTCTACTTCGTTAAGAGAAGCACACACTCTGGTTTTTCTCCTGCACTTGTGCCGTGTAGGAGAAGGCCTTGAAAACCACCCCCACCAAAGTCCTGCTGAAGGGGTACTCATTGACCTCCATCCATTTAGCTTTGGGTTTACTGCTAAATCTGGAACTGATGCTGACTTTCTGGCAAAGAAGTTTGCATAAATTCATCCTAACCCACTAATACATTCATTCCTCTCCTGAAAGCAGAGCTGAAAGCAACTCTTTGTCTGGGAGAGGCTTGGAAGGCAGCCAGGGTATTCTCCAGTAAGAGATACCTAAGGCTGTGGTTGCTGGAGAAACCCGCTAACCATACCAGGTTGCAAGACCAAAAGAGTTTATTTCTTGCCTGTTTGTGGTTACCACCTCACAGTGATTTTCAGGGGTAAGCTATCATAAGTAAGTGGCTATGCAAGTCTTTGGGATGGAGTCATGAATTCAGAGAGCTGAGAAGCTCCAATTGCCCAAACCTACTTGATGCGTATGTATTGTTTCAGTACTTGCAGAAAGATTTGGGGTAGCGAGAGGGTTAGAACAGAGTGAGGATTCTGAGAAGCTAGTCCAGGCCAGAGATGGAGCAGTTGGAGTAAATGATCCGTTTCTTTGTTGTAACCTTTCCAATCACAAATACTCTCTCCGAAGGTCAATCTTGACTGTACTGTGTGTTCAGCACTGCCCCTACTCTTTTTTTTTCTTAGCAGAGATCTTGATCAGGAAAGGGTAGGGAGTGTCATTCCAAATGCTTATCTAGCCAATAGTGCATACTGACCCCTGCACCCCCACGGCAGTGCTGGGGGGACCTTTATGGGTTTACCACACAGGTATGTGCCTCTAATGAGAGATACTTGAAAGTTGATGCTGCTGGGTAAAACTTATTTTGCTCTCTGGCTGGAAATGGTAAGTGGGTGACAACTTTTTAATTTGTAGAATGAATACTTGCCTGTTGTAAAATGGAAGAATTAGTGCTATACAGCAGTTCAATATGAGTGCCCTTGGTCCTGTCTTGCTATTCTCAGTGTGGGGAGAAGGGAATCCTTGCAAGTTAGGATTTTCCAGGATCCTGAGTTTGCTGGCATATAGCTTGGTGTGTGTGTGTGTGTGTGTGTGTGTGTGTGTGTGTGTGTGTTGTGGTGGTTCTGTGTGTTGTGGAGGATGCACATGCAAACCTGGCAGTGCACCTGGCATACTCCAGACTGCACACAAGATGCTGAAGACATACCCAAGGTTGGCCAACTTCGAGGCAAACATCCTTCCTGATTCCCTCCCCTCTTGGTCCAATTTGGTCAGTGTTAGACACTGATGGGTGGAAGGGGCAGAGTCCTGCAGTTCTTCCTTCCTGTGATTTTGAGCACATCTCCAGTAACAGATTCTCCTTTCTGGCTGGAATTTCTGGAGTGACCCTGACCATGGTCTCTGTTAACTCTGCCTCTTCTCCTAGATCCTCTGGGTTTGGCTTCTAGATTGTCTTATTTGTCTTTGGAAAGATTCTTTTATCCATATAACCACTTTTATGGTATTAACAGTGAGTGAAATTTTTTATGTTTTAGTGTTATAGAAACTCTAACACAAACCACGGAAAAACCAAGCAGCAACCTTGAGAAGTGGGACAACACTTATATTATGCTAATGGATCCCATCTAGCTGGTGCTCTAGAACTGGGCTCAGGACAAAGGCAAAAATCTCCATTTTGTAGTATATCTGATGGGAGTTGTGGCATTTGCAGGCAGCTGACAGAAAAGTACAGAAGTAGAATTTCCAAAGCACGTTATTTTGCAAAGAAGCAGGGTCTGGACTACTTCAAGAGCATGACGACTTTAGCAGATGCTCCCAGGTTTTATCACAAGTTAACTTTATCACTTAACTTGGTAAAGTTAAGTGAGACTCTGACCATCTCACAAACATCCTTAATGTACCCCATGGTTATGTAATATCTCCCATACTCAGCTGCCCTGTAGCAGATTTTATTCTCAGTGTCAGCCTGATTGAAGTTAGCCTGTTTGAAATATGGACGGGGTCTCTTCCTTATTAGTAGTTGGCACCAAATAGTGGAGTCAGATATAATAAACAACTGTTCACAGAGCTCTAGGGATGTATATTTAAAATGTATTTAATTTCTGCCTGCAGACTAACTGAAAACTTTACAAGTAACTATGACCTACTGAAACCTCCCTTGCCTTATCTATAAAGACTCAAAACAATAATTAAGAAAGTACAGGTGTGTGTGTGTGTGTGTCTGTGTATGTATGTGGCAGGGGAACATAAAATGATCATTAGGCATCACAAAATATGAGCTCTTTTGACCTCATTAGTTATCCTGGACTCTGATGACTTGTTATTGAGGGGATTCCGTTGCAGGTACAGACAGGCTAAAGTTTCTGCCTGTGTTGAGTGGCCCTGGATTCATGCAGGCTCACTGAAAATTGGCTACCTGAAGGGAGATTTGAAATTTCAAAGAAGCCAAAGTTTACTGAGAGTAAAGGTAAGAAGGACTCCCAACATGGAGGGGCCATCAGATAGCATGTGCTGAAGTGCGCGTGCTGTGGAATCGAGGGGCTTTGCAGATTCTCTTCACAATAGCCCTGACCTGGCCCAGTGCTATACGATAAGGATGCTCTCTGTTTATCTCTAGCTTGCCAGACTGATCTCCAGATAGGATTTTCAGAGAAGGATCTTTTATGTCATTGATCTGCAATGTGGCTTTGGGCATATTTTATGTTAGTTTAAGCCCTTTGGAAGCTGCAGGCAGTCCCAGTGGCTAAGACTTTGGAGGTTGTTGATACTTTCTTTGCTCCCTGGAATTATTTTTATTTTCTCGCTGGGAAGATTGTTGATGCTTCCTGCCTGGTTCTGCAGAGTTCTAAATGATTATCACTGACAGTGTCTGAAGAGTCATTTGCAGAGTGAACCCACATTTAAGGTAGGCGGATGATGGAGTTTGTAAGCTTGTTAAAGGGTGCGATTCATACAGAGCTAGGAGACTATAAAGATCTTCATTTGGACAGCTGGTGTCAGGAACCAACAGCAGGTGTGCTTGCTCTCCTTTCCCCACTGGAACAATCCATCTTGGCTTGGAAAAATCCAACGCACCTTCCTGTGCCACAGCTCCATTGTGTAATTCTCATGTCTATGGGCAAGAGTGTAAACATTACAGGGATTTCCAACAATTAATCTACATAAGAAAGCTTGTCTGAATCACCTGTTACGTCACCATGATAGCCTTATTAATTCAAACTAGCAAATACCAGTTCCGTAGTTTCATTCTGTTAGCCAGTCAATATCACTTTGCCCTACCGCTTATGGAAATGATTTTTATAAAATTAGAGATGAAGCAAAGAGCTGTGCAGACACAGAGGGAAGGGCACACTCAGTTGTGCCATTTTTCCTCCTGACTCTGAGCTCAGGGGTCACTTCTGAAAGTGACTGAGGGACCATAGGTAGAGCTGGAGCTCCAACCTGGGTAGTTCTTAAGGGCGAGCACCTTAACCCCAAAACTATTCCTATAACTCAACACAATTTTTGGTGGGCGGAGGTGAGAAGGGGAGGTAGGGGAATAGCCTGTGATGCTCAGGGCTTACTCCTGCTTTATTCTCAGGAATTATTTCTGACAGTGCTCAGGGAACCTTATGGTGTGCTGGGAAGCCAACCTAGGTCAACCTTGAATTGTGCTATCTCCCCCACCTAGAGCCATTAATACTGACACCCTTAAACCAAAATGACAGCGCAAGGGGAGTAATCACTGTTACAGGGTTGATGGTCAACTCTCTTTGAATGAGTATGGCTGTCTTGGATGCTTCTCATTTACCCTGAAAGTGCTCCCCATAAGTGGAGCATGGATTGATAAAAGCACTGGACTAGCTTGAGAGCTAAAAAGAAAAAATGAGTTGGTTGTGTATCAGTAGTATTTCACAAGCAATTTCATCCGTGTATATTCCATATTCTTGGAGAGCAATATGTGGACTTTTCAAGAAAATGAAATCAGAAGGGAAGAAATAAAAATTTTGTTGCAGGGGCAAGAGAGATAGTATAGTGGGTAGAGCATTTGCCTTGCAACAGTCAACTGAGGTTTAATCCTCTGCCTCCCATCTGGTCCTCTAAACACCAGCAGGAATATTTCCTGAGCACCACATCAGGAGTAATCCCAGAGTACTCCTAGGTGTGGCCCCAAAATTAAAAAACTATTTGCCGAAGATTCTAGTTGTTACTTTCACTTTCTGGTAACCGTTTCGTCTTTTCCACCTGTGGAGCTTGGTTGATTAACAAGCTTAGGTGCATTAAATCTTTCCTTATTCATATGTAACACTGTCCTCCCTTGTTTATTGATTTCCTCGAACAGGCACCAGTAACGTCTCCATTGTGAGACTTGTTACTATATGACTCTAACAAAAATTAAATTTGTGTTTAGACTCATGTTACTTTACTAACTTTTATTTTTTTTGTCTCCCAATATGGAAGAAATGAATTGACAGCCATAGGGGTTTTTTTCTATAAATTATATGTAATTCTGGGAATTATTCTCCTTTTATATCTTTGCATTTTGAGGTATTTTATTTTGTCCCCAAGTTGGTTGTTACTATGTTTTCAATTTGGTGACTCTGGTGATAGGTTTTGATAAATGAATGAAATCACTTAGAATAAAGCTGCATTGAAATAAATAATACTCTCATGCTGTATCTGCTGTATCTAGCTAGGAGTTTAGTTACCTTGTTTTAAATTTTTTCTTGACATTTTCTCAATGCTTTCATATATTTCAGGATTTTTATTTTCAATATAATGATAATTTGGTGTTTATGAAAATTTTTAAGCATTTCTAAATCAGACATTAATTTTAAGCTTTGAGAAAAATTCCTTAATAAAATTATCAAGCCCACCTAAAAGTTTCTCAACTGACTCCAAATATTTTTGAATAATTTTATTAATTTCTCACTTTGCCTGAGGATAACCTTCCAAATGAATTAATTGGGCCTTTGTCTCCCATCATTAGTTTCCTAATGAGCCTTATTATAAGACCAGGACTTGTTGGTGATTAGGCCTTCACCAAATAGGCATTTTGTCATCCCATTTGCTTTGCTTCTCTACACAGTATCTAGTTACTAGTCTCTGGGGTTATAGGCACAATTTGCTCAAGCATTGCTGCTGAAATTCAATAATCATGTCTCTAGCTAATGATAATATCTAGAGTAAGAAAGCATTTTCTTTTGAAATCTTGTTTAGGCTCTGATTTTTCAACATAAATATGAGAGCTTGTATCATCATTCGAAGTAATTGATTTGATTTCATAGTATTGTTTTGCTGTTTTCCTTTGCTAATCTTTGGTTAATGTTAGCTTGACCTAAGGCAGTTTGTTTAGCTGTAGGAAAAAGACCAATAATCTGGTGGGGGTGGGGGAGTTGGGGAAAACAAGCAAAGACACAAATGAACAAAGAATCAAAGCAAGGCAAGTGGATTTAATGAGAAATCGACTTGAATCCCCAATCGCTTCTAATCTAGGAATATTTTCAGGACTAGACCTTCTGAAACGTCTGTTCTGGCCAAGGTCTCAAAAGAAAACTGATCCTTTTCTTTTTTAAATATTGGCAGAGTATGTGACTTTATACATACCATGCATTTTGGGTTGCTAAATATTTATTCTAGTATCTTGTACTCATATGATGTTATTGTGTATGGTTTTACTATCTTTTATAACATCTCAGAAATCCAGTGATCTGTTTATGCACACATTTGGTTGTGCTTTCAGAAATGTTTCAAAAGACTCAGAATTTGAAAATAACCTTATATCCTGGAGCTGAATGTGCTAAATGTGTATTCTTAGTACTTTTTTTTCTTTTCCGCTTTTGATTTTTGGGCCATGCCTGGAAGGATTCAAGACATTTTATTTGCTTTGTGCTTAGGAATCACTTCTGGCGAGACCCTGGGTTGGGTACAGGGCAGAAAACCAGGTCTGTTGCATGCAAGGCAAGCCCCCTACCCACTGTATTATCTCTCTTACCCTTAGATGTGTATTTTCTTAGTAATATGTGTGCATGTATGGTGATGAAAATATTTCTAATCCCAAAGTGCCGACAAAAAGGAAGAAAGTAACAGGAAAAAATAAAGAGGGAGAATATATATATATGTATATATATTATATATATATATATATATTGGAGTGATAGCACAGTGGGTAGGGCATTTGCCTTGCATGTGACCTGGGTTCGATTCCTCCATCCCTCTTGGAGAGTCTGGCAAGCTACCAAGAGTATCTCGTCCACACGGCAGAGCCTGGCAAGCTACCCATTGCATATTAGATATGCCAAAAAGACAAATCTCACAATGGAGAAGTTACTGGTGCCTGCTGGAGCGAATCAATGAGCAATTGGGATAAGCAATGGGATGAGCAATGGGATGACAGTGATATATAGTTCATGTACAGTAGATTTAGTATTGGTGGAAAAAACATTGCTGGAATGTCAAATTAAGAGATTCTGACATGGGGATACCCTCTGCTCCTAAAGACTGATCCAGAGATCTTCTTACCCATTTTGGCACCCAGAGTGGCTTCTTGCAGAAATGCATCTAGACTGTGAACTGAGCTACAACCCTGTGCCACCCGGGAAGGGACTTTCCTCTCTGTCCAGTTTTTCTGAGCAGAAAATGGCAGCGTCAGCAGCAGCCACATGGCGAGAGCCACCCTCTAAGACCCCCCAACCCAGAGGTAGGACTTTTTAGTAATGTAGCCTGTAGGTGGTCCTGGGAGGGGGGGGGCGTTACCGGGACGGCTCTCATTCAGATAAGATACGGAGCTGCGGCGCAAGAAACAGACCCTCTGCTCCTAAAGTCTATGATCGAGAGGCCCTCTAACCCATTTTGGCACCCAGAGCGGCTTCTTACAGAAATGCATCTAGACTATGAACTGAGCTAAAATATCAGAAATCCAAAACCGCGTGGCTGCTGTTGTGGCTGCACGAGCTCGTAGAGTCTTCATTCTCAGCAATCAAAAGAAATTATTAAATGATGCCTTTTCAGCAGGCCTGATTGTTGGGGGAAAATTCCAAACAATAATAGTGAGTTCTCTATTGAAATATTGAATGTATTTAAAGTGTAGAGAGAATAAAGTGAAGATCATTAGCTACTTAGGTGGGGGGTGGGTCGGAGGGGGGTATATTGGGGTTCTTGGTGGTGGAATATGCGCACTGGTAAAGGGATGGGGGTTTAATCCGTATATGACTGAGACTTAAACCTGAAAGCTTTGTAATTTTTTTCATGGTGATTCAATAAAATAAAAACTTAAAAAAAAAGAGATTCTGACATGGGGCTGGAACAATAGTAATGCTGATAGAGTATTTGCCTTGCACAAAGCTCACCAGTGCTGAATACTTCCAGGAGTAATTCCTTAGTTCAGAGCCAGGGGTAACCCATGAGCATTACAAGATGTGACCCAAAGAGCTGAAAAATAAAATAAAATAAAGTACTGCCAAGAACTGTTATGTGGCCCTGAACAAGTAAACTTTGATGTACTCTTTCCTTTTCTGTAAAATAATGATGATGATAATTATTCACATTATTTCACAGGTTGTAAGAAGTAAAGTGCAAGTTTAGCACTTACCAGTCTGGCTATGACTCATTTCAGGCCTCATTGATTTCACATACCCATCTACACGTTTTCTTCTAGTGCCTCAAATTCTCCATAAAACTCTATAATTCACCTTTGTTCTACCAGCTCTCTCTTTCTGAGAGGAAGGTGACTGTCCCAGCTTCATCATATGCCTACCTTTGTCACGGTAGATTATAATTGACTATCATTTTTTTCTTAACTACTCTTAAGAGCAAAAAATATTGTGTTTTTGTCCTTGAGGCCTAACAGAGTTCAGGGCACAGAATGCACAGAATACATGTTGATACCTTAGGTCCCTGAAGCAGTGCTCTGCCTATGGATAGAATGTGCTTTCTGTCTCACTAGGCAACTCCTAGGCAGTAAATGGGCAAGAAGAGGATATTGGAGAGTTTCACAAAACAACTAAGAGATGAATCTTACAAATAGATTTCTGACTTTCAAAGACTGTACCATGTGTTTGTCCCTTTTAAAGGCAAGTTTCCTAAAAAATGTTGACTCTATATGGTGAAAATAAGTGTCAGAAAGTGAGGATGTCGCTTCTCAAAAAAATTAGAAATTGTGCTTCCATTTGATCCAGCAATACCACTTCTGGGAATATATCCCGAGAAAACAAAAAGTTATAGTCGAAATGACATCTGCACTTATATGTTCATCGCGGCACTGTTTACAATAGCCAGAATCTGGAAAAAATCCGAGTGCCCAAGAACAGATGATTTGTTAAAGAAACTTTGGTACATCTATACAATGGAATACTATGCAGCTGTTAGAAAAGATGAAGTCATGAACTTTGCATATAAGTGGATCAACATGGAAAGTATCATGCTAAGTGAAATGAGTCAGAAGGAGAGGGACAGACATAGAAAGATTGCACTCATCTGTGGAATATAAAATAACAGAGTAGGAGACTAAAACTCAAGAACAGCAGTATATAATACAAGAAGGTTGGCTCCATGGCGTGGAAGCTGGCCTCACATGCTGGGAGAAAGGCAGCCTGGATAGAGAAGGGAACACCAAGTAAAATGTGGCTGGGGACCCCACGCGAGAAGAGAGAAGTGTACTGAAAGTAGACTAGAGACTGAACATGATGGCTGCTCAATACCCCTATCACAAACCACAACACCCAAAAGGAGAGAGAACAAAATGGAATACCCAAAATGGAATACCTCACAAGAGGCAGGGAGGGGTGGGGGTATGGGAATAGAGGGTGGGAGGGATACTGGGTTCATTGGTGGTGGAGAATGGACACTGATGGAGGGAAGGGTTCTTGAACATTGTATGAGGGAAACACAAGCACGGAGATGGGTAAAATTGTAACTGTACCCTCACGGTGACTCACTTATTAAAAATTTTTAAAAAATAAAAAAATAAAGTCAGGATGTATATTTTATGCTTGAAAATTTTCATCACTTTATGGTGTTAAAATTTCAGTGGTTCTGTTATGTTATTCAAAGTAATATATGCTGTATCTTCTACCAGACTGCTTCATTAGTCTTCCTAAGTACTTATGATTTTGCAACTTTTTCTCACAACTATTCCGAATAAAAAAATCAGTTTAAGGGGGCTGGAGTAATAGCATAGTGGGTAGGGCCTTTGCCTTGCATGTAGCCGAACCAAGTTTGACCCCCAGAATCTCATATGATCCCCTGAGCACCGCCAGGTGCAATTCCTAAGTGCATGAGCCAGAAGTAACCCCTGTGCATAGCCATGTGTGACCAAACCCCCAAAAAATCAGTTTAAGAACTCTTGTTAAAAAAGTATTTCTATAACATGCATATAATATACCAACATGTATAAATTCAAGTTTATATATATATATATATATATATAATTGCAATTGTGTAGAGTTAGAAAAGTAGTATGAAAATTTTATATTTATTTTAAGACCACACCTTTCAGTGCTTGGGGATTATTCCTATTTTTGTACTCAGGGATCACTTCTGGCAGGGCTTAGAGGATGTTACGGGGTACTGGGAATGAACCTTGGTTGGCTGTGTGCAAGGCAACTGCCATACAGTACTGTCTCTCTGGCGTTCCATCTTCTCTATACAATAATTTCTTGACCCTTTAATATGATCAGAATTTTGTTTCACTTAGAAGCTTTATTTGAGTGGGTTATAGGAAGGATTGAAGAATGAAAATTTTTATTTAGCTCAGAACTAATCCTAAGAAAAATTATTAATCTGTTTTCAATTCTACAGTTTGCTAACCAAGATTTCCTTAGCTAGTTTGGCACTTACCTTGTATTGATAGGACAGTGTTTAGCTTTTACTAGTTGCCACCCTTAAAAAAAGGTTGTAGCAATAAACTCCTTTAACCTGAAAATAACTTAGCATCCAAGGGCTTATAAAGATTTTAATAAGGTACTAGTTATTGAGTCTCAATGACACTGACAAGTCATTGAGACCAAGACAAACTATCTGTAATTGTTGCATTTCAGATATTAAATCTAGACCAGTTGTACTATGTACATATTATACATATTATATTATGTACATATTATACATATTATATTATGATTTATCTGATTATCTTTCAAATCATGCCATGTGTTCACAACTGAACTCTGCTATAATAATATAGATTGGGACAAATCTTTAATTGTGGGTATAGCCTGTTGACTGCAGCTCTGATGTGGGAGTAGGGCTCCCACTGGCTGAAGGACACTAGTGTAGGTAGAGTAGGCTTCTCGAGCTGAGGATGGAACACAATGATTTATTTATTCATGTTATGGCATCACTGTGAGCTAGTTGCAAAACTTTCATGTTTGAGTTTTAATCATACAATGATCAAACACCCCTCCTTCCAACAGTGTACATTTCCAACAACAAAGTACCCAGTATTTCTCCTCCCCACACATCCCACCCCTGCCCATGCCTCTGTGGCAGACAATTTTCCTCTTATTCTCTCTCTACTTAGAGGTCTATGGTTTGGGTTACAGATAGTGAGAGGCCATCATGTTTACTCCTTTATCTATTTTCAGCACACATCTCCTATCCTGGGCAATCTCTCCAACTATCATTGACTTAGTGATCCCTTCTTTATCCCAGCTGCCTTCTCCCGAAGCTCATAAGGCAGACTTCCAAATGTGGAGCAATCTTCCTGGCCCTTGTCTCTACTGTTCTTGGGCGGAACACAATTTGAAACATGGAACATTGGCTGTTTGTTAACTATTGAGTTGCATTGCATCAAAAGAAGTAAGAAGGTATAGCAAAGATAAAAATCAGTGTTCTCTTCTTCTATGTTATCCTCAATGATGGCCCATATGTCTTAGTGAACTGCACGTGTAGTTTTACCAGCACCCTTTCAGAAATTACGTGATTTGGCAATTTATCACCGATACTAGCCCAGTGCTGGAGAGATGAGATTTAATGTAGGACAGATTCAAAAGAAGATAGGAAAGTCAAGGCAATGAATACAAATTTTACTTGGAAAGAAGTGCTAAGAAAATTCTGTTGGGAAGCAAAATAATCTCATTATATTCCATACTTCCTGTGTATCTACAGGGAATATCGGGAATATTAGATTTCAGTCCAATAGAATAAATAGATTTTTAATCTTATTTCAAAAATTTGTGGTAACCTGTGGTGGAGTTGCAAAAAGGTAGGTGGAGCCATGATAATGAGCTTTTTGGGGAAGCTGCATAGTGACCACTCCTGAAGTAGCCAAAAAGCAGGAGGGCCACATCTCATTGAGATTCAAATTGATGAGCTCTTTGGAAATGAAGAAAAATAAGGTACCATTCAGATGCAGAAACTGAAACATGCCCAGAGAAGGGTGGGCCCCTCAGAAAAGGAGAAGCTTCAAGAGAATCTAAAGGTTAGGATAAGAATATAAAAAGACCATCAAGAGTACAAAGCCTTTCCCCTTGACAACATTCTAGCAGAACACTCTCATGAAAGTTGTGGCAATTTGGGAGAAGCAACAAGTACAAATAGTAAAACCAAGTTTGTAAAGGTGTGAGAGGAGCATTGTCTACCTTTGACAATTTGCCTTCATCTCAGTCTGAAATGTGTACTCTTAGGGTCTGCAGAGAACCACATTCTCTCTCTCTCTCTTTCTCTCTCTCTGTCCCTCTTTCTGTCCTCATTAGTATTTCTTTTAGAAATTTTCCTTTAAGTTAAACTATTTTTACAAGGCATTTATTTTGCCTACTCCTAAAATTCTTTTCTACCAGTAAAGGTGACAATCCCCAAAAACCTGGACTGAGGCTTGGGCAGACTTTTCTTTTCCTGCAAAAAGCAATTCCTCACTCCGGCCTAAGTCCCTGGCTCTGTAAGAATTCAGATGGTGGGAATAGTTTTTATGTCCTGTGGATCAGTGGAGTTTAGGCACAGCCTGTGTGGCTAAGGGAGGTGAATGCTCATCTCCCCTAAGTGTTTGGAGTAGAGTTGAACAAAACTGCAGCACTCCCAGGGACTTCCTGGGTGACCAAGAAGTGGAAATTATTTCTGGAGGCAACCTTCCTTCTTCCCACTTCATCCAGGTCATCTGCAACAATTGGTGAGATAGTCTGGAATCAGGGGTCTTTCAACATTACTCTCAATCTATCTTGTGATCAGACAACTTTTTGTTTGTTTGGGGGTCACACTTGACTGTGCTCAGGGCTTACTCCTGGCTCTTCACTCAGGGATCTCTACTGGCAGGCTTGGGAGATGTTGTGGGGTGCAAGGGATCAAACCCGGGTCAGCTGTGTGCAAGGCTCGTGGCCCCAGAAACCTTCTTTTGACGGGAGTCACTTCTCCCACCTGCAATAGTAGCTAATGGGAGATTCTAAAGGGTTGTGCTGCATTTGGTGAGTTGTGTTCTGAGAAACATTGATATCTACCAACTAAAAATAAATCTTCATAAAAGTAAATTATATGAAAGCAGATTCAGGCATAAATGCTTGCTGCATTATTTAAAAAATAATAATAGGAATTATTGTGGTTTGGACTTATTTGGATCCTTCCTGAGAAGAATCCAAGAGTTAGGGTCTGTGGTTGCTTTCTTGATATTAACTGGAGAGGAAAGAGGTTTACACTACAATACATGAGATTTTCTCAACGGATCAATTTAGTGAATTGTTACTTGCGTGCTATATTGGAGCTATAGATGAGAAAAGAGATACTGTCCCTTTTGCACACAGGATTCATGATCCCTTGAGAACTGAGAAGGCAAATACTGATAAGCTTTAGGTTGAGAAAAGTAAGCGGGGCACATGTACCTTTCCTCCAACAGTGGAAAGTAAGTGAAACACTAAGGAATCAAAAGCTGTGTAACTGCAGAGAGCAACTTGAGGTTGGGCATTAAAGGAACCTGATTTTTCTCTCCTCTGCTCTCAGAATACGACTTCTGTTGTCATATAAGGGAAGGAAAAACGGTATATTTTTCCCTCTACATAGACCAGATTCCACAAGGATACCTTTACACGTCCAACTCTGGGGGACAGCAATTAGTGTTGCAATCTACCCTGGGTCTCTAAAAACTATTCCCACTCAGACTGTGAGTTAATAGCATCATAAAACCTCTCCCCTGATGCCTTCATTAACATATAAAGGACTTATTTGCTCCACCCTGTGGTGATCAAGGATTTTACCATTTATAATGTCAGGCACTTTTCCAGTATATAAGCAGACACTTTTCTTTTCCTTTTTTATTTATTTTTGTTTTGGAGTTTATATTCTAGTCAAAATTGAGAAGGCAGAAGAATTTCAAGAAGTACTATAATGAAAGCAGAACTAATAACAGAATATGGCTCGATATAGGATAGCCTGTTTTGTATAGATAAGAGAAATTTTCCCATGAATAACATTTGATCAAGACATTAATGAGGAAGAATGATCCATAAAAATATCTGGGTAAGAATATTCCAGAGGTAACAATCCTCGAAAAATTTCCCCAAGATGGAAATTAGCCCTGCCTTCAAACTTTTAAATCTATGCAGGTTTTAAACCTATGTGGAATTAAATCTAAACTAAGAGTATTTGAACATTTGAATTATATTTTTGGACTTTAGCTTAATCATATATGGAGCAGCAAGAAGACAAGGACATATGTGCAATATTTATCTTTTATCTTTCATATATGCTATTTAGGATTATTGAAATATTATTTATGAGTCTTCTTTATATGTTGAAATGAGTGTTGTCCTTGATTGGTTTATGTTCTCATTGCTAAAATATCAGATATACGTCAGTTCGTGTAACTTTAGTTTCAAGTTTGTGAAGCCCAACTCAAGCTTTCACAATAATGTATATTTATTGACTCAAAGAAATAAATGAATGTTTCAGCAAAAAAATCAGGTAAAGGAAGGGATACAGTTAGTTATGTCAGCTGCTCAACAACCTCCGAGCATACTCCATCAACCTCAAGGAGATCAACCTGGGGTCACAGATGTCCCAAGTACTGCCCAGAGACGCAGGTAGGTGCCTGTTTGTCAGTGTGCAGATCATTACAACATGCCAGTCAGCCAAAAGCTTACATTTGGTAGACTGGGAACACCTGTAAAGGCTATTAAAGGCCAACCCAAAAGTCTTCGTCCCTCTCGGAGAGCCTGGCAAGCTACAGAGAGTAACCCGCCCACACGGCAGAGCTTGGCAAGCTACCCATGGCATACTCTATATGCCCCAAAACAGTAACAACGATGGTCCTCATTCCCCTGACCCTGAAAGAGCCCCCAATATTCCATCGGGCTACACTGGCATGTGACAGGGACCAATGGAGATGTTATGCACCTGCTTGAGCAAATCAATGAATAACAGGATGACAGTGATATGACGATACAGTAATACTTACCTTTTAGATTAACTAAAAATTTTCTATGATGAGTGGGTATTTTATGGATTAATCAGTAGGGCCATTGACAGCTTCTGATTTTATTTTTTTTTTAGCTTCTAGCACCTGCAACCACAGTTGTAGCTGAGTACCCTAAATCTCAACTAAGAACTCTAATTGTCTCAGGATGTATCCCAGTACTTACGCAGACACACAAAGTTGAGGCAGAAGTAATGTAAAAGCTTGTTGGTTCTATTGGTATATCTCAAAGAGCAAGGAACTGCCTTTCCCTGAATTAAGTGGAGTGGGTAGGTTGGAACATGCTTTGCAGTTAGGACATGATAATCAGTACACCTTTATTTACCAATATCTACTGAAAGCCAACATAAAACACAAAATCTATTCTGAGTCTGGCTCTATTTCAGGTCACAATAATACCAATAATCCAAACGAACATACTAAGAGGACTGATAATCTCTTGTCAGTGTTCACCTGTAATGACAAAATCTAATGTGTTTAGAAATAAAGTTAAAAATGAACAAGGGTGAAAAATCTTAAGATCCCAAAATTGCCCAAATCATTTTTTTTAAATTGAAGGATATGTTTCAGATTTAAAAGATATAGAATCTAGGAACTCTGGCTGTATGTAAAGAATATATGCTATTTTTGAATGCCTGCCTGGATCATTGCACTAGATCAATTGCCAATATATTGATTGTATCCCCCCTTCCCCAGGGTGGCATGGCAATATAGTTTAATGTACAGTCCAGATGCATTTCTGCCAAAAGCTGCTGGGTTCCGAGATTGGTTTGTGTGCCTCTGGGATCATGGCCCTTCAGGAGCTAGAGAAGCTGTTCATGGGCTTCAACTTGGGGCCTCATTGGGGCAAGGAGAAGGAACAGTTCCACTCCCAATCCCGTGAGGCCCCGAGTGTCTCATCACTGTAGTCTCATACCTGGATGTCCAATAGGCTCTGAAAGATGGGGGTGGGGGGGAGCGGAAAGGACAAACACCTTTCCCTACCCGGGGTGGCACAGCACCATAGTTTAATGCACAGTCCAGATGCATTTCTGCCAAAAGCCACTGGGTTCTGAGATTGGTTTGTGTGTCTCTGGGATCATGGCCATTCAGAAGCAGGAGAAGCCATTCGTCAATATTGACTGTATCATTTTCTGTGGAAACACTTTTAATTAAAAATATGTAGATCCCACGCCTTCTATTGTTTGGGATGAATGTGTGTGCGCACATGCATTTCACTTCAAATATTAACTAGTTGGACAGTGGTCCCTATTTACCTGACTGAGCTAAAGGACACACAGATAACTGGTAAAACTTTATTTTTCTGTGTGTCCATGAGAGTTTTTGCAGATTAACATTTAGATGTGTTGACTGAGGTAAGAAGACCGAACCTACCAATATGGTTGACATCGCCCAATGTTTTGGAGTACTTGACTAAAACAAACTGCTAGAAGAAGGCTAATTTGTTCTTTGCTTGAGTTGGCACATACATCTCCTGTTCTTATATTAGGTTATCCTCAATATAGGGCCTTTAGATTTACAATAAATTTACACCAGTGATTTTAATGGTGTTACAGCGTATTGTCACATAGATAGCAAGTTGTGGTGTTTCTTGGCCTTTATATTTGTATGAACCATTTTCTATAACCTGTGTCTATAGACTGTATCCATAAATATGAACATTTTTATAAATGTGTATGTTAACATAAAAATTATCCAAAGAATTTCACCAATAAGGGTATATCACTGTCACCGTCACTGTCAACCCATTGCTCATCGATTTGCTCCAGCGGGCACCAGTAACGTCTCCATTGTGAGACTTGCTACTACTGTTTTTGGCATATCAAATATGCCACAGGTAGCTTGCCAGGCTCTGCCATGCTGGCGAGATACTTTCAGTAGCTTGTTGGGCTCTCCAAGAGGGGCAGAGGAATTGAACCCAGGTTGGCCAGTGTGCAAGGTGAACACGCATCCCACTGTGCTATCGCTCCAGCCCATAAGAATATATATGCTTATATATTTATATATATACATGTGTACATATGCAAATAGAAACTATAAGATATTTATGGATATATATTTGTCTCACACTTTCTTTTTTTGAAGAAACACTTCTCTTTCACTGGAGACCTCCAATATATTGCTTCATAGTAAAGATTTAGTGAAAATGTATTTGATTTGAAAATATAGATTAAATGTAACAATTTAAATCCCAGAAAGAGGTTCTCTTTGCTTTTTTAAATTATCCTTATAAATACGCTAGCCACCATCTTCCTTCTTACGCATTGTGTCCTTTTATTTTTTTGTGCCTACACAAACAGTTAAACTAAATTCCACAATAGAGTTTATGTTCACTATAATTCTAATCTTATAACCTCAGAAACTTTTTACTGATCAAAATACTGAAATATGTTTACTGTCATTAGGATAATGTAGCATTTTAGGAACTCTTTGATTATCAAAACATTGAAATATGTTTACTGTCATTAGGATAATGTAGCACTTTAAGAACTTTTGGTTTATTTTTGGATTTATTCTCCCCTTTACAAATTGCAATGAAGTGGTAGCAATGAATAATAAGAAAATTGTGCAGCATACAATTTCCTACTAATTAATAATCGCATACAATTACCTTAAGGGAACAATCTCATTTTCCTGTTGCCTGCCCTTAGTTCCTTTAATTATGTCATTTTGGAAGCAAATAAACTTTATGAAGATTTAAGGTGCTTCAAAAACCCATTCTATTTATTTATTTTTTCTTATTAAGCTACACTAATAGAGCTCAGAAATTGGGAGAACAAATAGATAATGTGTATTCAATAAAAACTTTTATCAAAAATGTACTTCTCTAAGATTGACTACTTAAATAACTTTTGGATTGTTAGAGCTTATTGTATGCAATCCTTGCTTATGTTCATTTTTTACGGTACCAATCCTGGGACTTTTGGACTAGGTTTTCTTGCATGATAATTGAAATAGTCTCATTTAGATTATGTTATTTCGGCTATACCTCAGATTCAGTCTCTTAGGTGATTGTTGTTTTGTGCATTATTATTTGTTAGTCTTTTGTGGACTTAATCTTTCAAAACAAGGTGCTTAGAAAAAAAAGGTGCTTGAAAGTTAAAATAAAAAATAAAAATGTTTCCTAAAATCATAAAACATAGTGTAAGTATTTGTGGTGGTGTGGTGGTGGTGGTGGTGTGTGTATGTGCATGCGTGTGTGTGTGTGTGTGTGTGTATGTGTGTATGTATCTCCACTGCCTACAGTAATGATTCAAAGTAGACGGTGGTCCCTGGTAAAGGTCTGTGTAAAATGTTCTAAATCAATAAGTTTTTTGTTAAAGTTCTTGAGATTGGATCCAGCAGACATTATAGATTTCCATGCAGTGTTACTGGGTGGTGCAAGAATTTAAGTTTTCAGGGATAGAAGTATTGTACAGGGGAAAGGCTCTTGCTTTGCATAAACTGATACTGATTTGATCCCTGGAATCACATATGTATATATAGTCTTCTGAGCACTGTCAGGACTAATTTCTGCCTATATAGCCAGTAGTTAGCCCTGAACACAGATAAGACAAACCCCAATATTAAATTTTTTTTACCAGATTCTTGTACCATGTGTATATTTATTACAAAAAGGCACACAAAGTTTAACTTACGATTTAAAGTACAATTTAACTAACTAGGCTATTCTGGTAATAATACTTTGTGACCTCAGGTTCTTTATATATACTATGATTTAGTGTTTTTTTTCTGAAATAAACTCCATATCAACTACCTTCTCACTGAATATGGCGGTAGGAGTATTCATTAGACTGGAAACAAGAGGCTCATAATAAGTTTTTTGACCTAAAGTGATATTTTCAAGCCACTTAGAAATTATCATTGTCATAGCTTTAGTACTTGGTTTATAAAAAGGCATTGAAAATGTAAAGATATTTATAGCCAATGTTATTTCTTGAGCGCCACTTTAATGGGGGAATATCAAAGTCATACCCTAGCCATTCATAGGATACGAATTAAGTTTGATCTTTATTCTTATAAAAACATACAGTGAACACACATAATATATGCATATCATCAAATACTTCAATAGAAAATTTGACAAGGCAATGAAGACATATTAATAATCTGAATAATCTATAATACAGTTACTACTTTTCATTCAAATAGAACAAAGTATTTCTCCTCTATGCATCTATAGCCCAGGGTATTTAGGAATAAATTAGGTTCCCTACTTGTCCTTTTCACTGATATTAAATGTTATTATTTGGTTAAATATAAATGTTAGTTGAAAAATAGTGATCTGTCAGTGCATGTCATACTTTGTTCTTCTGTTCTTTCAGTGTTTTTCTAGTTAAAGTAATTGATATAGTGGAAGGTGGGAGCAACAAATAGTAGAAGTTATACTGGTATTGATCACTGAATTGGAAAATGTATATGCTCATAAGTACATCTTCTATTAAAACACTTAAAATCAAAGCATACTGTCAGATAGAAACACTGAATTTATTCAATGCATCATATATTTTTAAAATATTGCCCTTAAACTCTAAAGGTTTGGGCTGGAATGATAGCACAGTGGCAATGCATTTGCCTTGCACACAGCCGACCCAGGTTCGTCTCCTCCGCCCCTCTTGGAGAGCCCGACAAGCTACTGAGAGTATCTCGCCCGCACAGCAGAGCCTGGCAAGCTACCCCTGGCATATTCGATATGCCAAAAACAGTAACAATAAGTCTCACAATGGAGACATTACTGGTGCCCACCCGAGCAAATCAATGAGCAATGGGATGACAGTGATACAGTGATATATATATATATGTATATATATATATATATATACGTATGTACATATATATATATGTACATATATACATGTACATACACATGTGTATAATCACAAATAAGTGAGTGTTGTGGCAGGCTCTCTCCTGCCACGTGCATTCAGTGGTCAGGCTGTTTTCCCACCCTGGATGGCCAATGGTGATGGATGAAAAAAGGAGAAAAAAGGGGCTAGGCTGGTTGGTGATGAATTGCCGTTTATTCTTCCTCAGTGTACTTCCAGTCTCACTCACTGTCCATATTCCTTCTCCTCAGCTCACTCCCAAAGCTTAGTTATATTGAACAATCTCCAAGGGTTGGGGGTAGCAATTCCACACAGGTGAGGTAGCACAATCAACATATGTAAGGCCTTTCCTTCAGGAGAAGCTCTTCTAAGACAGAGATATCCTGCTAGGAGATCCCCTCAAGGGCACGTTTTTATCTAAGGACATACTTCTCCTTTTCTTAGTCCATAAACAATATTCCTAGATTTCCTTCTTAATAATATTAAGAAGAATATTAAGAATATTAAGAATAATTTGTGTGGACCCAGGGACTCGAGCAGGTAGGACATTTGCCTTGCACATGGCCAACCCAGGTTCGACTCCTCCATCCCTCTTGAAGAGCCCAGCAAGCTATGGAGAGTATCCGGCCCACATGGCAGAACCAGACAAGCTACCAGTGACATATTTGATATGCCAAAAACAGTAACAAGTCTCACAATGGAGATGTTACTGGTGCCCACTGGAGCAAATGGATGAACAACAGGACTATAGTGCTACAGTGCAGTTCTACAATATGGACACAGTAAATGATATATTAAGCTTATAGGGTGGCTCTCCTGGGAACAACTCACTATAGATCCCAAACTACATTTCTTGAGCCAGAGTAGACCTTTCTAACCCTACTTGGATCCTTGTCTAGTCACTTCTCTTTGAATCATGACAGAATTTGTCCATGACAGTATTCTAAAAATTAAGGTTTTTGGTGCTCGGCCTGTCCCATTTTGATGCTAGAGTACCTTGCAGCTTGCCCTGGGTCCCTCCAGTCCCTTTGTCAGGACCCTGCTTTTAGGGTGCTAGGAACTAAGGGCAACTGAGGCTTAAGTCAAGTATATACGAAAGATGCCCAGGAGTAAATATTATTTGGAGTCAATTAACTCCCAAGTTACAAAACCATAGCATTAACTGTCTTCCTGTGTCTATACAAAAAGGACATTACTCTGAAGTTAACTATGCAAAGGACATTAGGGAAGGAGAAAAGTGATATTTCATATAAATACAGAATTAGAGTTCCTTAGAAGAATCTGACCTTACAAGCAAGAGGATCTGATTTGGGAATAAAGGTGATTAACCAGTTGGAGAAATAGAGCAGAGAGAAGAGGTAAAAGATAAACACAGAGGAATGGGAGTGCCTCGGAAGCATTGTGAATGGTGTAACCCAATAAACCTAAGCTCCCTGTGGTAAGGGAGAAAGGACAAACCAATGTTATATTACACATATGTATGAACGTAATGTACATAATGTAAACATATACGTGTAAATGTGTGTGTGTGTTTCTGGAATAATTTAACAGAGGACCCCTCCATGAAAATAGCAGGTGGGGCATGTCTGCACAACTTGTTTCCTCTAGATTTTGTGAGGATTTTCAAGATAAATGGGCCTTCTAATTGTTTGTCTTCACTAGAGAATGTAGCTACACATAAATGTAACAAATTCATAATTATCAGTAACGTGGAGAATTATACTAAATCAAACTTAGCGTACCTTGCTGCTGAAACACCTCAAAACCAGGCAGAAGATGTCAGTAGCATTAACCTAAAGAGAGATATGTGGCTTTTGCACAGTGTGATTCTGGGCTTTTCAGCCAACAGCAAAGCATCAAACAGCAGTGGAGAAGGACTGTGTTACGGCCAGAATATAAAGTACTGGCTGTTATTGATCTAGACTTTGAAAGAATGTCTCAGTTCTGAACTTGTGCAGAGGGAATTGGACATGAAGCGGGAAATCTGAAGTGTCCCCTCCCCTTTTTTACTCAGCTAGGGACATCTTTCATCACTAGCAAAAATCTCAATAACTCAGTTATGGATTTCAGCAGAAAATAGTTATTTAATCCAGCTCTATAGAGAGAGATGAGCCCTAATGTTGAATTACAAGTGGCAGCTGAAGAGGAAAAGCAGGACAGAAGAGCACTGAGGAATTTAAGGAATCTGGTTACACTGATTCTAATGACCTGGGAACAGACTTTAGCTGAAAGCTTCTAAGGTATTTGAAAATTGTGTGTTTGTATGTGTGTGTGTGTGCACACGTGCATGTGTGCACACGCATGTGCATGTATGCGTACACACTTGTGCTTCCCAGATACCCAACTCCCTTATTTAATCCACTTAACTTGGAAGCGAGTGATAAAGAACAGAACGTTTGGGCTAGAGCGAAGGCCTGGCAATGTCTCTGTTGCTGCTGGGGTTCTGGCCGGAGCTGATATTCCTGGGCAAACTACTCCTACCCTAAGAACAATAGAAGAGCAAACTGCAAGCTGAGTGGCACTTTAAATAAGTGGCACTTTAAACCAAGCCAGTAGACCTAGTCCCTAACAATTCACTCTTAACTAATAAGCAGGTCTTATTTCTCAAGCATTATGAGTGAGCGAGGTGCCCAAGCTTACTGTGTGGCCATTCCACTCCAGAGGAAAAGAGAAATTGTCCAGACTCCAGCTACCTGTAAAATCTGGGTCACTGTACAAGTTACCACACCAGAAACAAATGTGCAAACACAGGGCCGATGGGGGACTGCCAGGTTTTCAGTTAATTGTCTCCAATTGCCACCTAGACATTCCTAATATAAGAGCTTACGCACCATGAAACTTTGTGTGAGCTAAATCCTAAGATCCCGAGATAGTTTAAACAAATCTGGCTCACAGCTATCCTTGGCCATGCAGTAGGCTAACTTTTCCTGGTTTTTTCTTCCGGGGTCCTTTGAAACTGGTGAAAAAAAATATCCCTGGCAACCATAAATCTTATGAACTAGGTAGTCCAACAGACTTATTCATACTTGGCATTGCACTATTAGTTATTTTTTCATATCACAAACACCGAACCTTTGGTTATCTTTCAGGTCTGTTTAAAGATAGCATTTTGCTATATTGGGACATACCTAAATTAGTTAATCTGGCAAGAGGTCCACTGAAACTTGGTGCCACAGTCCTATCTGAACAATCTTTATGTCACACCACAGACTGCTTAACTTTGGTTCTATAAAGTTTACAACTGGCCGCTGGCAAATGCAAAACTCTAGTAGCTATGAAGATCAGTTCATGGAATAGCTATTTTGTGGAACACATAACCGTACTCCCAGTTGCTTCTCCGGTCAGCTTCATTTTAAATCTGCTGCTGACAGTAGCAACTCTAAGTTCTAGGCCACATTCCAGGCCTGGACACTGTGGTTACAACAGGACACTTATAACCATGAAGGAGAGGAGAGGAGATAAGGGAAGGGGAGGGAGCCAATGGGTATCAAACTTGAACAAACTCAGAGCCACAGAAATTGATGTATTTACAAGTATGATCCTCTTATCATAACTCAGGTCAGCTGTTCTCAGACATTTACCTTTAGCACCAGACATAATGAAGAGACAAAAGAGCTCACCTGCATCAATGGGGACAGACACAAGGAGAAGCATGAAACACACCCAAACTTTCTAAACTCTGATGATGACTTACAAACAATGATCCTATCAATTTTTAATTAAGTAGAGAAATTTGTAAAAGAGAGCATCAATTAAAGGAGATTTCTACATATAGATGATGATGTAGATGTGAAGTACATGTAACCCTACAAAGGAAAAATGGAAGAACTGGAAGTATATAATTCTATGGCTCTTATACTACTCATGGGCTGGAGCTATAGTGCAGGGGGTAGGGCGGTTGCCTTGCATGCAGTCGACCTGGGTTCGATTTCTCCGCCCCTCTTGGAGAGCCTGGCAAGCTACTGAGAGTATCTCGCCCGCATGGCACAGCCTGGCAAGCTACCTGTGGTGTATCCAATGTGCCAAAAACAGTAACAACAAATCTCACAATAGGGATGTTACTGGTGCCTGCTTGAGCAAATCAATGAACAATGGGATAACAATGACAATACTATTCATGAAATATTTTACTAGTGTATAGAGATGAAATATGATAAATTAAAGATGTATATTACAATTTATAGATAAATGATTAAAAATGCAAAGAAATATGGATTATAAGTCACATGTAAATAAAGTTATAGTAATGATTGAATTGGGAAATGGACAGATTTACAAAATAAATTTTGAGTGACAAATTTTAATTTCCATCTTAAGTTGCCTGTTCAGTGGAAATGTGGATTGAGCAGTCGGACATCCACATTTCACTCAGCAAAGAAGATAGTGCAGGGAATATAAGTTTGGAACTCATAATACATAGGCATTAGTTTATAACTGAATATTAAAAAACTATATGTTTCCTTGATTTTTGTTTGGGTCATATGTTGTTGTTCTGCACTCAGAGGTCATTCCTGGTGGGGCATGGGGAACAACATAAATTGAACCCCAGTAGGCCATGTGTAAGGCAAGCCCTACTCAATGTACAATCTCTGCTCTACTATCTCCTTATATTTTTCCTTTTATATGGGAGAGTTATCATAGAGAATTTTATGCTGAAAAACGATGTGGTCAACTTTGCTGTTTAAAGACAACTGTCTTGACCTGGAGAATGATACTTTTGGTAAAAGTCAGAAAATACTGTCACCATTTTAAAAGATTTTTAAATGAAAGATTTTATAAGCTAACTAAGGGGAGTAAGGCTTATAGTTTTTTAAAAATCAGTGCTGATGTGCTTGCAAAAATAACATAGCTTTGAGATACAAGTGGAAAGTTGAAATGGTGACAGATTAGATTTGGGAGGTTGTGGGAGACAGGAAAATCTAGGTATCATATCTTGAGCTACTGGGTTACTGGTTCATTGAAGTGGAAGACACAGAGAACAATCTTATCATTTGTGACCCAAATTTGGACAATTTTAGAGTAATGGGGAAACTGAGGATATTGAATGGCCAAAGGACAGGAATGAGAATGATATGAGATTTACTGAGTGTAGAGATTTGGGAGTAGACATGAAAACTTTACTCAAGAACACAATGTTTGAAGGATTCAATAAAATATATAGTAAATAATGACTAAAGGATAGATAGCTAATGTACTATTGGATAAGTAGGTCTCAACTCTGTAAAGTGGATTGAATTTATAGTTATTCTACTGAAGTCATGGAAGAAAACCTTCAGAGGTTTAAAGGACAAAAGAAGTAATTAAGTAATGACTTACTCATGTTCCCTTTTTGTTTAATTTGATTTTCTGGAACTCAGTGTATATGGGGGTGACTTTTGCTATATAGAGACTGCCACCACAAGATACAGCAATGATATTGTGACTATTGGGAATAATTAGTACAAAAACTTGTAAGAAGTTGGCACGGAGTGAAGGATGGGGTTATAACTAAAACAGATTGGTTTAATGAATACATGTTGTGAGGGGACCACATTTTGAGATGCTTAGGTTTAGTCATGTTTGGAAGTCATCAGGGTTGTACTGAATGGTACTGGGAAGGTGTGTGTGTGTGTGTGTGTGTGTGTGTGTGTGTGTGTCTGTTTCTGTGTCTGTGTGTCAGGGCATGGATTGCTGGGGAATGAATATAGGATTTTGTACCTGCAAGGCATGTGCTTTCCTACTTAACTCACATGCATGGCCTAAAGAGAACACACATATAGATATATGTGTGTATATGTGTGCATGTGTATATATGTATGTTTGTGTGTATCTATATAAATTTCAAACACAGTTCACCTTGTGCTTGCCTGAGCCAGGCTAATGTTTATATATGATGAATGAAGCAGATAGTTAAGTTTTGATACAATGTGATGGATACTGTTCTAGAGGCTTTATGCACAATAATTCATTTCATATCCACAACTATCCTCTAAGATAATATACTGTTAATCACATATTCTAGATGAAGAAAACAAATCCCAGAGAGCTTAGTAACTTTACATACAAAGTGGAGATCTGGGAATGGGTCTACATGATCTGACTTCTGAATTCAAACTTTATGATCTCCTGCAGTAATTCTGCAGCTTCTTTGATATATTGATTGGGGTCTAGTTTTCTCTAATTTTTTATTTTACCTTTTATAGACTTGGCTGTGTTTAGTCCAATCTGTCTTGCCATTATAGGGGGATTTATTCTTGACTATTGTGAGGCTCGCATGACTTTCCTGTTTACTCAGAGTGAAAGCAGGGGAAAAGAACACAGACATGAAATAATCTATCTTTATTTCTTACCTCTCCACTCTACCAAACAGACTGCATTTGCTGACTTAGCTCCAGCTGAGGTAATTCTTCTCCTGAGTACACATCTTATTGCTGACTCTATGGGCTTTAAAGACCCAATTGGTTACCTACTGCCTCACACGTATCCACGCCAGTCACAGATTCTCGTTCTTATGATGGCAATGTCCCTGGCTCAAGTTATAATTAGAAAGGACTTTACTTCTGAACTTGAGGTTTCTAAGCAACAGAGAAACAGACAATTGAATGTTATTGGCTGCATGTCCTTTCCTGCTTCCACATACACCACGCTTGTTAAAGAGTCTCTTGGCTACTTCTCCACATGTCCATCTGTTAAGATGGCAGCATTCCCTTTTGTTCTGTATTTGGATGTTTGCCCTTAGCCATGAGTGTTCAGCCAATAACTGACCCGAAGATTAACACAAGTGTTAGGTCTCTCTAACTATTTCCTCTGACAGCTAGAGCTCTTGTATTACATGATGCACACTGTTGAATGTCACCTGCTGTACATCATGACTAACTGGAACTAGTGGAAGGCAGCTGAAGACAGACTTTACCATATCTGAAGTTGGTGTGTCAGGATGCCCACATAGAGTCGATAATAGGACATCCTTGTGCTGGAGGGCATGAAGAAAGTTCAGGAATGCCATGTGGTTTTGAATCCTCAGATGATGAACACAGACCACGCAGTAGCAGGCACCACTCCTCAGAGATGGGCAGCTTTCCAGAAACAGGATGACAAGGTAGATGTTGATGCAATGAACTCACTGGCCTTTAGAGTTCAAAAGCACACAGTCTCAAATCTCACCTACCAGAAACGTCTAAAAGAAATGTCTCCAGTAGCCTTAGTTCTAGGCACTTAAACTCAGACAAATATAGATTGCTTGTAAACTTCCTTAATTTTTTATATGCTATACAGTTGATCACAATGGGGTACGAAGAATATAACATTCTTAGATACATTTTTTTTAGCAAAGCAAGATAGTTTTTATTGAACAAAACTACGAAACTTAGATGTGAGCAGAAAGAAAAGAAATATGTGTTCAAGAGTAATCACAGGGTTGAAAGAGCAAGCTCCTCAGATACTCTTTATTGTTTTAGATTAAGAATAAAGTAAGAAAAAAGTTCTTGTATTAATAAAAAGTTTTATCATTCTATAATTTATTGGTACTGGAATAGTTACCAAGAATACTATAGGAATATTTGAAGAATTTAACTTGATGAAACACTATAGCACTGCATTGATATAGACAAATTTTAATGAACCATAAAAAGAAGGCAAAGAGTTTCAACATTTTTCTTGTCAACAAGTTTGAATATCTGCTACATACTATTAATTTTATATGCAGGTTGTACTGTATTCTTCATATGAAAGACTATGAGATTAATATGTTTACCCATAAAATACATACAAATTACTAAGATTAACATTCCTAATAAATGAACATGACTTTGTTATGTTGTTTAATGTTTTTAGGAGAGGCCTCCTGTTTGGTGTTTAAAGAATTGGCCAAAGTGTGGACAACTAAGACCTATGTGACCTTCTTAATATCTTGTTTGCCTTTTTTGTCAACCCTATCACAGATCAGCAAGGCACACACCACAGTTTATACTCAGTGAATGATTAAAGGAAGAAATAGTGCTAGCAGAATTCCTTCATATGTGTGTGAAGTAAAATAATTTGTAATGAACAAAATTTATTTAAAATATGCCAAAGGAGAGAAAGAGGAAATACGTGTTTAAAAAAGAACATGGGCTTCTCCAGAGTAAGAAACTATGCTACTAGAATTTCTATGGAGGAAATCTATGGCTTCACAGAAATACTAATAGTACTTGTTATGTAATAGGAAATTATCAAAGACATTGACTTTCTAGATTAACTTAGATAGAGATATTTTGACCAGTGCCTTTCTTGTTTTAAAGGCTAAGATTGAAACAAAACCAAATTAAATGATAGATGCTTGAAATGGCCTAGTTTTCTGCAGACTAGTGACATTTATTTCCCTGAATTTTTGGCATTACATTTGGGTTCCTATTAAATTTTTATTTCCATTATTGAATTTAAATGATAACATTCCAGATGACATTTTACTGTGAAAAAGTTTCATGCATTAGTGAGTATAACTATTATTCAGCATCTCCCAATATATTCAAATGTTTTCCCAAGTCATTCACATTTTTGCAGTAATGGAACTATTTTAATATATTAGTTTTATTTCCAAATAAATAAGACTTTTTGTTCTAATTCTTAATTATAACACCATGTATAGAGATGGACATATGTGTATGTCCATTTCTATATATGGTGTGTATGTGTATATATCCCACACATTTTTGATCCATCCATAAGAAGTGTGCATTTGGGTTATTTCCATATCTACACTACTGTACTAAGGATGGCAATGAATGCAGGTATGTATATATATATCCTTTCAAATTTTAAATGTCTGTATTTTAGGGATAGATGCCAGTAATTGGTCTGTCAATTTATTCTTGCTACCTTCCTTGATTTATTTTCCTCTTTGTCTTCTTTCTTCCTATATTATGAGATTCCCCAGGACACAAAAACAGTCATTCTAAAGGACATATGCACATCATTATTCATTGCAGCACTGGGCATAATAGCTAAGATATGGAATCATCTGCCTGGCAAGCTTCCTGTGGCGTAGTCACATGCCAAATATAGTAACAATGATGGGTCTAATTCTCTTGACCCTGAAAGAGCCTCTAATGCGGCATCATTGGGAAGGATGAGTAAAGAGAGGCTGCTAAAATCTCAGGGTGAGGACGAATAGAGATGTTACTGGGCCCGCTCGAGCAAATCAAGGATCAAAAGGATGATAGTGATGATGGAATCATCTTAGGTGTCCAAGGACCAGTAAATGGATTATGAAAATGTGGTATATTTACACAATGGAACACTGCATGGCTGCAAGGAATGACAAAATCATAAGACTTTTGATTGAGATGTGATAACAGTTATCAATAGCTTAAAACACCTGAAGTAAATGCCCAGAAATATTGAGTTGGGAAATAAAAGTAGAAAAGACATTATTTTTTCTTACTAGTAAAGTATTTATCACTGAGATCTAACAGGCAGGATAAGGATTCCAAAATTACTAGTTCTGTACCTGGACTAATCTACTAATGGTAGCACTAATGAGTCCAATTAATTTCTTTTTTAATGTTTTTAGTCCTGTCACTTAATTTTCTTTTTAAATCATTTTTTAAATTGAAGTATCATAGTTCTCAATAATACTGCCCTGTTATTCACTTCTATTATTCAGTTTATAATCAAACCTTCAGCATTATGTGCTGAATTCTCCTCATATCATTATGAAACTTTCCACACTGAATAAAATCCACAATACATTATTTGTTCTCATCATTCATCAACTGGTACTTGAGCTATTGCATTATATTTACAATTCAATATGGTATTAAAATAGAGAGTTAGGAATAGTGCTCTGGAAATATAGCAGAAGTTCATATTTTCTTATATTTATCATTTTGTCACATGTAATCTTGCTTGTCATATCTCCAGTTAAATTTAGTTTTGTAAAGATGAGTATTTCAAAGACATGAAAAGTGTAGGTATAATAGTAAGAGTGGGATGGGTAGAAGTATGAGTAAAGTTTAAATTATTATTACAGAAATTTAGTGAATTGGCTAATCTGTTCAAGGTTCAAGGTTTAAGATTCTAGATGGTTCTGTGGGTTTTTCTTAAGGATAAAAATAAAATCTTGTTAAAAGTAACTTGGTGGTAAACACAGTGCTGTATGTACACATTATATTCCTTTACTCCATTACCACTTTGGAAAGGCTGGCCTCAGGCATGATTATGTTGAGTGACAAAGAATCACCATATGAGTTTTGGCTATATAAACTAAAGAGAAATACATTTTATATAGATTCTCAGACATGTTCGTATAGTTTACAACAGTAGCTGAATCTTGATATTTTACTTCCTCATCACATTCAGAAAGGAAACAGAAGAAAGGTTCAGAATGATTAACCTCAAGATTTCCAGAAAATTATTGGCTTTGCATGGTTACTTTCTTCAATATATCTCCCCAAACCAAATTCACTAGCTATTTAAACAAGATGAGCAAAAATTAGAACATTTTTAGTGATATAGCAAGTACGGAACTGTTTCTGGATTGTAGGATGGGGCATTCCCATTTCTGAGATCACATATATTTTTCCTGTTAAAACTTTTAAGGAAGGTGTGAGTGCCTGCATTCAAGAGGACCATAAAGAAATCATTTTGATTGATGGCCAGACATTATGCAGGTGGGGAGCGTTCTCTTAGGAATGTGTTTTTTAAGAGATCAGTTAAGATACGTAGAAATGAAGCAAACTCCTCAGTGTTGGGCCACGCCTCTCATTTTAAATGACATATAAACTTTTCTTAAGAGGCAACTGAGGATACATATTATTACTTTGACACAAAGCAGATAGAATGCAGAATTGAAGACTTTGTGCCAGATTTGATATAAGTGAGTTCCTCTTCTGTATGTAAGGCAAAAAAGGGTAGTAGAACTTGGAAATGACTTATTTACAAGGATACAAAGGGCCTCTGACAAGTGAAAGCAACAGAGTAGTTAATGCCCTATTCAACAATGACAGCTCAAAAGAAGTAAGAAATAGTAGAATGCCAGTGAATAAAATACAATCTTCAAGAGGAATACAAATTCTAGAATTTAAAGTATACCCAGTAATACAAAAGATTGAAAATAACTATTTAGTATTTACGGAGAATTATTTTGGAGGTGAGCGGGTGATGAAGGAGTAAACTTTGAGAAGGAAAAGGAACTTGGACATTTAAGACTGAAGTGATGGATTATGTCCTCTTGAGGTTCCTTCCTGCCCCCACTTTATGGGGGCCTGAAAACTAGTCCCAGCTATACTTGGTCAACAAAGTAGAACTGTAGCACTGTAGTCCTGTTGTTCATCCATTTGCTCAAGCAGGTACCAGTAATGTCTCCATTGTGAGACTTGCTGTTACTGGTTTTTGCATATCAAATAGGCAGTTCAATTCTGGGATCTGTCAGGCAGCACTATTCAGGCCCAGTGGTGTGTGGGGATCTCAAATATTTTGCCCTGGGGTGCTAAGAGACTATGTGATGCCAAGGACTAAAATTGGGGTTTTCAATTTGCAAGGCAGGTGCCCTGACCCCTCCTGAGGCTTCATGCTTTTACTTCATTCCTTTTTTTACCAGACTTGCTGTAATAAGATCAGTTTGCGCAGTATAGCTCACTGCAGATCCACGCTGCTCATTAATTTATTCAAGAAACACTGAGAGCTTCAATACATGGGTGTATTTCAGTGCCATGGGGATGACACATAAATACCAGGTACGCTATTTTAAATACTGCACCAAGAAATATGTTCTTGACTCAGGTATTGCCAGAAGGGTGTCAGATGGGATGACGAGTGTCAGCAAAGTCTTCCCAGAAGTTGTTTGTTTATTTTTCTTTTTTTATTGAATCACGTGAGATAGGTACAGACTTACAACAAACTTTCTTAATTATGTTATAATCAAACAATGATTGAGTACCTATTCCTCTACCAGTGCCCATTCGCCACCACCATTGTTCCCAGTATCCCTCCCGCCATTCCCCTTCCCATATTCCACCTCCTCTGTGGCAGGTATATTCCCTTTAATTCTCTCTCTCCTTTTGGGTGTTATAGTTCGCAGTACGGGTACTAAGTGGCCATCATGTTTGATTCATAGTCTACTTTCAGCACACATTTACATCCTGAGTGAGCCCTTCAAGCATCATTTACTTTGTGGTCCCTTCTCTATCTCAGCTGCCTTTTCCCTCAGCGTGTGAGGCTGGTTTCCCAGCCATAGAGCAATCCTCCCCGCCCCTATCTCTACTATCCTTGGGTGTTTGCCACTTACAAGGCAAGTGCCTTACCTGCTCCACAGTCTCTCCAGCCACTCCCCCCTCCACCGTCTTTGATTTTCTATTAAAAATAAGTACATCCTTTGTGACATATTAAAGAAAGCAGAAGCAATATTATTTTGGAGTTAGCCCTAAATTTGGAATAAGTTCTCCCATCCTCTCTGCTTTTCAACCTTTATTTTGCTGAGATTCAATGACCTTTGCAAAGTAGGAATGGTACTACCAGTCTTACAGCAGCTGTCAAGGACTACGGTATTTCACTGATTCTAAGCCATTTTCTCCATATATTTCAGTATCACTAACATCAAGATAACCTCATAATAGAGCTATGTCCTGTTATTAATTGTAACAGATTTTCTGCTGGTTATTTTTGGAGGGACTGGAACAATAGCACAGTGCATACAGCATTTGCCTTGCACGTGGTCGACTCGGGTTTGATTCTTCCGTCCCTCTCAGAGAGCCTGGCAAGCTACCGAGAATATCCGGCCCGAACGGCAAAGCCTGGCAAGCTACCTGTGGCATATTCGATATGCCAAAAACAGTAACAACAAGTCTCACAATGGAGACGTTACTGATGCCCACTCGAGCAAATCGAAGAGCAATGGGACGACAGTGATACCTGGAACGTGGTGATGAGGAAGTAACTAACATCATTGTGCTGTTCTGAGAACTAAAGATATTAATAAAAATTTTTAAAAAGTAAAAAATATATTTGTTTCATTTGTGAAGCTGGCTGATAGTAAACACTTCATTTTATTTGGGGGCATAAAACATTTAATTTGGGTTTAAAGGATCATTTTATAAAAATAACAATAAATGCTTTTAAATTGTGAATTGGATATATTTTTAGCCCTTTTATACACTATAAAATATTTATCAACTGAATTAAAATAATAGTATCCCTCAGTTACAATATGGGACAAATGTGTGACATAAAATTAAAAAGAATAAGGGTAAGTCTGGAAGCATAGTTTTGTACTATGTCCCTCCCAGAAGTCCCACCCCTAATCATTTAATGATAGAATATTCTAAAAAAGACATAAGGATGCTTGTGCAGCATATAAAGAGAATTTTTCTCTCTTTTTGCTTAGTACTATTTAGCATTAATTGGAATATTCATTAAACATTGTTTAATTTTTCTACCAAAGTGTAAAGACAATGGATGGACATATAATTACTCACTAGACAATAGTTTGACATATAATTGATGTGTGTTTGTGTCTGCATGTGTGTGTCTGCATATGTGTTTTGGTGGTAGGTTCAGTATATCTTTGCTCATGATTGTTGAACGCTATTGAGAAAAATCTCTGAACCAAGTAGTGTTAAGTGTATTTCCCTGGTGTAAAACCAGAGTCATATGCTGCTTGAGATTGTGGTTCTAAACACATGCCAAGATAGACAAGAGTGAAAAATGGAGACAGAGCAAGTAGAGTCCAAGATGATAGGCAGTATGATGAAGCATGGCAATTAAGAACATGACTCTGATGTCCTCTTACCATGATTCAAAATTTTAATTTCTTGAATCTGTAATTTTCGTATATGCTTACTCCTCTTTGAGCCCAAGTTTTCATAAATGAAGTGATCATGTTAGCTGAATGCCAGCTTTCCATTTCTTTTGCCCTTCCCCTTTGGAATCTCGAACTAGATCTAGATCTGTCATTTGGTTCCTCTATAGTATAAAGTTTGGCCATCCCTAAGAGGTTAAAAAAAGTGCAAGGCATGACTCAGAATATGAAGATATAGATTGTAAGGAACGCCGAGGGGCGAGTGCACTCTCAGGCTCTCCGGGCGGCTCTGTCTCACCACCCGCATTCGGTGCCCTGGAACCGCTGTGTGTGGACTGGATTGGGACGGCCATTGGCCAAGGACTGGCAAGGGAAGAACGAGGACCAAACTGGTTGCTGATTAGTTACCGTTTATTCAATCTTCCGTCTTTCTCGTCTCCTGCACTCCCAGCTCCGGCCTCTCTCTGGATCTACTGCCCCTCCTTCTCTAGTCTCTCCTCCCCCTTGTCTCACTCTCAGAACCTCTTTTATTGATCATGGCACTTCCCAAGGGCGCAATACATTGAGGCACCAAAGGCACCAAAAGATGTTACAGGAAGAACATTGAGGCAACATTATTTTCTTGTATCTGCAGGCCAGTAATCTAGGCCTCCGGAAAAAAGATACAAAACCAAAACCGAAGCCTTCCATGGGCTGAAAGCACTCGGATTTACATCCCAAAGACCGGGCTGGGCTGCCACATAAAATCTACATGTCAATTACAAACAAGGTAGCACCTGAAATCTAGATCCCAAAGACTAGGCTGGGCCAGAGCCTGGAATCTACAATGTCAAGTCAGGCCTGGCTAGCACCTAAGATCTGCATGTCAAAGACCAGCCAGGCTTCTGTGAGAAAAGGAAAACTGCCTCTGAAATTATTTCCAGAAAGCAGCTGAAAAAGGGAAAATATTCCTGTCTGCAGTACAGTGTCTCCAACAATAGATCATTACTTATCTACTAATACTTGAAAGAATAAAGGAAATGCTGTGAAGGATATTGATGGATATATACATATATATCTGAGAAGAGGAGAAAATCATTTTTGAAAGACTTGAATCTTGTAATATGAGAAATATTTGGGTGGATCTTGGTAGAAGGGGGCTTTGGGGGAAATTTGAGTGGCTCTATATAACAAACTAAGCTATATTTCTGAGTATGTGACATCTACTTAAAATGATTTTCTGGAAGTTGTAAATACATGTTAGATAGGATGCAAGTAGTCAAGAGTAGAGAGATAGCAAAGAAAATGGAAGAAATAAAGGAGGAACAACCATGATTGGAAAATGGGAAAATTATATTGTGCATATACTTTTGTTCAAATTAGTTCTTTAAAATTCTTTCTTAATTATGTCAGTGAACATTCAAGTAGGTACTTTCTATTAATCAAGGGTGTCTTTCCCACCACCCCATTTTTAACCTTTTATTTCAATGTGTTTTCTCTATGGAAGAGCAGATAAATTAAGAAAAGGAGAGATGAGGCATAACTGTCTACAAAATCATATTTTTCATTTAGTGCTTAGTACAATGTCTGACCCAAAGTCTCTAACATGTTGGCTGTAACCACTGTTAAAAGTAATAAGAACTTATGGCTGGAGTGATAGCACAGCAGGTAGGGCATTTGCCTTGCACGCAGCCGACCCGGGTTCGATTCCCAGCATCCCAAATGGTCCCCTGAGCACCGCCAGGAGTAATTTCTGAGTGCAGAGCCAGGAGTAACCCCTGTGCATCGCTGTGTGTGACCCAAAAACAAAAAAAATAATAACAATATTAATATAACCATAGATAAGAATTCTTACTATCCTTTCTGTGAGAAAGACGTTAGAAGGAGTATCTTGCAAAGTAGCATCAGTCTATGGGGCTCTAGAACACAAGTAATTAGTTAACAGCACACGTAGGTTTATCTCACAATTTATTTTTTTAGTAGATATGTGATGGTAATAGATCTTTTCTTTTCTTTTTTTTAAATTTTTATTAAAAAATTAAAATTAGTGAATCACTGTGAGGTACAGTTACAGACTTAATGAACTTTCATGTTTGCATTTCGTTTACATCCCTCCACCAGTGCCCGTTCTCCTCCACCAATGTTCCCAGTATCCCTCCCATCACCCCCAACCCAACCCCCAACTTTTAAATTTTTTTAAATTAAAATAATACCTAAATTTTGGTTTTGAGCCATATCTGGTGATGTTGCTATTTTTAAAAAAATCGCATCTTTACATTAACTTTTTGTCATTTTCTTGTTTATTTAAGGAGGATGATTCCCTTAACCAACCAGGACCAAACAAAGCTAGTCTGAGCATCACTCAGTCTCACTTAATGACAGCACTCAGCCACACGAGGCCATCCATTAGTGAGGATGACTGGAAGAATTTTGCTGAGTTGTAAGTAACATTTTAATTGGGGTGTATAGATAATACAGGTGATCTTATTATTGGTAACAGTTATTCACTTAAAGTTATTCACTTTAAAGTTCCTCTTTAAAGTCACAGGTAATATTTTTGACTATTTAAAGGCCAGTTGATGTCTTTTTTTCTTTTTTTTAATTTAAATTTATTTATTTTTAATTAGTGAATCACCGTGAGGGTACAGTTACAGATGTATACACTTTTGTGCTTATGCTTCCTTCATACAAAGTTCGGGAACCCATCCCTTCACCAGTGCCCATTCTCCACCACCAGTAAACCCAGCATCCCTCCCACCTTCCCCAATCCCATCTCCCCCCACCCCACCCTGCCACTGTGGCAGGGCATTCCCTTCTGTTCTCTCTCTCTAATTAGCTGTTGTGTTTTGCAATAAAGGTGTTGAGTGGCCACTGTGCTCAGTCTCTAACCCTCATTCAGCCCGCAATTCCCTTCCCCCACATGGCCTTCGACTGCATTAAAGTTGGTGATCCCTTCTCTGACTTGCCCTTTCCCCAGAATGTGAGGCCAGCCTCCAAGCCATGGAGTCAACCTCCTGGTACTTATTTCTACAATTCTTGGGTGTTAGTCTCCCACTCTGTTATTCTATATACCATAGATCTGTGCAATCTTTCTATGTCTGTCTCTCTCTTTCTGACTCATTTCACTCAGCATGAAACTTTTCATGCCGATCCACTTAAATACAAACTTCATGACCTCCTTTTTTCTAACAGCTGCATAGTATTCCATTATATATATGTACCAAAGTTTCCTCAACCAGTCATCCATTTTAGGGCATTCGGGATTTTTCCAGATTCTGGCTATTGTAAACAGTGCTGCGATGAACATACATGTGCAGATGTCGTTTTGATTATACTTTTTTGCTTCTCTGGGATATATTCCCAGCAGTGGTATTGCTGGGTCAAATGGGAGCTCAATATCTAATTTTTTGAGAATCGTCCATATTGTTTTCCAGAAGGGCTGAACCAGTCGGCATTCCCACCAGCAGTGTAGAAGGGTCCCTTTCTCCCCACATCCTCTCCAACAGCGGTTGCTTTTGTTCTTTTGGATGTGTGCTAGTCTCTGTGGTGTGAGGTGGTATCTCATGGTTGTTTTGATCTGCATCTCTCTGATGATTAGTGATGTAGAGCACTTTTTCATGTGCCTTTTGGCCATTCGTATTTCTTCCTTGGTAAAGTTTCTGTTCATTTCTTCGCCCCATTTTTTGATGGGGTTGGATGTTTTCTTCTTGAAGAGTTCAACCAGTGCTTTACATGTCATTGATATTAACCCCTTATCTGATGGGTACTGTGTAAATATCCTTTCCCATTCTGTGGATAGTCTTTGTATTCTGGTCACTGTATCTTTTGCGGTGCAGAAGCTTTTTAGTTTAATGTAGTCCCATTTGTTGATCTCTGTTTTTACTAGATTGCTTAGTTCCGTGTCACCTTTGAAGATAACTTTATCTTCAATATCGTGGAGGGTTTTGCCAACCTTGTCTTCAATGTGCCTTATGGATTGTGGTCTAATGTTGAGGTCTTTAATCCATTTTGATCTGACTTTTGTAAATGGTGTCAGGTCAAGGTCTAAGCCCATTTTTTTGCATGTTGTTGTCCAGTTGTGCCAGCACCATTTGTTAAAGAGACTTTCCTTGCTCCACTTCACGTCACTTGCTCCCTTATCGAAGATTAGATGATCATACATTTGGGGTTGTGTGTAGGGATATTCCACCCTGTTCCATTGGTCTATGGCTCTGCCTTTGTTCCAGTACCATGCTGTTTTAATTGTTACTGCTTTGTAGTAAAGTTTGAAGTTGGGGAGGGTGATGCCTCCCATCATCTTTTTCCCAAGAATTGTTTTAGCTATCCTTGGACGTTTGTTGTTCTTATGAATTTTAAGATTGCTTGATCCATTTCTTTGAAGAATGTCATGGGTATCCTTATAGGGATTGCATTGAATCTATATAATGCTTTGGGGAGTATTGCCATTTTGACAACATTGGTTCTCCATATCCACGAGCAGGGTATATGTTTCCATTTCCTCATGTCTTCTTTGATTTCCTGGAGTAGCGTTTTGTAGTTTTCTTTGTAGAGGTCTTTTACTTCCTTGGTTAAGCTGATTCCGAGGTACTTGATTTTCTGGGGCACGATTGTGAATGGGATTGCTTTTTTCATGTCCCTTTCCTCTGCCTCATTGTTTGCATATATGAAGGCCATGGATTTTTGGGTATTGATTTTGTAGCCTGCAACTTTACTGTATAAATCTATTGTTTCTAAGAGTTTCTTAGTAGAGGCTTTAGGCTTCTCTAGATATAGTATCATATTGTCTGCAAATAGTGAGAGTTTGATTTCTTCCTTTCCTATCTGGATGCCCTTAATCTTTTTTTCTTGTCTAATAGCTATTGCAAGTACTTCCAGTACTATATTGAAGAGGAGTGGTGAGAGTGGGCATCCTTGTCTTGTGCCTGATCTGAGAGGAAAGGCCTTTAGTTTTTCCCCGTTGAGGATAATGCTTGCCGTACGTAGGCTTGTGATAGATGGCTTCGACTATCTTGAGGAAAGTTCCTCCAAACCCCATTTTGGTGAGGGTTTTCATCATAAACGGATGTTGGATCTTGTCAAATGCTTGCTCTGCATCTATTGATATGATCATATCGTTTTTATCTTTACTTTTGTTGATATGGTGGATTATGTTGATTGATTTCCGAATGTTAAACCATCCTTGCATCCCCGGGATGAATCCCACTTGGTTGTGATGTATGATCTTTTTGATGAGTTGTTTGATCCTATTTGCTAGTATTTTGTTGAGGATCTTCGCATCGGTGTTCATCAGGGATATTGGTCTGTAATTTTCTTTCTTAGTGGTGTCTTTGTTTGCTTTTGGTATTAGGGAGATGTGTGCTTCATAGAAACTGTTTGGGAGAGTTCCTGTTTTTTCAATTTCCTGGAAAAGTTTGAGGAAAACAGGCAACAGGTCTTCTTTAAATGTTTGGAAGAATTCGCCAGTGAAACAATCTGGGCCTGGGCTTTTGTTTTGGGGGAGGTTTTTGCTTACAGTTTCAATTTCCTTAACATTGATGGGTCTATTCATGTATTCCAAGTCTTCTTTGTTCAGTCTTGGGAGATTGTAGGAATCGAGGAATCCATCCATTTCTCTTAGGTTCTCCTGTTTTGTGGCATATAGACTTTCAAAGTAGTCTCTAATGATCTTTTGAATCTCACTGGTTTCTGTTATGATGTCCCCCTTTTCATTTCTGATTCGATTTATTAGGGTTCTATCTCTTTCTTTCTTTGTGAGTCTTGCTAGCTGTTTATCAATCTCATATATTTTCTCGAAGAACCAGTCTTTGTTTCATTGATCTTTCGGATTTTCTTTTTGGTTTCCATGTCATTAATTTCTGCTCTAATTTTTATTATTTCTTTCCTTCGATCTGGTTTGGATTCCTTTTTCTGGTCCTTTTCTAAGGTGTTGAGTCATGAAGTCAAGCTGTCTATGTGGGCCCTTTCTTCCTTCCTGAGGAATGCTTGTAGAGCTATAAATTTTCCCCTTATCACGGCTTTAGCTGCATACCATAGGTTTTGGCAGCTCGTGTCTTCATTCTCATTTGTTTCTAAGAATTTTTTTATTTCTTCCTTGATTTCCTTCCTGACCCACTCATTGTTCAACATTGAATTGTTTAATTTCCAAGTGTTTGATTTGATTCTCTGTTTCGGTGAGCTTCTATCTTCAGCGCATCGTGGTCTGAAAAGATGGTTGATACAATTTCTATTTTTCTGATTCTATTGAGGTATGTTCTGGGGCCCAGCACATGGTCTATTTTAGAAAATGTTCCCTGTGCACTGGAAAAGAATGTGTATTCTTTCTTTTTGGGGTGTAAGGCCCTGTATAGGTCTATTAGGCCTCTCTCTTCAATTTCCTCTTTCAGAGTCAGTGTTTCCTTGTTGAGTTTTGTTCTTGTCAATCTATCTAGAGGAGATAAGGCCCTATTGAAGTCTCCGACTACTATTGTGCTGTTAGTGATGTCCTCTTTGAAGTCTGTTAGGAGTTGTTTTAAATATTTGGCTGGTCGCTCATTAGGTGCATATATGTTTAAGAGTGTGATTTCTTCCTGTTGTACATATCCCTTGATAAACAGAAAATGACCTTCGCTATCCCTTTTAATATTTTTCAACCTGAAATCTATGTTGTCGGATACCAGGATGGCCACTCCAGCTTTTTTAAGGGGGTTGTTTGCTTGGAGGATTGTTTTCCATCCTTTGACTTTGAGTCTATGTTTACTCTGTTTGTTTAGGTGAGTTTCTTGCAGGCAACAGATAGTTGGGTTTAATTTCCGGATCCATTTTGCCACTCTGTGTCTCTTGATAGGTGCATTTAGGCCGTTGACATTGAGAGAGATTATTGTGATGGGGTTTTGTGTCATCTTTCTGTGGGATTTGTTGTTCTTATGGGGCTCCTACTTGTCTCACAGTAGCCCCTTTAGACCTTCTTTCAAGTTTGGTTTTGAGTCTATGAAGTTCCTGAGCTGTTGTTTGTCCGAGAAGTAGTGTATGTTTCCTTCGAGTTTGAGTGAGAGTTTATCTGGATAAAGTATTCTTGGTAAGGCATTCATTTCATTGAGTTTTTTCGCTATGTCCCACCATTGTCTTCGGGCTCGGAGGGTTTCCTCTGACACGTCTGCTATAAATCTGAGGGGTGCTCCTTTGTATGTGATTTCCTTCTTTGACCCTGCTTCTTGCAGAATTGTGTCTCTATCCATAGCATCCGTCATTCTGACTATGATATGCCTTGGAGTCTTTTTATTTGGGTCTCTTTTTGCTGGTACTCTTCGGACTCCTTGTATCTGGATGCCTGCCTTCTCCAGCTCTGAGAATTTCTTAGCAATGATGTCTTTGACTGTGTTTTTTTCATTGGGGTTACTTCCCTGTGATTCTGGTACTCCAATGATTCTAATGTTGTTCCTCTTGAAGTCATCCCCCAGGGCTCTGATTCGTTCTATAGCCATTTTGAGGTCTTTGGCCATGATTTGTTGTTGTCTATAAGCTTTCTGTAGCTCATCTTCTAGGTCGCTGATTCTTTCTTCGGCTGTAGTCATTCTACTGTTGAGGCCATCTAATGAGATTTTTAGTTCATCTACTGATTCCTTTATTTGTGTGACTTCCGTTCGTAGGTTTGAAATATCTGCTCTCATTTCTTCCTGCATTTTCTTGGTAGACCGTTGCAGTGCTTCATTCATCTCCTCCCGTAGCTTATTGGATGTCTGTTCCATGGTTGCTTGGAATAGGTCGACTCTCCTCCAGATTTCCTCTCTGAATTGTTTATTTGAGAGGTCGTAGATGTGAGTAGCCCCTGATGATGTTTCTGGAATCTTTTCATTTCCTTCTCTTGGTGGAGGGGATTTTCGCTGCTTCTTCATCTTGATATGGAAGTGTAGAGTCTGAGCGTTGTGGTTCTTTATTCCTGTTCCCTCTTGTTGTGGGAAGGAGGGTTTCTGTTTGTGCTAAGCTTCCCTTATTCAGTGATAGGTTTTATAAAGTTAGACTAAGCTAGTGGGTATTTTGCATAGGTGATTGAGACGATTAAAGTGATTTTCCAAGAAATAGACAATACCTATTGTGCTAAGGTCAGAGATAATATCTGCGGAGATAAAATCTGCGGCTGC